>NW_021703771.1:27046685-27358579 GCF_005190385.1 Monodon monoceros
TGTGTGTGTGTGTGTGTGTGTGTGTGTGTGTGTGTGTGTGTGTGTGTCAATTTCACTGGATAATAGCTTCAGGACTTCAGTAATCCAGTTTCACCCTGCCATATTTTATCAAATTATATTTGTTATGTTTCCTAAATAGTATATAATTATTACATGAATAATTTCTGTCTTCAAAATCTATAAATTAACTTAAAAAAATCTACAAACCCAACAAAATTAAAATAATTTAATGCTTTAGATGATGTTTTATTCTGAAATGACATTGCTGTTCAGAGGTGAATATTATGCTCACTGCTTCATCAGAGGTCGTTTCTGGTGAATTGATACTGTCTAGGTCCAGGAGATGGCTCAATTCCCCTACTCTTTTTTTTCTATTTAAACTAGGCCTTTCTTTGATGTGAACATGTGTATTATTTGTTCATTATTTTACAAGTTTGATGTCACAGCAGCTGTGAACACTAAACTCACTTGGCAGTATTTGATATAATGTGGCCTAAGATATGAGTTAAGGGAATTATTTTAAAATTTCATTGAAATGGAAACACAACATTCCAAAAAGTAACTGAATAGACTTCTCAAGTACTACAGAAAGTATGGGTGCCAGCAATTTAGTTTAAGTCTTTGTATCTAGAGCTATGTAAGGGAAAGTACCAAGGCAGGTTGATCAGGAAACAGTTCATCTGAATTGGGGACACACAACAGTGCTCCAGCAACTTTATAGCTTTCATTTGCAAGTATGTGCTATCCAGGTCAAGTACTGATGGAAAAAAAAAAGGAGAAAATTAGCTATAAATTGAAACTCAGCCCCACACAGGAGCTTAAGACTTGCATATCCTGAAACATATTCTAAGGCATTTCAATTTACAACTTGTACACTTCCCTTCTAAAGTCCTGGATCCTTAAAATTTGATATCTTGGAGTTTTCATTTTCAGATCTGTATAATCAGCAACAACTTTGCTCTGTAAGGGGAAAGTAAAAATCCCATTGCACTAGTGCCATTTTTGATGTAGTTCTTTAACTAACTAACTAACTAAATAAATAAATAAATAAGAACACACGTCAAGGATGAAATTATGCTGTTGTGGAGCCTCTAATTTTTCCATGAATGAATTGTAAAGTAAGCACAGAGTGAGGGGAAAGTGCTATATGCTCTTTTTCCAGAAGAGTGTGTCTTAACAACAAATCAGAAGTCACCTTTAAATGCTGACTACAAAGAAACCTCTAGTTGCTTATTCTGTGGAGGCAATTTTTGCTTTCTTTTCGCTGAGCTGCCAAAAGGAGAGTATCTAAAAATAATTATTTCTGCCAGTTGAGTAATTAATGATGGCCTTACCAAATGACAGTTGTACTGAATGGCATTAGGCAAGATGAATTAGATTTTTATTAAATAGTATTTCAGTGTTTCAAGGACTCCATGAATGCCTCATGAAGTGTTCTTGCTAAATTAGGGGGAATTGTATTTTTACTTTTCGTGTCAACAACAAAGGTATGATAAATACAATTATTTTTCTATCAAAACTAACAGGTTAATATATGTTACCTTACTTTGCTATTATTTAATTCAGGCCTAAAATTATTACCGAATGCAAATGAATGGTTGTTTATTCTTGCTGATAGACCTAAACCAGTTGTTCTTAAACGTTTTATGTCTTATTCTTCTAGGGATCTCTGTCCTTACCCTTTCCAACCCATTCCTTTGCTTCCATCACACTTCCACTAACACTAAAGAATATGTGTTTTATTTCTCAGTACAACTGATTGACCTGGCTCCCTGCTTCTACTACTCTTTCTTTTTCACTGTTGAAGACACACAAAGAAGAATGAACACTGGAATCAATGATGGCCTTAAAGGGACCTAAGAGACTGTAGTTAAGTAGATCCATAACATTAGTAAACTGCTGCTACTTTAGCAAACCATGTGCCAAGTTTTAGAAATCAGCACCTGCCTGTTTCTTTCTCTGATGCCATATAGCCTAAATCAAGAAGCGGGTCCCTAACACTCTTAGAATAGTCCTCTCTTAATGCTGGAGTGCTTCAGGGCTCAGTCTTGTTCTCTTAGGGAACTCACTAAGTCCCATGTCTTTAAAATACCATCAGTATGCTGACAGCCTCAAATTGTATATCTACAGCCCAGAGCTCTGTCCAAACTCTGGTCTATTTATCCACTCCACAGGCTATTTAACAGCTCTACCTGGATGTCTAATAGACCTTCAAAACCTTAAAATCTCTAAAAAGGGACTCCTGACTTTCCCTGACAATTCTGTGCCACTTACTGATTTTCAAATCTCAGTTAATGACAAATGATAATAATAATGATCTTTTAAAAAATGAACTTTTGGGCGTCCCTGGTGGCACAGTGGTTGAGAGTCCGCCTGCCGATGCAGGGGACACGGGTTCGTGCCCTGGTCTGGGAAGATCCCACATGCCGCGGAGCGGCTGGGCCCGTGAGCCATGGCCGCTGAGCCTGCGCGTCCGGAGCCTGTGCTCCGCAATGGGAGAGGCCACAACAGTGAGAGGCCCCCGTACCAAAAAAAAAAAAAAGAACTTTTTAACGTCTTTTTTCTCTTACGCCACATATTTAGTCTGTGAGGAAGGCCTGCCAGCTGTATCTTCCAAATGTATATTCAATCCAATCATTTTTCACCACATCTGTTAATACCACTCTGGTTTCAGCCACCATCGTATTTCATCTGGAATACTGGAATTATTTCATGGTGGATTTTTTCTCTTTCAGCCCATGCCTTCCTTACCATGATATATACTCAGTACAGTGGCCAGAATGAGCCACTGGAAATGTAAACCAGATAATGTCACTCCTCTACTTAACTCCCTGTGATAGCCCAACACTTTACTCAGAATAAGTCATTAAAGTCCAGATTAACTGAGTCTCTTCTGTGACCATGTTTCTTATATCTCAGAATCTGACTCACCCTACATCAGTCACCCAGAATGTATACTTTCTTTTAGAATGAATGTTAGAAGAATGTTCCCGTCTTGGTCTGTTTCCTTTATCTGGAACACTCATCTCCCAAATATCCTCTACACTATTCCCTCCCTCATGTCCTTTACACCTTTTGTCATCTTTTCCATGAAGCCTACCATGACCTCCCAATATAGTACTGCATTCTCTTGCCATTCCTGCCCCCCAGCACCCCTCTTCTCTTTCTCTCTGCTTTACTTTTTAAAAATTTTTATCCACCTTCCAGCATACAACACATTTTACTTACTTCTTATTTTTGGTATTTATTTTCTACATATCCCGCTAGAATGTAAGCTCCTTGAAAGCAATGAAATGCATCTGTTTTGGTTACTGAGCAGTGATAGTAGTTTTCAGCTATCAGCATATTCTCTAGATAGGGCATTCTGACCAGTTTGATTTTCTTCTTTCACCTGAAAGTAAGTTTGCCTCCAGGTACAGATTCATTTGACCCAATTTATAGAGCTCATTATCACATGGGAGCCTTTACTGGACAGAAATTGTCACAAGCCCCATTACTGCTAAATTTCCATCTGACACAGTACATCTCAGTGTCATAAAAGAGTAGTGAGGAAATTTGGCTATCTAATATTATTAATTATATCATTACATTTCTTAATGTTGGAACACCCTTTTGGTAATGGTGTAGCCTTCCAGTATGCAGTTTTATGTTATATTAATTTCTCATTTAGAATTTTACAGTGATATTCATGTGCACAACCCATACACAAAAAGGTATGGTTTTATTTTAACTTTAATCACTGTATTGTTACTACCATGAGTGTGTTTCCTTTTTTGACAAATTGTTTTAAAAAATTAATGATGACCTCAGGCTGCTGATACAAAGAGATAGATCATGAGATAAGTAGCAGCTAAACATCATATCTTATTCAAAACTACACTAATGCACTTAAAAAAAGTTTTTCTTGAAAACTTGGGATTTCAAAGCACAGTTCACAATATTGCATAATGCTACTTGGCAGGTTGTATTTCCACAGAATTGGAAAGTTCAGAAACTCTAAGGATGTAAAGTACTAACTTTGGCTTTTGAGTACTAACATTTATGCTCACTCTTTACTAGGAAATAGCCTTCATCTTTCAGGAAATGAAAGTCTGTAGAATTGTATCATCATACTGTAGGAACTAAATAAGGAATTGTGTTTGAAATCAATCTGTGGCCCATCTTCACGGGCCCTAAATATATGAAAATCAAGGTTATAAGAAGTTCTAGCTTCTTTCCAACTTACACAGTCATTGGTTGTCAGTCACAAGCATAACAAATCCCACCAGTAATAGTAGCTGGGTTAGGTTAGGTTAGGAGTAGTTAGGTTTTCTAACTAACTCCAACCCTCCCAGAACTCTTGTCCTCTGCAACAACATACTGGTTGAGAACTAGTGCTATAGAATTCTGAGGAGAAAAATCATGAAAGTGGGCTGATGAAAGTGATTAGAAAAAATGTTGTCCAATGAGGTATAAAGATAGATATTAATCCTATTCTAGAAGAGGTAATATGTTCAGAAAGAGTGGATGGCGCATTGTTGCCAAGCTGGTAATAAGTGGAGCCATAGAACTAATGTCAAGTTCTTTTGACTTACAGCCTAATACTCTCTATACTCTGCCATAAAATAAAAAGTTGGACTCGATTTCTCAACTCTCCCTGTGCTAAAAAATCATGCTTTTCTTATTCTAGTCATGATAAATGCAGGAGGAAGTGGTTTGAAAGGATAGGTAAATACTGATAGTGGCAAAAACAGGAGGGATTGTCACATGTTCATATGATCCAAATTGTGTCAAAGAGGATTATTTGGAGTTCTGTATCTATCGCACATATCATTCAATCATAATTCCTTTGCATCTACTGACAAACAACCAGATATAAAACTTATACTAATTTTGCTTTTTTTCCCCTAGAGGTATAAAATCTAAAGTATAGAGACCTTTTTCCCCTAGAGATATTAAATCTAAAGGATAGAGAGTGAAATTACCATTAACAGTTCCTAAATGAAAACCCAATTGTTTATAGAAAGATTTTCAGTCAAGATTGGGCTACATATTACCCTTTCTATTTCAAGATTTTCATGTTTCACTGATACTTTTTTCTCCAGCTGACTGTCATAAGCATGCATTGCTAACTAATAGGAAGCTAAGCAAACAAAAACATCGAGATCAGGGTGAATCCATTGCCTCTGCTCCCCCCAAATGCTAATATTTTCCCATTGGTGCATTATAGAAAAAAATACACATCAATCTTTAAAGATCATATTTTACAGATTATATGGTTGAGCTCACCATATTATAGATAAATGAAATGATCAATGATCTTAAACATCAGTTTTAGCTCTGGAATCCAGGTTTTCTGAATACCAGGTGAATTGCTTTCTAGATGAAAATTGTGATTGCTTTCCTTAACAAATGAAGAGAAATATTTAATTCTCACAATGATTAATTTGCCAAGTAATTACAGTATCCTCCTTTATGAGAAAGCTTATTGACATTAGAAATATTATACCTTCTTTGTATTAAGAAATCTACACAACTTAGTCAATTAACTTACAACTGAAGGGATACAAAAAAAGAAGACAACAACCAGGCCCCATTAATTTTTCCTTTTTCTTCTCTGGGAACAGCTCACTTAAGGAAAATATTTAAGTTCAGTTAAAAAGCAAAATAAAACAAAACCAAAACAAAATCTTTCATAGCAGTAAGTTAAATAAGCATGTGCTTTCTTTGAACCCAAGCAGAATGTTTTATTCGTTGTATCAGAGCTCTAAGTACATGCCAGTTGTGTTAGGGTAGCACTAGTCTATTTCATGGATATTAGCCAAAATCTGTGAAACTTCATACACACAGAGCTTCCTTTTTATTTCAAAGGTTGAGTTCAAATGAGGTTTTACTTGGATTAGAAATTTTCATATCTTTATTTCTGTCAGTATTAAATAGACAATCTTTCTATTTCATATTTTAAATTCTTATGTGCTTTTAGCATCCCATGTGAAGAGAAAGTTAACGTATCGCCACTGTATTTCTTTTTATTTTTGAATTTTATTTATTTTTTTATACAGCAAGCTCTTACTAGTTATCTGTTCTATACATATCATTGTATATATGTCAATCCCAATCTCCCAACTCATCCCACCACCACCAGATACCCCCATCCCCTGCTTTCCCCCCTTAGTGTCCATACATTTGTTCTCTGCATTTGTTTTTATTTCTGCCTTGTAAACCAGTCCATCTGTACCATTTTTTTTAGATTCCACATATATGCATTAATATATCATCTTTGTTTTTCTCTTCCTGAGTTACTTCACTCTGTATGACAGTCTCTAGGTCCATCCACATCTCTACAAATGACCCAATTTCATTCCTTTTTATGGCTGAGTAATATTCCATTGTATACATGTACCACATCTTCTTTATACATTCGCCTGTCAATGGGCGTGTAGGTTGCTTCCATGACCTGGCTATTGTAAACAGTGCTGCAATGAATATTGGGGTGCATGTGCCATTTTGAATTATGGTTTTCTCCGGGTATATGCCCAGTAGTGGAATTGCTAGGTTGTGTGGTAGTTCTATTTTTAGCTTTTTAAGGAACCTCCATACTGTTCTCCAGAGTGGCTGTATCATTCCCACCAACAGTGCAAGAGGGTTCCCTTTTCTCCACACCCTCTCCAGCATTTCTTGTTTGTAGATTTTCTGATGATTCTGATGATTCCCATTCTGACTGGTGTGAGGTGATGGCTCATGGTAGTTTTGGTTTGCATTTCTCTTATGATTCGTGATGTTGAGCATCCTTTCGTGTGTTTGTTGGCAATCTATATATCTTCTTTGAAGAAATGTCTGTTTAGGTCTCCTGCCCATTTTTGGATTGGCTTGTTTGTTATTTTGATATTGAGCTGCATGAGCTGCTTGTATATTTTGGAGATAAATCCTTTGTCAGTTGCCTCTTTTGCAAATATTTTCTCCAATTATGGGGGTTGTCTTTTTGTCTTTTTTATGGTTTCCTTTGCTGTGCAAAAGCTTTGAAGTTTCATTAGGTCCCATTTGTTTATTTTTGTTTTTATTTCCATTTCTCTAGGAGGTGGGTCAAAAAGGATCTTGCTGTGATTTATGTCATAGAGTGTTCTGCCTATGTTTTCCTCTAAGAGTTTCATAGTGTCTGGCCTTATATTTAGGTCTTTAATCCATTTTGAATTTATTTTTGTGTATGGTGTTAGGGAGTGTTCTAATTTCATTCTTTTACATGTAGCTGTCTAGTTTTCCCAGCACCACTTATTGAAGAGGCTGTCTTTTCTCCATTGTATATTCTTGCCTCCTTTATCAAAGATAAGGTGACCATATGTGCATGGGCTTATCTCTGGGCTTTCTGTCCTATTCCATTTATCTATATTTCTGTTTTGGTGCTAGTACCATACTGTCTTGATTACTGTAGCTTTGTGGTATAGTCTGAAGTCAAGAAGCCTCATTCCTACAGCTCCGTTTTTCTTTCTCAGGGTTGCTTTGGCTCTTCAGGGTCTTTGTGTTTCTATAAAAATTGTGAAAATTTTTGTTCTAGTTCTGTGAAAAATGCCAGTGGTAGTTTGATAGGGATTGCATTGAATCTGTAGATTGCTTTGGGTCATATAGTCACTTTCACAATGTTGATTCTTCCAATCCAAGAACATGATATATCTCTCCATCTGTTTGTGTCATTATTAATTTCTTTCATCAGTGTCTTATTGTTTTCTGCATACAGGTTTTCTTTCTCCTTAGGTCGGTTTATTCCTAGGTATTTTATTCTTGGGTTGCAATGGTAAATGGGAGTGTTTCTTTAATTTCTCTTTCAGATTTTTCATCCTTAGTGTATAGGAATGCAAGAGATTTCTGTGCTTTAATTTTGTATCCTGTTACTTTACCAAATTCATTGATTAGCTCTAGTAGTTTTCTGGTGGCATCTTTAGGATTCTCTGTGTATAGTATCATATCATCTGCAAACAGTGACAGTTTTACTTCTTCTTTTCCAATTTGGATTCCTTTTATTACATTTTCTTCTCTGATTGCCGTGGCTAAAACTTCCAAAAGTATATTGAATAATAGTGGTGAGAGTGGGCACACTTGTCCAGTTCCTGCTCTTAGAGGAAATGGTTTCAGTTTTTCACCATTGAAAACAATGATTGCTGTGAGTTGGTCATATATGGCCTTTATTATGTTGAGGTAGGTTCCCTCTATGCCTACTTTCTGGAGAGAATGGGTGTTGAATTTTGTCAAAAGCTTTCTCTGCATCTATTGAGATTATCACATGGATTTTCTCCTTCAGTTTATTAAGATGATGTATCACATTGTTTGATTTGTGTATATTGAAGAATCTGTGCACTCCTGGGATAAACCCCACTTGATCATGGTGTATGATTCTTTCAGTGTGCTGTTGGATTCTGTTTGCTAGTATTTTGTTGACGATTTTTGCATCTATGTTTTTCAGTGATTTTGGCCTGTAGTTTTCTTGTTTGTTACATCTTTGTCTGGTTTTGGCATCAGGGTGATGGAGGACTCGTAGATTGAGTTTGGGAGCGTTCCTCCCTCTGCTATATTTTGGAAGCATTTGAGAAGGGTAGGTGTTAGCTCTTCTCTAAATATTTGGTAGAATTCGCCTGAGAAGCCATCTGGTCCTGGACTTTTGTTTGTTGGAAGATTTTTAATCACATTTTCAATTTCTGTGCTTGTGATTGGCCTGTTTATATTTTCTGTTTCTTCCTGGTTCAATCTCGGAAGGTTGTGCTCTTCTAAGAATTTGTCCATTTCTTCCAGGTTGTCCATTTTATTGGCATATAGTTGATTGTAGTAATCTCTCATGATCCTTTGTCTTTCTGCAGTGTCAATTGTTACTTCTCCTTTTTCGTTTCTAATTCTGCTGATTTGAGTCTTTTCCCTTTTTTCTTGATGAGTCTGGCTGATGGGTTATGAATATTGTTCATCTTATCAAAGAAGAGAAGCTTTTAGTTTTCTTGATCTTTACCATTGTTTCCTTCATTTCTTTTTCATGTATTTGTGATCTGATGTTTGATTTCTTTCCTTCTGCTAACTTTGGGGTTTTTTATTCTTCTTTCTCTAGCTGCTTTAGGTGTAAGGTTACGTTGTTTATTTGAGGTGTTTCTTGTTTCTTGAGGCAGGATTGTATTGCTATAAACTTCCCTCTTAGAACTGCTTTTGCTGCATCCTATAGCTTTTGGGTTGTTGTGTTTTCATTGTCACTTGTTTCTAGGTATTTTTTGATTTCTTCTTTGATTTCTTCAGTGATATCTTGGTTGTTTAGTAGTGTATTGTTTAGCCTCCATTTGTTTGTATTTTTTCCTGTAATTGATATCTAGTCTCATAGCATTGTGGTCAGAAAAGATACTTGATACAGTTTCAATTTTCTTAAATTTACCAAGGCTTGATTTGTGACCCAAGATATGATCTATCCTGGAGAATGTTCCATGAGCACTTGAGAAGAAAGTGTATTCTGTTGTTTTTGGATGGAATGTCCTATAAATGTCAATTAAGTCCATCTTGTTTAATGTATCATTTAAAGCTTGTGTTTCCTTATTAGTTTTCATCTTGGATGATCTGTCCATTGGTGAAAATGGGGTGTTAAAGTCCCCTACTCTTAATGTGTTACTGTTGATTTCCCCTTTTATAGCTGTTAGCATTTGCCTTATGTATCGAGGTGTTCCTCTGTTGGGTGCGTAAATATTTACAATTGTTATATCTTCTTCTTGGATTCATCCCTTGATCATTATGTAGTGTCCTTCTTTGTCTCTTGTAACATTCTTTATTTTAAAGTCTATTTTGTCTAATATGAGAATTGCTACTCCAGCTTTCTTTTGATTTCCATTTGCATGGAATATCTTTTTCCATCCCCTCACTTTCAGTCTGTATGTTTCTCTAGGTCTGAAGTGGGTCCCTTGTAAACAGCATATATACCATTCAGTCAGTCTGTCTTTTGGTTGGATCATTTAATCCATTTACATTTAAGGTAGTTATTGATATGTATATTCCTATTACCATTTTCTTATTTGTTTTGGGTTTGTTATTGTAGGTCTTTTCCTTCTCTTGTGTTTCCTGCCTAGAGAAGTTCCTTTAGCATTTGTTGTAAAGCTGGTTTGGTGGTGCTGAACTCTCTTAGCTTTTGCTTGTTTACAAAGGTTTTAATTTCTCTATCGAATCTGAATGAGATCCTTGCTGGGTAGAGTAATTTTGGTTGTAGGTTTTTCCCTTTCTTCACTTTAAGTATGTTCTGCCACTTTGTTCTGGCTAGCAGTTTCTGCAGAATGATTAGCTATTAACCTTATGGGGATTCCCTTGTACGTTATTTGTTGTTTTTCCCTTTTAATATTTTTGTGTCTTGGCGGGTTTCTCCTTGGATTTATCCTTTATGGGACTCTCCGCACTTCCTGGACTTGATTATTTATTTTCCCACATTAGGGAAGTTTTCAACTATAATCTCTTGAAATATTTTATCAGTCCCCTTTTCTCCTCGTCTTCTTCTGGGACCCCAATAATTTGAATTTGGTGTGTTTAATGTTTTCCCAGAGGTCTCTGAGACTGTCCTCAATTCTTTTAATCCTTTTCTCTTTATTCTTCTCTGTGGTAGTTATTTCCACATTTTAATCTTCCAGGTCACTTATCTGTTCTTCTGCCTCAGTTATTCTGCTATTGATTCCTTCTAGAGAATTTAAAATTTCATTTATTGTGTTGTTCATCACTGTTTGTTTAATCCTTTGTTCTTCTACATCCTTGTTAAACGTTTCTTGTGTTTTCTCCATTCTTTTTCCAAGATTTTGGATCATCTTTACTATCATTACTCTTAATTCTTTTTCAGGTAGGTTGCTTATTTCCTCTTCATTTGTTTGGTCTGGTGGGTTTTTACCTTGCTCCTTCATCTGCTGTGTATTTCTCTTTCTTCTCATTTTGCTTAACTTACAGGGTTTGGGGTCTCCTTTTCGCAGGCTGCATGTTCGTAGTTCCCGTTGTTTTTGTTGTCTGCCCCCCAGTGGGTAAGTCTGGTTCAGTGGGTTGTGGCTTCCTGGTGGAGGGGACTGGTGCCTGTGTTCTTGTGGATGAGGCTGGATCTTGTCTTTCTGGTTGGCAGGACCGCATCTGGTGGTGCGTTGGGGTGCCTGTGACCTTATTATGATTTTAGTCAGCCTCTCTGCTAATGGGTGGGGTTGTGTTCCTGTCTTGCTAGTTGTTTGGCATGGGGTGTCCAGCACTGTAGATGCTGATCTTTGAGGGGAGCTGGGTCTTAGCATTGAGATGGAGATCTCTGGGAGAGCTTTCACTGTTTGATATTATGTGGGGCAGGGAGGTCTCTGGTGGACCAACGTCCTGAACTCAGCTGTCCCGCCTCAGAGGCTCAGGCCTGTCACCTGGCCAGAGCACCAAGACTCTGTCAACCACATGGCTCAAAAGAAAAGGGAGAAAAAATAAGAAAGAAAGAAAAAATAAATAAATAAAATAAAGTTATTAAAATAAAAATTATTATTAAAAATAAAAAAATAAAATGTAATAAAAAAGAAAGAAAGAAGAGAGCAACCAAACCAAAAAACAAATCCACCAATGATAACAAGTGCTAAAAATTATACTAAAAAAAAAAAAATACAAACAAAAACGGACAGACAGAATACTGAGATAAACTATAAAATCAAAACTATACAGACAGGGCTTCCCTGGTGGCGCAGTGGTTGAGAGTCCGCCTGCCGATGCAGGGCAGATTCGTGCCCCGGTCCGGGAGGATTCCACATGCCGTGGAGCGGCTGGGCCCGTGAGCCATGGCTGCTGAGCCTGCGCGTCCAGAGCCTGTGCTCCACAAGGGGAGAGGCCACAGCAGTGAGAGGCCCGTGTACCGCAAAAAAAAAAAAAACAAAAAAAAAACTATACAGACAAAATCACACAAAGAAGTGTACACACTCACAAAAATAGAAAGAGGGGAAAAATATATATATAAATAAAGGAAGAGAGCAACCAAATCAATAAACAAATCTACCAATGATAACAAGCTCTAAATACTAAACTAGGATAAACTTAAAACCAGAAACAAATTACATGTAGAAAGCAAACCCCAAGTCTACAGTTGCTCCCAAAGTCCACCGCCTCAATTTTGGGATGATTTGTTGTCTATTCAGGTATTCCAGAGATGCAGGGTACTTAAAGTTAATTGTGGAGATTTAATCCGCTGCTCCTGAGGCTGCTGGGAGAAATTTCCCTTTCTCTTCTTTGTTCGCACAGCTCCTGGAGTTCAGCTTTGGATTTGGCCTTCCCTCTGCGTGTAGGTCGCCTGAGGGTGTCTGTTCCATGCCCAGACAGGACGGGGTTAAATAAGCAGCTTATTCGGGGGCTCTGGCTCACTCAGGCCGGGGGTGGGAGGGGTATGGATGCGGGGCGAGCCTGTGGCAGCAGAGGCGGGCATGATGTTGCAACAGCCTGAGGTGTGCTGTGTGTTCTCACAGTGAAATTGTCCCTGGATCACAGGTTCCTGGCAGTGGCAGGCTGCACATGCTCCCAGGATGGGAGGTGTGGATAGTGACCTGTGCTTGCACACAGGCTTCTTGGCTGCTGTACCAGCAGCCTTAGCTTTTCATACCCGTCTCTGTTGTTCGCACTGATTGCCATGACTCGCTCTTGTCTCTGGAGCTTGTTTAGGTGGTACTCCTAATCCCCTCTCCTTGCGCACCCCGAAACAATGGTGTCTTGCCTCTTAGGCAGTTCCAGAGTTTTCCCCAGACACCCTTCCAGCTAGCTGTGATGCACTGACCCCTTCAGGCTGTGTTCACGCAGCCAACCCCAGTCCTCTCCCTGGGATCTGACCACCAACCCCCAAGCCTCAGGTCCCAGTGCCCACCTGACCTGACAGGTGAGCAGACAAGCCTCTCAGGCTGGTGAGTGCTGGTTGGCACCAGTCCTCTGTGAGGGAATCTCTCCGCTTTGCCCTCTGCACCCCTGTTGCTGCACTCTCCTCTGTGGCTCTGAAGCTTCCCCCCCACCATCCAGACCCCATCTCCACCAGTGAAGGGGCTTCCTAGTGTGTGGAAACTTTTCCTTCTTCACAGCTCCCTCCCAGAGGTACAGGTCCCATCCCTATTCCTTTGTCTCTGTTTTTCCTTTTTGTTTTTGCCTTACCCAGGTATATTGGGAGTTTCTTGCTTTTGGGGAAGTCTGAAGTCTTCTTCCAGTGTTCAGGAGGTGTTCTGTAGGAATTGTTCCACGTGTAGATTTATTTTTGATGTATTTGTGGGGAAGAAGGTGATCTCCACATCTTACTCCTCTGCTATCTTGAAGGTCCCCCCCCATAATGTCTTGAATACTGTAGTTTGTATTATAGTGTGAAGTCAGAGAGTCTGATTCCTCCAGCTCCATTTTTTTCCCTCAAGATTGCTTTGGCTGTTCGGGGTCTTTTCTGTCTCCACACAAATTTTAAGATTTTTTGTTCTAGTTCTGTAAAATATGCATTTGGTAATTTGATAGAGATTGCATTGAATCTGTAGATTGCTTTGAGTAATATAGTCATTTTCACAATATTAATTCTTCCAATCCAAGAACATGGTATATCTCTCCATCTGTTTGTATCATCTTTAATTTCTTTCATCAGTGTCTTATAGTCTTCTGAGTACTGGTCTTTGACCTCCTTAGGTAGGTTTATTCCTAGGTATTTTATTCTTTTTGTTGCAATGCTGAATGGGATTGTTTCCATAATTTATCTTTCTGATCTTTCCTTGTTAGTGTATAGGAATGCAAGAGATTTCTGTGCATTAATTTTGTATCCTGCAACTTTGCCAAATTCATTGATTAGCTCTAGTAGTTTTCTGGTGGCATCTTTAGGAGTCTCTATGTATAGTATCATATCATCTGCAAACAATGACAGTTTTACTTCTTTTCCAGTTTGTATTCCTTTTATTTCTTTTTCTTCTCTGATTGCCATGTCTAGGTCTTCCAAAACTCTGTTGAATTATAGTTGTGAGAGTGGACATCCTTGTCTTGTTCCTGATCTTTGAGGAAATGCTTTCATTTATTCACCATTGAGAATGATGTTTGTTGTGGGTTTGTTGTATAAGGCCTTTATTATGTTGAGGTATGTTCCCTCTATGTCCACTTTCTGGAGAGTTTTTATGATAAATGTGTATTGAATTTTGACAAAAGCTTCTTCTGCATCTGTTGAGATTATCATATGTTTTTTTCCTTCATTTTGTTAATATGGTGTATCACATTGATTGATTTGCATATATTGAAGAATCCTTGCATCTCTAGGATAAATCCCACTTGATCATGGTGTATGATCCCTTTAATGTGTTGTTGGATTCTGTTTCCCAGTATTTTGTTGAGGATTTTTGCATTTATATACATGAGTGATTTTGGTCTGTAATTTTCTTTCTTTTTGTAGTATCTTTGTCTGCTTTGGTATAAGGGTGGCCTCGTAGAATGAGTTTGGGATTATTCCTTTGCAATTTTTTGGAAGAGTTTGAGAAGGATGGGTGTTAGCTCTTCTCAAAATGTTTTTAGAATTTACCTGTGAAGTCATCTGGTCCTGGACTTTTGTTTGTGGAAAGATTGTCAGTCACAACTCCAATATCTTTACTTGTGATTGGTCTCTTCATATTTTCTATTTCTTCCTGGTTCAGTCTTGGAAGGTATACTTTTCTAAGAATTTGTCCATTTCTTCCCGGTTGTCCATTTTACTGACATAGGGTTGCTTGTAGTAGTCTCTTAATGATGCTATGTATTTCTGTGGTGTTCATTGTAACTTCTCCTTTTTCATTTCTGAGTTTATTGATTTGAGTCCTCTCCCTCTTTTCCTTGATGAGTCTGGCTGAAGTTTTATCAGTTTTGTTTATCTTCTCAAAGAACCAGCTTTTAGTTTTATTGATCTTTGCCATTGTTTTCTTGATTTCATTTAGTTCTGCTCTGATCTTTATGATTTCTTTCCTTCTACTAACTTTGGGTTTTCTTTGTTTTTCTTTCTCTGGTTCCTTTAGGTGTAAGGTTAGGTTGCTTAAGATGTTTCTTGTTTCTTGAGATAGGATTGTATTGCTATAAACTTCCCTCTTAGAACTGCTTTTGCTGCATCCCATAGGTTTTGTATCGTCATGTTTTCATTGTCATTTGTCTCTAGGTATTTTTTGATTTCCTCTTTGATTTCTTCAGTGGTCTCTTGGGTACTTAATAACATATTGTTGAGACTCCATGTGTTTGTGTTTTTTACATTGTTTTCCCTGTAATTCATTTCTAATCTCATAGTGTTGTGGTCAGAAAAGATGCTTGATATGATTTCAATTTTCTTAAATTTACTGAGGCTTGATTGTGACCCAAGATGTGATCTATGCTGGAGAATGTTCCATGTGCACTTGAGAAGAAAGTGTAATCTGCTGTTTTTGGATGGATATAAATATCAATTAAATCTATCTGGTCCGTTGTGTCATTTAAAGCTTGTGTTTCCTTATTAATTTTCTGTCTGGATCATCTGTCCATTGGTGTAAGTGAGGTGTTATAGTTCCCCACTATTATTGTGTTACTGTCGATTTTGTCTTTTAGAGCTGTTAGCAGTTGCCTTATGTATTGAGGTGCTCCTATGTTGGGTTCATATACATTTATAATTGTTATATCTTCTTCTTGGATTGATCACTTGATCATTATGTAGTGTCCTTCCTTGTCTCTTATAACATTCTTTATTTTATAGTCTATTTTATCTGATATGTGTGTTGCTACTCCATCTTTCTTTTGATTTCCATTTGCATAGAATATCTTTTTCCAACCCCTCACTTTCAGTTCTGTATGTGTCCCTAGATCTGAAGTGTGTCTCTTGTGGACAGCATATATGTGGGTCTTTTTTTTTGTATCCATTCAGCAAGCCTGTGTCTTTTTGTTGGAGCATTTATTCCATTCACATTTAAGGTAATTAACAATATGTATGTACCTATTAACATTTTCTGAATTGTTTTGGGTTTTTTAGGTCCTTTTCTTCTCTTGTGTTTCCCACTTAGAGAAGATCCTTTTGCATTTGTTGTAGAGTTGGTTTGGTAGTGCTGAATTCTGTTTGTTTTGCTTGACTGTAAAGCTTTTGATTTCTCTGGCTAATCTGAATGAGTTCCTTGCTGGTTAGAGTAATCTTGATTGTAGGTTCTTTCCTTTCATCACTTTAAATATATCTTGCCACTCCCTTCTGACTTTTAGAGTTTCTGTTGATAAATTAGCTGTTAACCTTATGGGAGTTTCCTTGTATATTATTTGTCATTTTTCCCTTGTTGCTTTTAATAATTTTTCTTTGTCTTTAATTTTTGTCAATTTGATTACTATGTTTTTCCTTGGTTTCATCCTGCCTGGGACTCTCTGTGCTTCCTGGACTTGGGTGGTTGTTTCCTTTCCCAGGTTAGGGAAGTTTTCGACTATAATCTCTTCAAATATTTTCTCGGGTCCTTTCTCTCTCTCTTCTCCTTCTGGGACCCCTACAATGTGAATGTTGTTGAGTTTAATGTTGTCCCAGAGGTCTCTTAGGCTGTCTTCATTTCTTTTCATTCTTTTTTCTTTACTCTGTTCCACAGCAGTGAACTCCACCATTCTGTCTTCCAGGTCACTTATCCGTTCTTCTGCCTCAGTTATTCTCCTATAGATTCCTTGTAGTGTATTTTTCATTTCAGTTACTGTATTGTTCACCTCTGATTGTTTGTTCTTTAATTCTTCTAGGTCCTTGTTAAACACTTCTTGCATCCTCTCGATCGTTGCCTCCATTCTTTTTCCGAGGTCCTGGATCATCTTCACTATCATTATTCTGAATTGTTTTTCTGGAAGGTTGCCTATGTCCACTTCATTTAGTTGTTTTTCTGGCGTTTTCTCTTGTTCCTTCATCTGGTACATAGCCCTCTGCCTTTTCATCTTGCTATCTTTCTGTGAATGTGGTTTTTGTTCCACAGGCTGCAGGATTGTAGTTCTTGCTTCTGCTGTCTGCCCTCTGGTGGATGAGGCTCTCTAAGAGGCTTGTGCAAGCTTCCTGACAGGAGGGACTGGTGGTAGGTAGAGCTGGGTGTTGCTCTGTTGGGCAGAGTTCAGTCAAACTTTAATCCTCTTGTCTGCTGATGGGTGGCACTGAATTCCCTCCCTGTTCGTTGTTTGGCCTGAGGTGACCCAGCACTGGAGCCTACAGGTCCTTTGGTGGGGCTAATCGTGGACTCTGGGAAGGCGCTTGCCATAGAGTACTTCCTAGAACTTCTGCTGCCAGTATCCTTGTCCCTGCAATGAGCCACAGCTCTCCCCCAACTTTGTGTGAGACCCTCCAACCCCAGCAGGTAGGTCTGGTTCAGTCTCCTGTGGGGTCACTGCTCCTTCCCCCTGGGTCCTGATGTGCACACTACTTTGTGTGTGCCCTCCAAGAGTGGAGTTTCTCTTTCCCCCAGACCTGTCGAAGTCCTGCAATCTAATGTCCCACTAGCCTTCAAAGTCTGATTATCTGGGGATTCCTCCTCTCGTTGCCAGACCCCCAGGTTTGGAAGCCTGATGTGGAGCTCAGAACCTTCGCTCCAGTGGGTGGACTTCTGTGGTATAATTATTCTCCAGTTTGTAAATCACCCACCTAGCAGTTATGGGGTTTGATTTTATTGTGATTGCACCCCTCTTCCTGTCTCATTGTGGTTTCTCCTTTGTCCTTGGATGTGGGGTAGTGTTTTTGGTGAGTTCCAGTGTCTGCCTGTCAGTGATTATCCAGCAGTTAGTTGTGATTACAGTGCTCTCGCAAGAGGGCATGAGTGCACATCCTTCTACTCCACCATCTTGAACCAGTCTCCTGACACTGTATTTCTAGGGTGCTTTTATCTATTAAAACTCAATGAAAATTTCTTTGGTTAAATAATTGGTAATCATATATATGAGAAAATAGATGGAAAGATACATCTATATTTATAAATAGAAAAAATAGAGTTGCATGTATTCCATAGCACAATATAGCAAATAGATAGCTTATTTAAAATGCACTAATTCAAAAATATGATTTTTAGGGAACTACCTCTCGTATAGTTAAAGACTCAGCAAAATGTTAACTATTCTGATTATGTGTTTGTATTCCTAAGCAGCCAACTTTCCATACCCATTAATATCTAAAGAATTACACTAGACATATTTCACTTTCATTTTCCTCATTTCCTGTGATCACTATAATAGCAAGGGTTAAGGAGATGCAAAAATCATGGGGTCATGAAAAGGCTTAGAAATTTCATTTTTGACCACTGCTCAATCTGATAGTTTCAGATTTGTACTTCAGTTTCTTTCATCTTATAGCTAGTAGTATGGCTGGTGTGCTTGGGTCTGTTTCCTTGATATGATTTAAACTTCAGGAGATCAGTGTGTCTATGTTGTGTTTTTGCATACCCCCAATTTCTGGACAACTCCTGATAGATTTTTGGCAAACAAAATAATGTGTGCATTGAACTAAGTGGCTTTTAAATGAATTATAGAACGAATTGTTTTCTAAATAGCAAATTTGTATAGAATAGTTTACTTTAGTTTTGTTTTTCTTTCCTGCAGAGTGGCAAAATACCCAGTAGCACACACAAACATTAGCAAGCAAAGTGTTGGTTGTTCTGGGCCTTTGGAACAAATAGGCCATTCTTTTATCTTTGAGAGTTTTTATTTCAGTAACACCAACTGCCATTTCATATGTGCCTTCAACATACAGCATCTTTTTTCATATAGTGGACTAAGCTGGTAAGAATATGCCTCACCATTTCCTACCATTTGTAATACCAAATATAAATCTCAGATAAAATTATAAAAATATAAGCAGTTAACAGAAGTTTAAAAAAACACAAGAAGAGAGTGAAATCTCCAAGTAACAAAACAGAGGAGACATCAAGGTAGAGCAGAGGCCATCAGTCAGGAACCGTGAATGAAGGGTGTCAAATGAAAATCTGGTAGTTGGAATGAGGTCTTTAGTGTATGTTGGAACAAAAGGCAGAGCCTTGGACCAAATTAGAGTTAGCATACTGTAATTGAGCTTCTGAACAAAATACAGCTACTTGAAAAACTGCCAGTAAATGAAACTATGTTTAGAAAATCTCCATCATTCTGCCTTCAGAAGCCATCAGGTGGGTTGCTGTCTACTCAGAGCCCATACTTACAGGGGATGGTGAGGGTGAGGATTAGAAATCATACAACTGTATCATGAGCTGAGGTCATTTCCAAATTCATAATCTTCACAAAATGCAGGAACCCAACCAAAAAGATAATTAATATTAAGTTAAAATCCTAATTAATATTAAATAATACTATTAAAAAGAGATCACTATGGTCCATTGGAAGCAAATAATCCAAGACCAAAGGAATCTCTCTCTTTCCTTCTGATAGACAACACATAAAACCAGCTGTAAAAAGAAAAAAGCCCACAGTGAAAAATTCTGTGCCACTTGAGGAAGCACAACTTGATTATTCAATTGTACGTTTCACCTTTTGAAAGTTAACCACTTATTTTGCTTCTCATAATCGGAACACTCCAAAGATTTTCCTAAATGGTAGACAAATTTGAATATCTACTTTGCTGAATGGAGTTAAAAAACAAAATTTATAAAGTATATCTCTGCTAAACCACAACTGCTAAATTTTGCTTTATAGTAACAAAGACATCATTAATTTAATTAATTATGTCTCACCTCAAAGACATGAGGTAACTGTAGTGATCTCTAGAACATTACTTTTACCTTTTATCAGAGACTTTAAACATTTTATAAGGATATTTACAATCAGCACATGATTATATTTAAAAAACTATAGTTTTTAACCAAATAAAACATACTTTGAAATTGATCTCTATTGAATTGATCACATTAAAAATATGTGTATTTATATTCACATATATTCACATGTAAGTGAATTTCACTTAGCATAGTATCCTCCAGTTTCATGCATGTTGTCTGGAATGACAAGACTTTCTTTTTTAAAGCTGAATAATATTCCATTGAGTGTGTGTGTGATATATATATATATATGTGTCATATTTTCTTTACCAATTCATCTATCAACAGACACTTAGGTTGTTTCCATACCTTGGTTATTCTGAATAGTGCTGCAATAATCATGGGAGTACAGATATCTCTTCAAGATAGTGGTTTTATTTCCCTTGGATTTATACCCAGAAGTGGGATTTCTAGATCATGTGGAAGTTCTATTTTTAGTGTCTCCAGGAACCTCCATACCGTTTTCCATAATGGCTATACTAGTTTACGTTTCCACCAATAGTGCACAAAGTTTCACTTTTTTCAACATCTTCACCAGCATCTGTGTATCTCTTGTCTTTATGAGAATAGACTTCCTAACAGATATGAATTGATACCTCGCTGTGGTTTTGATTTGCATTTGCCTGATGACTAGAGATGTGGAGCACCTTTTTATGTACCTGTTGGGTATTGGTATGTATTTTTTGGAAAAAAAAAAAAAAAAGCTGTTTAGGCCCTTTGCTCATTTTTTAATTGGGTTATTTGGCATTTTTGCATTTAGGCTGTATAAGTTCCTGTATCTGTTATTTTTTCTAGCAGTGCTACCATTGTTTCTTGTATTTTTTGGAGTCACTTTTTACAATTGACTTCAGAAAATGTATCACCTTACTTTAGAAAAATCTGTTATATAATGATTTGTTAAAGGACAAGATTTCCTGTTCAATGCCTTCCCATTTTATTGAACTTAGGGTTTTTGCTTTTGCTCTTGTTGTTTGTTTGTTCACATCTGTATCTGCTTAGTCATTATTTGTGCCTATTTTAGAGTTGGTTATTTTGAGTAAGGCATGGCTCTGTGTATCACAAAGATAAATTATTTGCTATGATTTACATTAGGAATATACTCCAAATCCATCATAAATATGCCTCAGTTTCATTTGTATGATTCCAGCCTTGTCAAGGGCAATAGCAAAGCAAGTCAACATCATGCATGTAATTGACTGACTGCTGTTAATTTGAAATATGTGGATTTGAGAACGGCCTTTATATATATATTCATTAAGATGCCATCCTTCACTCGCAATGATCAAGCTCTTGACACATCACTAATAGGATATTTGCTTTGTGTTGTTTTTTAGTGGTCATGATGAATTTGGGCCGATCCATTCCATACACATCTTTCTATTTTTTCCTGTGGCTAATGGGCCACATCTGGCATGGCAGGCCTACAGATAGTATCCTCCGTCTTAATGGAAGATTTTTAAAAAAGGCAACAAAATGTATAATGTTGGCTTTATTTACTAAAGCCAAAGAAACATGAATTTGTTATGAAACTATTACCTAGTCAAAAAGTTAGGAATGCTCTAGATAACTTTTTAACCAAAACAAAGACTAAATTCACATAAACATTACTGGCATTCTGTGTATACTAACAGTATTACACAAAGTAACATGTAATTAACAATATCAAATTAAAATGCCACTAAAGTAAGGCCTAATGTAGAAAACATAGCAGTTTCACAACATGTGATGATATGTGTACTGGTTATGAAGCTACTGTCTCTCAGCTTTAACACTCTCATCTCTCACTCTTCTACCCTTTTTTGTAAGCTGAGGCTTCAGTTTTCTTTCATCAAGAGAGACATATGAGGGAGAATGTATAGTAAGGAAACAAGAGACTTTCCCTTGTCCTTTTGCTCGTTGGCCCTCCCAGCACAGTAATGTCCCTTCACCCTTGCTTCATCGGGTGCGCCCAGAACCAGCTTCAGTCAACTCTCATAGCTAGGTAGAACCTGCCTCCAGTCTGAGTCTAGAAGGCCACCCTCCTCTAAGATTCTGGATTCTAACCTCCCCTTTGTTTCTCCAACTGAATGGGTAATGTCCCCTTCCTGCAGTTATTACTACTTTGTTATTTCAATAATTCTTTTTTGTTTTTAATCTTCCAAACATATTTGTAACCAATCTTTTATAATAGCAAATTCTGTCTGTTGAAATAGAAATAGTTTCTATTTTTTGATTCTTCTGGTAGACTGTTATAAGAGAAAGATAACTTTCCTGGGGATTAGCTAATTTTAATTGAAAAATGAGTAAAAGTCTTCAATGCATAGTCTACCTTTGAAATATCAATCCAACAATTAACTCTACGGACTATTTATACCAATTGCTTTCTTCTTTTGCTACAGGATTGAAAAAAAAAAAAGACACATACAAAGTGTAAGAGTTTAAATGAATATGGTGGGTATAGTCTGGTTTTGGTTTTGACTCTGTTTTTGGTCTGGTCTGTGAACTTTAGGGAAATTATTCCTTCTCCCCAGCAAACATACACAGCAAGCCACTTGATTTTGGTTTGCCAGTCACAAAACCACATTTCTCCTAACTTCAGAGGTAGACTAGTCAGATTTCCTTTCCCAAGAATGTTAATCATGAGTACAGACCCAGAGGTAATTTGGATTAAATCATCCAGTGTCAATGTCTAAGAGAGATGATGCGTGTATTTCAGCTTTTATGGTTACTGTCCATAAGCTTGATCCTTTAGTTCTTCCTTCTGTCCTGGTAGCTACAAAGAATTTTTTCTGTTTGTTTAAGTAAATAGTGATTAATTCCTTAATGTATACAACAATTCTGCTTATATATTGCTTTTTAGATGTCTGCTTTTCCATGTATATTTCTCAGCTATATTCTTTGATTAAGTAGACAATGATGTCTTTCTCCATTTTAAAATTATGGAATGAGAGAATCAGATCTCTAATATTTTCAGGCATTGACATTTTTATGAAATATTATTTTAAATATAAACTTTAGGAATATAATTGTCACTCTATGATTGTTTAAGTATAGTGTTTATTCTACTTAAGAAGTTCAAAATAATATTTTTGAAGCTTATTTAATAACAACAAAATATATGGAACCAAAATTAAAATGATGGCTTTAGTTCTCTTTCTTTATTGATACACAGGGCATTTATTGGTGTCTAACTTTATTTACACAGTCACTCAACAAATATTTACTGAGTTTGTACCATATGCTAGGACCTGTAGGATGTGTTAGGGGTGAAGAGTTTAACAGAATTCTATCATCAAGCAGCTTCCATTTTAGTGGGAAAACCACAGTAGTACTGTGCAGCATGATAAAATCTATTATAACGGAAGGCACTGGATGCTATAGAGATATATATGAATGGCACCTAATTAGCCTAGGAAGGAGGAAAAGTTTATAAGAAGATGCGATAAGAGAGTAAGAAAAAAAAAAAAAAGAAAGGAAAATTAACCCAAAGAAAAAAACAATTCTGAAACTTTGCTTTTTTAGAACAAAGAATTTGTGAGGGAAATATGTGAGATCAGGCAATAGGCAGGATCCATTGAGCCTTGTATGACAAGCTAAACTTCATTTTTTGCTTGATATTCTGTTGAAGAATGAAACTATGATTAAATTATGACTAAATTAATCAAAGCCCATTTAGATCTATTTTTTTGCCCGTTGTGGTACCAGGTAAATGACTTATAACACTTCCTTTGATTAAAACGTATTCAACCATTCAATTTAGCAGTAATTTACACATTGTAAATGCAGTACTCAATAACCTTTGCCCTAAAATTTCACTAAGTTTGTGATCCTTTAATATAAATTTGTTCTGCAACCAATAGTAATTTTAGATGTAGGGAAATCAACTGATAAATAACTGAGGGTACATATCATTAGAAATATGAATAATGATTTATATTTGAAATTGTTACAAGATGTGGTAAGTAGTCACAACTCAGTTATGTATAATATGGGATATTTATTTCATTTTATTTTATTGTAGTAACTGCTACCAATGTTGTTTTATTGAGTCTCAAAAGCATTGAATAGCGAGAGACTTGACAATAATAATATCCCAGCTTAACCCAATAGTCATTCAAACACTTTTAGTTTAAAATTCAATCTTAATGTCTAAAGTTTGTAATGGGTTTATTCCCATTACAAGGAATTAAATGTTCCTTCCACAGGGACCCATGCCCCTCTCACTAAGCATTCTGTGTCAGGGTAGAGACTATCCCCTAACCCAATGCATCATCCTAATCATCATTTACTATGTTTAGCCTTTATTGAGTGACTTTTAAGTGCCAGTTCTAAGCTAGCTCTCTCTCTGTCTCTCTCATCTCTATCGCTCCATCTATATTTGTATGTCAATCTCTTATATATTTCCTTTGCTAGACAAGTGTTGACTTCACCCAATGTTAGCTTTTAGCAATAAAGAGGGAAGTATCTTTGTTTTAATGGAGTAGGAGTGAGAGCTACTTGTTTATTTTTACCAAAATCCTGGAGAATTTTTTTTTTCCTTAGTCTCTTATTGGCCCTAATAGTTTAAATTCTATCAAACTGGAAATCAATCACTGGTAAAGATGATGGATTTAAGCTACCATAACTGATATAGGCTAATCATCTAAGGGCACATTAAAAGTGGGTATCTATCATAGTATCTACTGTAAACAAATAACATTTTATTTAAATGAAGCACAAGTGCTCAGATTTATTTATTTATTTGTATTTGTTTATTTATATTGATTTATTTATATTGATTGATTGATTGCCATGCCACACCGGCTGTGGGAGCTTAGTTCCCTGACCAGGGATTGAACCCAGGCCCACGGCAGTGAAAGCACTGAGTGCAAACCACTAGACTGCCAGGGAATTCCCTCAGGTGCTCAGATTTAGAGTAAGCATAACTTTTGATTTTTTTGCATACATTCTTCATGAGTCCATGAATTACTCACTTAGGATGTATATATGGATGGATGGATGGATGAATAGTTAGATAAGGATAGAAAAAGAGAGATATAGAGGATGGAAGAGAAGAGAGAGAATATGTTAGTCTAAAAATAAAAGGAATGGATGTTTCATGAATCTAGAATAACTTAGAACTTAAAAGTTTAGGCTCTAGCTTTGAGTCCTAGGGCAAGGTACTTACATACTAATAATAGAAGCTAATTCAAAGAGTTCTGGTGAGAATTGAATGAGATAATTCATTTAAAACCATAATCCATTATCTCACTACCCCAACTTAATCATGGTGTCTTATTTGTGATCTTCTGCTTTCTCTACTCCCAGACACATATTGTGAAAATGAAGTTCCGTTTTGTTGTGCTAGTTCTCAGAGCACACTGAAGAAAGGGTACAAAATGTCATCAGTGATGTGGGGCAAATGTGATATTCCAATGTCCTTCTCAGTTCTTGGCTAAAATAGCTTCCCCAAATCTAATTTTTATTGTTGTTCACTATTGTCCTCTACCTCTCTCTTCTATGTTCGTCTTTGCTCCCTTGTGTTTCTCATCTTTCAGACTTCAGCAACTCTTTAGCTACTCAAGACCCCACTCATCCAGAGTACTGTAATGAAATCCAAAGTATGTAATGAAAGTGTCCTAATCTTATTCCATTACTTTATTCCCATTAGCTTTGTGGAGATAGACAGATAGATAGATAGACAGACAGACAGACAGACAGACAAAGAATGTATATGTGTTTGGGGGCGGAGAGGTACATTACCAAATGTTGGTTAAGGCACAACTGAAAGGGCACCTTCAAACATTGATAGAGTTAACTGAATCAAACTTTCAGATAGCTAGTTGCTCATATGCATAAAAACTTTATTCTTTATTAACTCAATTAACATTTAGAGAACACCAGTGATATTCCAGGAAGTGTCCTAGCCATGGTGAAACAGGTGAGAACATAAGTGACAAAACCTCTACCCTCAGCAACTGACATTGCATTGAGTGTGGACAAAAATAAACAACTGCAGTAAAAAAAAAAAAAAAAAAAATCTTGAATAGCCTGGGTGGTAATAAGGGCTATAAGTATACCTCCCTCCATGGATAACTCTAGATATTTTCATGGTATAAACTCTTGAATTTTAAACAGTGGTAAGTTATTCTGAAATTGAGACTAGTTAAGTATTTACATAGGTGGATGATTTTTCAAACACCTCAGTCTGTTTTGCCAGATATCATCAGGGAACAGTGGGCTCTTATGAGGAAGAGTCTATTAATAACATGTAACCTGAATATAAAGGTGAAGCATATATTTTTCTGGTCTGTTACTTGTGAAAACTTAAATATAAAGTTAGGCATAAAAATCATCATAGAAGGGGTACAGTAAGCTTGGAGAATAGTGTTGGATATTTGGTAACAATGTTACATGTAATAATGAAGATCTGATTTTCTCTATTTCTAGTTGATGGGCCAAATTATGATCTCAAATGTAAGTTAGACATATTTTGTCTACTCAAAACTGAGGGAAATAATGACTGGGGGTGATTCCTACAGAAAAATTATCTAACATGAATTCCATATTAATTCTAAAAGAATTTATAACTTATGTTAGCAAGCATCTTACTTTGATACTACACTTCTCTTTCAGAGCTCAGGGTGTTAAAATTTAGCTATGATAGCAATAATAAATGATTCTTGTGAATAAAATGTGAAGCCCACATGGATTAAGTGACTAAAGCTTTATTATCCAGACCTACACATTTATTTTACCTTTTTCTCCCCTCATTTGGAGGTGGTGATGAATAGATTTTTGTCTTTAACAAAGCCTGTGAACAATTCAGAATCTAGAGTATTAGTGCCTTAAGATTAGGAGCCACTTTGGGACTCAAATTCTATATTTTATAGCTTAGAAAAGTGAGACATTTTAAAAGTTTACAGTTTATTTCTTATTACCTTAAAATAAATATGGAAAATAAATATATATAATATTTATTTATAATATTTAATTTAAATAATTATAATATTTTATTTAAATAAATATTTTAATATTTATTTATAAAAATAAATATGGAAAAAATTCTCTTCTACCCATGTACAAATGCTTTCTATAATCTGACAGTTTGGAAAACTGCTTTATAAAATGATTTTTTACAATATGCTACTTTCTTTGATAACTTTATGTCATTCTCCAAATGTGTTTAGACTTGCACTCATATTCTAAAGAAACTGTCACACAATGATATCCCATGTATAAATCTAAATAATGAACAGTGATTCATATGAGCAACTTCATAAAACTTTCTTGTTAAAGTTGCAGGATTTCTCTGCATAATCTTCCCAAATCAGTCCAGCACTGTTGTCAAATAAGTTATTCTGCAATTAAGAAGAAAATATTTTTTAAGTACACTAATGAAATAATTGATAATACATAATAATAAATAGTGGAAATTGATAAGCATGCTCAATCTTCCACTCTTTAGTAAATATTATTTCCTCTGCTAACATTTGATCAGAAAGAGGTAACAAAGTTGATTGATTTAATTTGTAACTACTTATTTATTCTGCAACACTCGAAGTGATAGCATTTATCAACATGCTCACAAAACCAATAAATAAAAGAACTAGTGTAGTAAGACTCTAGAATATATCAACTTCTGTCTTTATATCAATCAGTCAGGATAAAAAAACTGACCAAGGTAAATAAACAGAATAAATTATCTTGATTGTCTCCACCGAGTCAATTGCCTTCACACTCTGATCCACTGAACTTAAAATTAGCAAGTGGAATACTGAAGAAACTCCCCAGGAAAACGTTGGTATAAAAACATCAAATTGTATACTTTAATTAGACTATAATTTTTCTTTGAGGGGGAATACTGTCATCTTTGCCAAAGAAGGAAACATTTTTATGCCAAAGTTAATATAACAATCCTGAAATTTGAACTTATCCATTTAGTGGAAAGCTTGCAGGAAGTGACAGACTCAAACATCTTGCTGCTTAACTTTGATATGTCTGTAATATTGGGGCAAAATTCTTATTATTTCTTTTATGAATTTGAAAAAGCACTTATTTATTTTTTATGTTTTGGAAGCTGAAATGTGTTCTTGAATGTGAGAAATCCCTTTTACTGCACCATATGCCATCTTGTCTTTTTGACATGCTGAGCCTGGAAATATCTCGAATGTGCAGACTTCTGATTTCCAAATTATATACTGCCAAGAAGGGAAGTGGGTATCTGAAACTCAGCCACAGACCTTGGCAAATTTCAAATTCAGAATAAAACTTTCATTTCAAAATTGTGCTCAAAAGTTGAAAGGGATTTTTTTATGTCTAATTTGCGTTCTTTTCCTATTGCAGGATTGAGTGAAAATTATTATAGCCTACTTTAAAAGGCTTTTTTTCCTCCTGGGCAGTTTTGATGGATTAAGAAATGGATGAAAGTTTCTATTCTTTTGCTTTTTTAAAAATGCATTTATTTATTTATTTTTGGCTGCGTCGGGTCTTTGTTGCTGCACGTGGGCTTTCTCTAGTTGCAGCGAGTGGGGGCTACTCTTCGTTGTGATGTGCGGGCTTCTCACTGCGGTGGCTTCTCTTGTTGCGGAGCATGAGCTCTAGGCACGTGGGCTTCAGTAGTTGTGGCTCGTGGGCTCCAGAGCACAGGCTCAGTAGTTGTGGCTCGTGGGCTTAGTTGCTCCGCGACATGTGAGATCTGCCAGGACCAGGGCTCAAACCCATGTCCCCTGCCCTGGCAGGCAGATTCTTAACCACTGCACCACCACGGAAGTCCCAATTCTTTTGCTTTTAAAATTGTTAATGTAAAGAGTGAAAAATTCCTGTTAACTGACTAGAAATATTGTTGAAGAAAACAAATCTTTGGGGACTTTTAAACAGTGGCTATCACTAGATTCTCAAAAGTATCTGAGCAAATATCTAGTTCATAAAGCATGGCTTGTCCATCAGTAGCATCAAATATCTATGATACAGCATTTTGTAGCTCTAAACTCTTTTGTTGTGACTAAAAGAGTGCTCTAATCAAAACTCAAATAAATAAAGTCACATCAAATATTTCTCTACTAGCAAATCTAGTTTTTGATCATCTTATAAATAATGTACCACAGAATCAGGGAGTTTATAATTGAATGGAAGCAATGAGATACCTAGATTGCAGATAGAAAAATACAAGTTTAGATAGTTTCATTCATTCAGGAGATAATTTATGTCGTGTATTATATACATTTTGACTTTAAAAAGTATTATAAAGCAAAAACAAAAGAAGCTTCAGATTCTAGGAATGACAGTTCATGATACTCTAAATCCCTTTTGCTAAAATAACATAAAACATAGCTGAATTTACAGAAAAGAAAGAGAAATCTTCATGTGTCAAAAGACAATGATAACTCATAGCTGCTTGGGGTGTGAGAGGGTGCTTGTCTCAGCAATTTGTGGATTGAAAAGATGTAATTCCCACAGGGAGACAAGAGTACAGCCTTTGTATACAGTAACATGGGAGTCGGAATTGAGACCTTTGACATAAAGCTACGCCCTGAAAGGAGTACAATTTCGGTAGAAAGGTAGAAAAGGCAGTGTCTGTCTTTAAGGACCCAAGTATTCATATGTCTCTGGCTAATTACCAGGGGTAATTAGCGTAGGGGTGTAGGGGGAGGTTTCCTTGAGAATTCATTTTATCTCCTAAACATCAGAGTTTAGAATTGATAATACCTAAGCTTAGGGAAATGCCTTAAGAAAAGGTTACCCCTCCTAATATATTTGGACCAGTAATATACCTGGACTTCTTGGCAAAAAACATAAAACCACTTTGGAAGCATATCCATACAAAATATCATGGATGAAATGAAATTAAATGTATCAATAATGAATGTAAATGGAGAATAAACTTGCCAGTTGAAAGGAGACAATTCTGAGATGGATAGCAAAGCAATATCTGCAGATACTCTAAGTCACAAAAAAGGTGTAGGCAGAGTTTTAGGTAATAACAAGATACAGGTATATAGAGAGAAAGAGTTAGTATGCCTATAATAAAATCCTGCAAAGTAAACTTTAAGTGAGAATGTAAATATTATTAGGGATAAAAATGGTTTCTCTCTAATAATAAAAAAAATTAACCAGATGATGTAGATATTCAGAATGTGTGTAGGCTGAAGAGCATAAATCTCAGAAATATATAAATATAATTCAGTCCTAACTAAAAACACTGCCAAGAGTTTTTTAAAGGTAAAATGCTTAATATGGATCAAGAGAATTTTGGAAAAATAAGGAAAAAAACAAATTTGTACTACGAGATACCAAGGCACACAACAATTCTATAGTAAGACAGTGAGGTACTGACTTAGGATCTAGAGGGAACAATAAGATCAAGAAACAAGTTCCAGTATATACAAGTATTTAATCCACAGTAGCAATGACATTTCAAATCAGTGAGGAAAAGGCATTCCAATTTAAAATTGGCACTGAGATAATTTATTTAAAATACCACAAATATGGTATATGTGGTATATATACCATATATCTAAATGGAAGATAATCTAGATAACTATTAGAAAGAATAAAAATTCCCTTATTATTATCTTAAAAAGGAAAAGGTCTCCTAAGCATAAAAGCAAAATAGCAAAGCCATAGAAGCTTACATAAAAATTAAAATAGAAAAATTTTTAGTGATGTCATAAATAATATTTAGCTGTAAGAGACTATGAAATAGAAAACTATATAATACAAATTTAATCACTTAAATTTATAGTGTTCCTAAATACCAGCTAAATAAAAACAATAGATAAAATGACATCTCTTTGTCATTATATTCACTTATATAATAAATATATAATTATAAAGTAAATAATATATAGTCATATAAATAAGACAAGGAGATAACCATTTTATCCAATGGTATTGGCAGATAATTAAAAATGAACTTTTTTCCTTGTTTGTAGGGTGTGAAGGTAGGTAATTTCAAATGGTCTTAGTGAAAGTGTATCCAGGAGTCGAATTTTGGGGACAATTTCATAAAAATTAAAATATTCCCATTAATTGACTCACCCATCCACCTAAATAATGGACACGGAGGAGCATCATTAGTAAAAATGAAAATGTGAAAGTGACCTAAACATCTATATCAGAACTTGTCAGTGCCCTCTAAATGGCACATATTCAAATTTGTAAATAAGGTACACATGTCTTATTTAAGAATGCTTATTTACTTTATGGCAGAAATCCTTTTACAGTGTGTACATATATCAGATCATTGTGTTGTATACTTTAAATATCTTCAATTTTATTTGTCAATTATATCTCAACAAAACTGATAAATATAAATAAATACATGAATCAAATAAAAAATAGAACTTTTATTTACACATGATAGGAACTAATTTTTAGCCAACTTAGATAAACTAAGGGGAATATTTCTAAGAAAACAAGCCAGGAGTCCATTGACAGAAGTGCAACATAGGCTCATCAAGCATAGGACCAAAAAAATGAAAAGATACTGAAAACACCTTACTTTTAAATTTCTATCTCCCTGCTTTTCTATACATGCTGGATTGCAAATCAGTTTTTTTCTATTCCTTAGTCCATATAAAAGAATATAGTTTCTGGATATACTTGTTATAATTTTAAACACCTACATAGATTGAATTGCTATCTCAATTGCAAATTCCCAGAAGACAGAATTGGGTTGACCCAGTTTAGGCTAGATGTCTACTGCTGGTTCTTATAAAGATTCAGTGCTTTTAGGTTTCACTCCTGGAAACAGAAGAAGACATTCCAAAAAAGGGGGGATCATTATGATTTTTGCCTCAACCTCAAAAAATGCTTAAAAGAATGTGTGTGTGAGTACGTGTGTGCATGTGCGTGTAAAACTGAAAAAGTTTATTCCTGAGCCAGTGCCTATGATAAATCAGGGGGCTTAAGGAGAAAAGTAAAATTTTAGAGTAGCCACTGAAAAATTGGAAAAAATATCAAATATGTGAAAAGTTAGCTCAGTGACATTTATGGTCCAGTTTGAGGGAGCATTGAGAGAAGAGTTTACATGGCAGAAGTGCCATGTTTTACTGTTTTTACCAGCAAGCCTGTTGTAGAAGTAAGGAATGCCAGTGAAGATGGTAGGGTTGATGCAAAGTGGAGGTTTGGCTGAAGATTTGGCAAAGGCGAGTGAATGTGGAGTAAAAGGAATCTAAGATATAATGTATCAAAGAAACACAGTTCAGTAGGAAAAATAAATAAGGCTCAGGTTATGCAACAAGTGAAAAAGGTAGGGTCAAGGGACTGGACATTTTAATGAGGTCAAAGTGCAAGTGTTGAGAGTATAGGGGATTGAAAATTCTGGAAGGACAAGAGGTGATAGAGTGTTGGCCACATAATTTAAGATTTCAAAGTGGAATTTTCCCATTGTTGTCAAGGTTCATAGTAGCCTTGGCAGACATTACTGAAATGCACTGATTTTAAAATTCATAGGAATTAAGAAAGTCAGTGAAATTTGTTGCCAGGCTTCAGCTTTTTTTTTTTTTTTTTTTTGTCACTTTGGACATTAAGCTTGCTCACAATAGGACTTTGTATGTCTGTATTCTAAATGACTGTAAAGGTAACACTGATAGTAAAAGGTCTGATTCTGGAACCTCATTCTTTAGACTTCAACTCTGTAACCTTTCACCTACATCATTTGACCAGACTAATATAATCAAGCTGAACAACTGACAACTGGACCACTGGATCAATAATTTTTCTAATAATTAAATAGCCTGAAAGTCTGAAACTGATGACGTTTAGGAAGCCTGGTTGAGAGAGAAAAGATTTAGAATAGCATAAAGCATCCATTATTCAGGAACATCCCTAATAAACTTTATCACCTACTTTAAAATTTCTAAAAAGACTTAGGCTCCATTTCTACCTATAAAATCTGAAATCTTTAGTACACATACCAATTCATACATATCATTTACTTTCACTGTGGTCAAACCAAGAACATTACTTTTAACTCTCATTTATAATCTTATTTTACACAAGTTAAAAATAGCTGTACGTTTAAAAAAAAAAACTTAGTAAAGTCATAAAGTAAGCTCAGCTCTGTGCTTATCCATTAGTGAAAAGGGAACACGCTGAAGCTTTGCTATAAGTGGTCCCTTGGCATCCATTCCGAGTTACTCCATTGTACAGGAAAAAGGAATAGTTTTTTCTGTGTTTCTAGTTATAACCCTTCTTAGGCAGCCTCAGAAGATCTACCAGATTCTCAAACAGCCAGTGTTTTAATGATAGCTGGTGTATTGGAATATTCTGGTAAACTTTTCAACCAGCGTTTGGATAACCTTCAAATCCCTGTGAAATAATCTTATGTTCTTTATATATACTGAAAAAGAAGTATACTACTAAACTGTAGCTTGTTGTAATGTAATTGCTTGTCAACTTCCTTTTTACCCTAAGATAATGAAACCAGTCTGCCTGATTATGCCCTTTCCCCTTTATTTAACATGGGCCATCTTACTGCTGGTCATCTTGACAGAATATTCATTCTGCTTCTTTCTTCTCTCACAAGTGTCCCACTTTGCACCCTAAAATTATATGATTAAAATTAAAAGTTATTCATATATATTTATTCTTACTTTCTTACCCTGTGAGAGACTATCTTCCCTTTATATACGCAATCTTTTCCTACCTACTTTTGCCTATGTTTTGGTTACACCAGCCAGGTATCGAAGCACTCAAAAAAACATCAACAACTGCCTTAAACTGTCAACTGTTTCTTTAAAAAAATTCTGTAGATTGGCCCTCCATGCTTTTGTTTCATGTCACATTGGTTGAGGCATTGGGATAACTGGAAGGTCCAAAATAACTGTATTCACATGGTTGGCATTTGGTGCTGGCTTCTAGGTGGGAGCTCAGCCGGGGCTGCTGTTGGGGCCCTCAGTTCTCATCAGATTCAAAAGCAAGAGGAAAAGACTTTAGTTCTGTGAATGGAAGTCATATTGAGAAAGAGCTCGTGGGATGGGAGGGAGATGGTTGTGTTACTCTTTGGGGATATACTTTACCAAGACCTGCTTCATCAGGGTGGCAGACAGCATTCCAAGATCACCCTACAAATTCTGGCTCCCAGTGTCCATGCCCTTTATAATCTCCTCTCCTTGACTGTGGGTGGGGCTTGTGAATAAGACGGCACTGTCACTTCCCTGATCAGGTTGCGTTATAAGGAAAAGCTAATATGATAGTTCCTCCTGGGATTATGTTGTGTTGTATAAGATTTTGTTGAAGCTGCCTGGAGATTCTTCTGCTGACTCGAAGAAGTAAGCTGCTGTGTTGGGAGAAGCCACACAGCTAGCACTTGTGGGCAACAACTAGTAGCTGAAAGTGACTCCAAGTTGAGACTCAGTGACAAAATAGGGACCTTAGTCCTACAAGAGAAAGAATTGAGTTCTGCCTACAACCTGGATGATGACCCTGGAAAAGTAACTGAGCCTCAGATGAGATTGTAACATTGACCAACACCTTGACCTCAGCCAGGTAGGACCTTGAGTACAGGACCCATGCCAACCCTTGACCATTGAAACTGTGAGATAGAATATTTGTGTTGTTTTTCTACTGCTAAATTTGTGGTTATTTGTTACACAGCAGTAGAAAATTTATACAAAAATGTCTTAGTCTGCTTGTGCTTCCATAGCAAAATATCGTAGACTAGGTGGCTTAAACAACAGAAATTTCTTTCTCACAGTTCTGGTGGCTAGAAATCCAAGTGATTCAATGTGGCAGCACAATCGGTTTCTAGGAGGTCTCTCTTCCTGGCTTGTAGATGACCACCGTCTTGCTGTGTCCTGACGTGGTGGGGAAAGAAATGTGCTCTCTGGTGTCTCTTCTTATAAGAGGGATATTCCCATCATGAGGCCCCTACCCTCATGACCTCATCTAAACCTAATTGTGTCCCAAAGATCTCATTTCCAAATATCACATTGGGAGTTAGGCCTTCAACATAGGAATTTTGGGGGACACAATTCAATCCACAGCAGTAGGGAAGAATAAATGGTTGATTTTCTTAATCTGCACATTCAGGCATACATTGTCACATAACAACCTTTAGTCTTTTATAAATTTTCATCCTGAACTTTAGCATTATCTTTTTCTAAGAGTTGTTACCATTTACTTCTGGCTCACCAGAGCGTATTTCCATAATTCTAAACACATTCCACTCCTCACTCATCATCTTTCTCACTCTCTCATCTTTCACAATTACATTAAATCGTATCTTCAGCAAACTGTCCTGGCTTGATATACTTGCACTTTGACCTCCTTCCTCATCAAGGGGAGGTAGTTATTTTCAACAGCATACATTTAACAATGTTGAGAGATGGAATGACCTTTTTAAGTTCTTCACTGCCACTTTGAAATTGTTGTACAATATAGCCAATCTTTAGTAAAAATGCTTGCTCCTAAGAGATTCTTACCCAAATAATTTTCTGTTCCATCCACATTAATATCTTAAATATGGTTCTCACTTCTTTCTAAATCTATCAATGTCAAGTGTTCTATGTAATGATTGCATCTCTACAACACTTTCAATTAACAGTTTCTCTGTACACTCAACTCTAGATACCTCTACCCCTTGGAAGTTCACTTTCATGGTCAGCCCCTAGATCTGCACACTTCTGAATTCATTCAGAATTTCCAATATACCTGCCTTTTATTTGATACCCATTCCATTTTCCACACAGCAAGGTACTGATGTTGTAGGAACATTGCTAAAGTATTGTCTAGGTCTATGTAGTCCAAATGGCTCACTCTAATTGCATCCCAGCCAGTGAGAAAGGGAAATTGAATAGGACCAGTCTACTTCTTGAATGAGCACAACATAGAAATTGAACTTACCCTGTTTTACCACATCCCATTGGCTGGACATGGCCTTACCAGCTCTAGGGGAGTAAATTGTGTCTGTATATTCATCCAGCAAAAATGTTGGGATACTCGTACCAAGGGAGAAAGCATGTTGGGGGACATATTTCGCCTGACACAGCTGGTAATCAAAGGAGTGTTCTTAGGTCTTCTGGGATCCTGGAACATTATTATCTGTTGGGATGCAATGTAATTCAGTAGGTAGTAAAGAAACTGAATTGGTAGCATTCGATTTACATTATATTGTAAACCTAAAATCGAGACTCATGATTTAACAAATATATATGGAACTAATGGAGGAATGTGATAAATTAATATGGTTTCAGTAATCTCAGGAAGTATAGCCATGATTGTGAGTGGATAGAGACATAAACTGCTGCTCTTTTCAGCCTGGGCAGGTGTCTGTAATTCTCCAGCTTGCTCTCATCAAAGGATAAAGTTATTTAGAGTCAGATAGACCTAAATGCTAATAGTCATCACAGCTCTACCACGTGGTCAGTTATTTAGCTTCTTTACATTTATGTCCCCCATCTATAAAATAGAGCTAATTGTCATTTCAAGGTTGTTAAGAAGATTTGTGGCAGCATGAAAAGTGCCCATTGGTGCTTGGCACACAGAAGACACTAAGTAGTGAATGTTATCATTAGTATTCTATGTGTCACCCTACTCTTTGAGAATACATTGTTACAGTCTTTTCCACTGCTGTAGATACTTACTCTTTACTAAGACCTCCAAAAGTTCAGACAATCTCATTTTGACTAATACAAAATTATTTATGAAAACACTAGAGTTTCTTCCTATATTATGCTCTGGCAAAGAACTGAACTCGCTTAAGTAGTAGAAATTGTGTCGAATTTGTTTTTCTTGATACCCTGATAGCTTTCTTCAGTTCATCTACTACCCAATGTCTCTCTCAAACCAATCCTTTGATTTTACTCCTCTGTCCATTTCACATCCACAATCCTATCCATCACAGTAGACAACATTGCCTTCTCCTTCAGAAAGGGCAATAACCAAGTCAAATATGATTTTCCACATAAATGTACACAATAACAACAAATAATTATATAATAACTTTCTCTCCTTTCCAAAAGGAAATAACACAACTCCTCTGAGGAACATGAAGTATTCTGAGGTTTGATCTTATTTAAAGGTATATCCCATTGTGAGAGAAATAAGTAGCAGTACCCAATGCCTAAATAAGTTTTCCCTCTTATTTAATAGAGCTTACCTTTAAGAAAAATCAACCTTTAAATTTTGGTGAAAATGTGTCCTTCTGTGAAGAAATCCAGACATACCAAATACATGAAGGTTAGATTCAATAAGGTTCTTATTCACAATAAGATCTTTTACAATAAAAATAAATAAATAAATGAGTAACCATTATTACATAAAAATACAAGACAACAAGTATGACCCAGATTAAAAATAACTGACAAGTCAGCTTTCCTTTAACAATAAATTTTCTATGATTTAATTGCATAAAGTAGCTATACCCAGAAGAAAGAGGCAAATTAATTTTTAAAGGCCATACTATTCTTTTGCAGCTTTATCTCACAGATACTAGAAAGCATATAAGATTGATGATGTCTGCTAATATTCTATTAATCATAGAGAAATAAAAAATATACATTGTTATTTGTCAAATAACAAGAGATTAAATCTAAGCAGGTTTATTGGAGCTCTTTTTGAGAGAGAAGTTAAGGTCTATGAAATCTGAAACAACTTTAAAGATCTTTTCTGACTATGAGAAAGACCAGTGAAAATGGAAAACTTTGGCTAAACTTCATTAAGGTTTTATACTGTAAAATACTAGCAAATACAGTAAGTTCAGAAAATTAAAGTCATCTGCATCTGAAGATTTATTTCTCTACCAAGTTTATTAACATGCAGTCCTTTGTGTGTACCGAAAAATAGCTGGATCTGATTTCTCTGGTGTAGAAACTGAATATCCATGAATATTCTCTCACCTGTTTTCAGATTTAAGCACATGTGTTTCAGAGAAGGAGGAGAAAGGAGGGAGAAACTGATCAGTTTCCTATATGAATAACTTCTGCTGAGTTAAATTATTATAAACAAATGATATTATTAACAAATATTCTCTATCAATTCTACAAAAGTATGAATACACTAATTTACATGGTATGTTTTTACTGTGAATTCGGGTGCCACAGTGTGAACAGAATAATTGAAATGATTAATCATTTTAAGAGCATACACATTTTTTTTTTACAGTATATTAATTAGACTTGAGATCAGAGTTTGAGATTTTTATATCAAATGATGCAATTAGTGAAAGTATTATTTTGGTAAACATTTATATTCTGTATCATCATGAAACCTGTTAAAAGACATACAATCTCTTTATATCAAACCTCAAACCCATTCATACTTCTAGAATTGTGCAATAGACTGGAAGCCTTGTTTTGTCAAAGCCCAGCCACTCATCAGAAAATTGTTCTGGCATTTCTATAAATATCTTACATTTGAATTTTCTCTTTTTTAAAGGTATCTTATCTATACAAATTAATTAGGGAAATAATATACAGTTGAATTAGAGCAAAATTTTGTCATCTAAAATCTTCAGAAAAAAATGAAAGCCTGATATGTTTATCAAATATACCATTTTCTTCACTCAGAATTTTATTTGTAAAGCATTAAGGAAAGCTCCACAAATGCAGTAATCAGTGTTCCATTAGGTGAATGGTGACTAATTTATCTCTGAAAGGAGGGATAGATGAGAGAGAAAGAAAAAATAGATATATAGGTAATTAAACAATCTGTCCAAACTAATTTTTCATATTTATAATCCTAAACTTTCCATTTCCTTCTGTATGTTGGTTAAGAGATAGTGGCAGTTATGAAATAAATTGTACCTAGACATTTTCCAGGCTTATGATTTCATTGAAAATGAATACACACACACCCCCCTTATATGCAATATATGTACATAATAGATATACTATATATATATATACACACAAATGCATATATATGCACATATACATATGTATATTTTTATAACCAGAACTTTGGGTAACTGGGCCAAGTGCTTTCCATCTTACTGGACACATCTTTTATTTCAAATTGGGAAAAGTCTGAGAAGCAATCATACAGAAAATAGAGTTGAAGAAAGTCATGTACTAAAATTACAGTACAGCAGATGTAATGAACAAGAAACAAGCATGAAAACAAACATTGTAATATTCTTCCTGCTAGAAAGGGTCCACAGACTACATCTTAAGGCAGTAGAGAGCATAGGTCTCTTCCGTGCAAAAACTTTTCCACTTGGAAAATTTATTATTCTTGCAATTTTATACCAGATTAAGAGAAATGAGGCAGTCCAACATGGGTTGGTCAGTGCATACATATCATCAAAATAGTAAAAACAACTCAAAGCACAGTTTTTACAGAGTGACTGACATGTGACGCTGAACTGTACAAAATTTGCTTGGATGTATAAACTTGAAATAAGACCCTGTCTGGCATGTATAAGGAAGATGTCAGAATTTACAATAAAAAAACATACCAGAGGATATTCACTGCAGAATACATGGCCAAATATGTCTCCAGCCTTGTCTTCAGGCCAAAGTTTTGATGCCAGAGAAATTCTGAGATGAAAGGAAAGTTTCACCACTGTTTGGGTTGAATCTTTTTGGATTAATCTAATATGTGTGAACTAATTGTATTTAGAAATACAGTCATTTCTCTGATCTCACTTTGCAACTGATCTAGAAGATCCTGACTAATAAAAATTATGCTCCACTTATCTATGATCATCTATAAGCAGAGATTTTTTAAGCATGACCCTACTATCTTTACAAAACTCTTTACCTTCTCACCATGTCTGATCTCTGGAATACTGCAGTGAGAACCACTCAGAGCAGGGACTGCTGAGGGTAGGCAAGATAGAACTCTCACCAGAGTAATCAGCATGTAACAATTTTTGTATTAGTCAGGATGGGTTAGGTCATGCTGAGGTAATGGTTAACTCCAAAAACCAATATGGCATAAAATAATAAAGGTGTATTTGTCCACATGTCCCTCCTGGCTTGCCTGATACTCTTCAGGCTGGTAATGTATCAGGCATCTAGAGCTTTGTTGGATACTGTGGTAGGGAAATGTATATGATGAATTGCACACTGACTCTTAAAGACTTCTGTCTAGAAGTGAAATCTATCACTTACATTAACGTTTATTGGCCAAAGCCTGTTACATGACCATGCCTATCTTCAAGGGGAAGGAGAAGATGCAATCCTACCAGGTGCTGGAACAAAGAATGGGAATGTCTGTAAACTGTCCTAAAGTAATCACAGTTTAAAATGGAAAGTAACATCTTTTCTGTTATCTTTTCTGTTTTAGTGAACTGAAAAGCAACTGAAATGTTACTTCAAAGTTGAGGAACAGTGGTTTTCCATGCTCTACTTTATTGAGCAGAGACTGTAAGATCTCACCTAATTGTGAGAACATAAATTATCCTACTATTGATGATATATTTATGAAGTGATGATGCTATTGATTCACTCCTGAAATTTTAAAAATCTCTTAAAGATTGGCTTTTGAAAACTATGATTGTGGATTAAATGATTAACTAAATATTAGAAAACTATTTTTTAAAAATAAATGACTTTTCATCTTGAATATCATTTCATCTTAAGATCCTTTTATTTATATAAAAATTAGTTAAGGGCACAACCAGCGTTAAAATCGTTTTAAAACTGTAGTCTTGCTTCCAGTCAGACTACCGGTGTTCTTCTTGCCAAATCCAGTTGTTTGTCTTTATTCCATTGTCTGTAAATGACCCTTCTAACCATTATTTTTTTAAACTCTTCCTACTTTTAGCTTTCATTACCATGGTTACTTGTGTTTCTTCTTGTGCCTCTGGGTTGCTTCTTCTTAGGCTCCCGCATTAGTGCCTTATTTTTGGTCCTGTTTCTCAACATTGGCATCAACCGTGTACCACCCACTGTCCTCTTCCTTCTCACCTGTCTTACTATTGTTAGGCACCTCCTTGATGCTAATCTCATGGAGTCACCCAACATCTGATGATGGGTCCCAAACCTAGTTCTCTAGTTCTGAGACATCTCCTAAACTTCAGATTCACATTGCCAATTTTTTTTGCTGGATATCTTTCTATAAACAAAACTCAAGTATTTAACACTAAACGATTCAAAAGTTGGATTCATTTTTGCCTTCTGCATTACAGATCTTCTTCTGATTTTTATATACAAAAATACTGATAGCTTTCTGCATCATATTTCTAGAAGCTTCCAAGTTATTATTGGCTCCTCTCTATCTCCCTACTCTCAAATATACACACATTTGTTCCCTAGGTTCTCTAAATACTTAAATTTGAAATACTCATTGATCCTCATCAATCTTTTTATCAGTCTTTCCCATTAGTCTCTTGGTTCCTGATCTAGATTAAGCTTTCATCACATCTAGCGTCTTGGAAAGATCTCCTTGTCTTTACACACTGTCCCATCTATTACATCTTTCACACTGTGACAATATTTATTTTCCTAAATATGAATCTGACCATTTCACTACCCTGCAGAACATGTTCAGAGGTTTCCCTTCCCAAATTCCTCAGAATGGCACATGAGATTCTCCACAGTCAGACCATGTGCATATTTACCACTGCATCTCTTTCCAACACCATGAATCCATGACACTGGACAATTCCTTCTACCATGAAGCAGAGGTTTTCAAATCTTTACATGCATAATAATCACCAAGGAAGCTTGATGCAAGTGTAGTTTCTCTGTCACCATCTAGAGGTACTGTTTTAGATGTTTGGGGAGAAATCCAGGAATTAGTAGTTTCCACTGTATAAGTGATATAGTGTAGGTGATCTATGGATAGTAATTTGAAAAAGTTTGCATAACGTAATATGCCGTGACATTTTTGCCCTAGTTGGCTATTTCTGCCTGACAATTATTTTCTTCCCTTTTTGTCTACGTGAGTTACTTACTCATCCTTCCAGAACCATCCCTGTGAACACTCACTTCTGACTTCAGCTTAATCAGCTGTTCTTTGCTCCTGTACATAGTTTTATTTTTAAATTCACTACATTTTTAAGTCATTGTATTTCTGACTAACCAACTATGTTGACGATCCTTGATGGCAGACATCTCCATTTCAGTTCTAGTCTAAATCAGATGTTTAATAGATATTTACTGCATTTAATTGAACACATTCTACTTCTCTGTGGATATCATTTCTAAAGGGGAACATTATGCACCAGAGAAAACCAATGTCATAAACACCAACAAGATGTTCTTTGTTACATTTAAATAAGTCATTTTATCAGATTGGCAGATGACACAATTTATTCAACAGATGACAGAAGAGGATTCAAATTTATCTCAGCTGGCTGGAGCCACTGGAATAAAATTTGTATGGATAAATAACAAGGAACATATTTTGGTTAAAAACCAGTTGCTCAAAAACTAGATGTGGGAATTCTATCAAGTTAATAGTTCATGTGAAAAATAACAAGATTTTACCTGATGACAAATGCAGTATGACTCAAGAATGTTATCTGACTGGTAATAAAGCTAAAGCCATTTCAGCCTGCATTCATAAAATCTGGTCCCCCTATCACAGGTTAGAATGGTCTCTGCCCTAAAGGGTTCAAATGTTAAGTGTTAATGTTCGTTCCGTGCCACCAGATGGGGTATTAATAAACTAGGACTGGCCTAGAGCATGGGTAAGAGAACATGCAAACAGTCTGGGAATGATCACTTGAAACATTGTTGAAAGGACTGCTTGGAAAGAAGAGAAGAATAAGTGGAGAGTGGCATCTGTCCTCAAATGGGCGAAACAGTGTCATGGAGAAGAGATTCCAGATAACTGGAATCAGACTCATGTTCTGAGGAGGCAAAATTTAGTCCAGAATAAACAATTTTCAGTTGGATTTGTACATTGGAATAAAGCATGCCACGGAATAACGAATTCCTTATTCCTGAAGATTTTCAGCACACCTGTCATGGAAGGTGACCTCTCCTTACCTGGGTAGGCATTGCACTAGATGATCTGTAAGTTACCGTTCACCCTAAGCTTCCTGTTTTATGAATGCAAACATGTTTGCTGTCATTTGTTACATATTTTCCTAAAACTTTCAAAGTTCTTTCTCAAATTTAATGAGTATTGATTTCAAATAAAACACCCCATTATAAACTGTCCATGCATATGTAAAAAAGACTGCAGCTCTTAAGCTAAATGAACTCACACAGGCAGAGCTAATCTTATCCCAGCCTAATACAAACTCACAACACACACGTTTCACACATTGTTCACGTCTAGAAGTGCTGCTGCCACTGCCATCTTCAGATGTGGCATTTTCCTCACTGTCTTTTCTCAGGTGTCCTTTTTTGGTTTGATACACAGTGAGATGCAGAGGATGCTGGGTACCAGGGACAGGATGCCCGTCTTTTTCCTCTCCAACTGACCTAGCCATGCTGGTGAATTAGGTCATTTCGCAGAGTAGACCTGTTTTCATTGGAGTCACCATCACTCAGTCATCTTCATTTTCTTTTTTAACTTTATTTTGCACCCCTGGCTGAATTTTGCCTAATAAAAATACATTTTAGGTAAAAAAAAAAAATTCCTTGGATGATTTAAGTTACAGTCATTATATTAATGGACAGAATTATTATCAGAATGGAAGATATATAATTTTGGAAAATAGGGCATTTTATGGAAGGGCAGCTGTGGGATGCCTGGTAACTTAAAAGAAAAGGAGGGTTCTTGGGATGGCTTGGGGGAGCAATATCAATAAACAAGTAACAATCATTGTTAAAGGTCTTTTCGTTTTATGGAATACTTCGCAAATATTATGTCACTGAATCCTTACAGCAACCTATAAAGTGAGCATTAGTAAGCCTTTCTGCAGTTGGAGAAAGAGCACTTAAGTAACTTGCTTGAAATCACATCACTAACCCATGGCAGAGCGAGACCTGAAATCAGAGTTTTTGATTCTAGATTATTCATTCATTTCATTTATTCAGCAGATATACGGTTATGTAATTTCCACAATAATTTTAGAAGCTTTGTTTGAAGGATAAGGAGACCAAGGCTCTGAGAGGCCAATGAACTTTCCTAGGGGCAAATAATTAAGAAATGTTAGAGGTGGAGTTTTACCCCCTGTGTAATGATCTCAGAGTCTGTTCTCCCATCATGCTTCAGTAGGTAGACAGTGGCACTCTAGATTTTGTCTATTACATTTAATTTACCTTTCTATCACTGTCTGAATTTGAAGATAATCCCTAAAATAAGAGGGTAATCAAGATTTCTGGCACTACTTTGGAAAGTTGGAGTCATCTCCTTGGATTTGTTTCTTCTGCCATTCTTTATTGTTGGCTTAATCGTGTTTTGTCCCTTACTTTGCTAGGCTGGAGTGATTTTCTCTTTTCTAGCAGTTTTTCTGGTTGTGATGTAGAAACTTGGTAAAATATCGACATACATGTAAAGTCAAGACTAATGGGAAAGTGATATATAGAACCTCCTGGCTAAAGGACCTGGTGTCAGCCAATGTTTAGTTTGGTTTGCTTACTGTTCTGATCGCTCTTAGCAAGCTGGGAAACCCAGAGCAAATTTCTAATTTCCTAACCCGCTGACTCTCTTCTGGATACTCAAGATTAATTAAAACTTCCCTGTAGCAGGGAGCATGGTTTTTAAGGCTACACGAAACAATGCATGTAAAAGTGTTTCCTATGTTGCCAGACACGTAGTGTGTATGCTCAATAAATGTAAAATACAGTAAAAATTTCCTAGGTGATTCCGTTAGACTGTTGTGTTATAGCCAATCATGCCTGAACATATCAAGGAAAAAAAAGACATAAAAGAAATATTTTGAAAGTAATTTCTATTTATTTTAGAAAAGGAAGTGCAAAAATTATGGTGACAAAAATCTCACAATGACATGATGTCAGATCTGGGCATTCAATTCAGAATCCTGAGCCTTTGTTTTGCTTCCAAAATGTAGACATCCAAGAGAAACACAGAAGAGACAGAAATGTAGCCCTGTAACCTAATAATGCACGGCTGAACCCTTCTTGTACTACTAATATAATTTCAGTTTCAGATGGCTTTAAAGCAAATTTCTCAAATGTACTTCAGTCTGGTTAGATACACAGCATGACAATAGCTATGTAGAAAAATCAGAGTTTATGGTTCATCAGAAGTCTGTTTTAGTTATATGCAGAATGTCTGCTGTACATTGGCTCTGCTTTAAAGACTTGGCTGTTAGACATTTATACATCCATTAATTAGCAGCTAAGCATGATTTACAGGATAACATTCCTGGCGTTCAGTGTATATGAAGCAGTAAACAGTTTCTGTGGAAGATTAAACGCTGTAGCAAATCAGAGACATTTGGTGACCCCCCAGCAGCCATTTGTTGCCAGAAAACTGCAATGCTGCAATTATTGTGCTGGGGAAAAACATATTCAACTGATAGCACAACAAACAGAAGAATGCATTTGAATTTGCCTCTTGCATGTTTAGAAATACGGCTCCTTTCTTGTTTTGTTTTCTTTCAATTGAATTTCATTCGAAGAAAAGTTCATATGTCATTACATACAATGTATTTAAACATATCATGGATTGAAAGGAGTTAACATTTCTAGAGATCAATGTATATTTATAACTGAGAAGTTAGGATTATGCAACTAACATGAAAAATTATGAAAATTATTTTTGTTTGTCTTTTTAAAATTGAATTCAAATCCAAAAGAGGTTTTTCCTATTCCTATTTATAGACTGTCAGTAAAAATATGGATAGTATACTACACATGTACTTCTAAATATAGTATTTTTACAGGACATTATCAAAATATATTTTAGCTTGATATAATAAAAATAAGAGAAATTAATTCTAATTATGGTTTGAAAAAATCTATTAAAGTTTTATAAATTAGCAAATTGATTTGGACTAATACAGTATATGGTTAAAGACCCTGAAAAACAAACTAATCGAAATTAGAGCAATAACATTTTTCGAATGCATTTTATAGACCACTGAATTTCCAAGTTCTTCTCTCATTAATTTTGCAATTTCTTGATCCATCTAAATATATTCTGAATGACATATAATTGAACATTTTAAAACAACAAGTAAATAGCAAGAATGAAAAAAATGTTTGATAACATGTAGTTGTCAATGCATGGAGAAAAGTCTTTTATTACATACACATGTTTATGTTCTAGGCTTACTGGAAAAAAATTACATGGTTTAGTAAACTGGTTTAGCTCTCAATAAGAAGAGAATTTCCACCCTTCTTTCTCCGTAATTGGATTTGGTATGCATCGTAAAAGCAACAGCACCTTGCACCGACCAAGCGGTGTTAGTAACCCACTTTATGGTAATACAAAAGGCTTCTCACACCACGTGTTGATCACCATAAGTGCTTGTCTAACCCACTTCTCTCTTTTCCTTCCCGAGGCCTTTTTCGCCAGGCCCATGTGGTTGCGGATGAGGGTGGTGGCAGTAAAAACCTTTAACAGGAACCTGGGATCCCCATTTTCAGTGTTCCTATTAGCTTTTTTCTAAAGCACACCTTTAGAAAGTGTCACCAGAAATTTCCAAGTCTCAAAATTGCTTTATGCTAAAGGTGCATTTTGTTTGGAGAAGGAGGATGCTGCAGTCCGTGAAATCTATATCTTTTTTGAATGGCTGTTAGGGAAGAGACATTCCAATAGTTTGAAGCACTGCTTTAATACTTACAGAAAAGGCTGCGGATGCACGGAGGCATCTGCTGTCACTGTGACTAAAATGTTTACTTTAGCAAACACTGCTCTATTAAATTTCAAAGTGGTCCTCTTTGAATTTTAAATTGTAAAGGAAACCTGGCCTCCATTCTTGAAAGCTTTGGTTTAAACATAAAAAGGAGAAAGTAGCTTTGAAGTTTGAATGAGATGCATGAACTCTCCTTTTTTCAGAGTTTGAAGAACTTATAGGGCGAGCCTGTGTGCTATTTATTATTCTAACTTTATGACTTGAGTGATATTCTTCTTTCTTTCACCCTTGACCATTTCTCCTTTAAAAAAAAATAGGGCTTGGATATTAACGTGAGACTTCATTTATTACTCTCCGATTAGGGAATGTACCTAACAAGATAATTTTATGCATTTTTCTAAACAAACCTATTTTATTGCTCTTTAATGGGCATCTAATTTTTTCAAATTATATCTAGATTCCAGAGGTTTTATTGGTGCTGTCCATCTTTTCTCTGGAGTTTACTGTGTTCATACATAGTAAAACTACAGAAAATGTGTATTTTTGGCACAGATGCATACCTTAATGAGTATTTATTAGGGCAGATGAGTGCTTGCATAATTGAACAATTCATGGACCAGAGATAATTGAGCACTACAATAAGTTATGTCACCTATTTACAAATGGGAGCCATTAACTCCCTACTTTGCTTACTGGAATGAACTTTTTAAACCAAATAATTACAAATGTACATTCGTAAAATAAGCCTTTTCAGGGTCAGTACATTTATGTTTACTTTGATTAATAATAATCTTGCTAGTATTCAGTTTCTATTTTAAAATGAAATAAGCGTTTTATCATAAAATCTGTTAAAGCTTTACTCTTAGCAAGTAAATACTTTAAATAAACTAATTGTAAGGATCGTATAATATTGAGTAAAACCTATTTAGCTCACTTCATATTTTCTTGCTAGAAATTCCACATAAAATTTTTAAAAAGTTTAAAAAATGCATGGCATTATCCTCATTATATAGTTTACATTTTTGTCTTAATTCAACAACAGCTCTCACCAGTAAGACCTTTTCAAACGGAATATATTCTTACCAACACAGAAAAAGAGATGGCTAATTTGTTTCTGAATGTGGCAAGAGAAGAGAGCCATTAGGAGTATGTTTTTTCTTCCTCCAAATATCTCTTTTATACTCCTTCCTTACTTGTCTTGCATATTTGGGTTAAGACACTAAGGATATTCATAAAAAGTATTGAAAATATATAAGAGCCAGTAAGGCATCACAGTGCCTTCTTAAAACAGCCAATCAGAATGGGCATCTGCCAACTGGGACGATGCTGGCTGATAGCCTACACAGCCACCCACCCCAGACATACTGGTACTGGCCTAAATGCATCTCCAGTCTTGGGGGAAACAAGTGGACAGGAACAAGGGGCTCCGGGAACTGAGCAACCCTCTTTCCTAGTATTCCCCCAACTGCTATTTTGTGGAAGAAGATCTACTAACGGTGACTTTGGGTCAGACAAATTCTAATAAATGCCACATTCCATTTTCCACTTTGGGAGATTTCACGTGCACATTAGAACTTTAGGTCGTGCAGTAAAGAAAGCAGATCTCAAGGGCCCATACCCATCAAAGATCCATGATTATTTGACCTGGTACCTGGCACTTAACTGTAATAATATCAAGAAGAAGTAATGCAACTATAATTTTTATAGCCACGTCATCTCTGCATGAAAATATCTTTGCAATTTCATTTAACATAAGATGAATTAACATAAGATTAATATTTCTAATATTAAATCTATGCAGTAATGAAGTAGAGTATCTTGGCAGGTAGTGAGCTCCCTATCACTTGCTGGTATCCCAGCAAAGATTGGTATGTGTCTAGCAGTCTGGTGTGTTAAAAAGATCTCTGGATTACTTTGTTTTGTACTAATAAACCCCTAAAGAAAGTATAAAAATCCATGATTTTTCAATGCCTTGTTTAAAATTTCGTGCTTCATACTCATCACTTTGAATATTAATAAATTAAATAATTTGTCAGATGAAGGAGCCATATCAAACACTTAAAATCATAATTATATGTAGATACAAATAACTATGTACCATTAATATATATTTAAGTCAATGTAAACTCTTTTTGTTCAGTGCTAGTGATTGCAAATTAATTCAAATTATTTAAATTATGTATAAAATATAGAAACTACAGATTACATATCTTTTGAGATAACTGACATGAATGAATACCAAACTGCTAGAAAGACTGTCTTGATTTAATGCCACATAGTTTTAAAATACTAACAGGTTTTTAAACGCTTTTGTTCTACCATGCTTTTTAAATGGCGTGTCAACTATAATGTTTAAAATAGTAAACACTTGTTTCATATAAATGGTAATCTTTATGTCAATTTTTACCAGATATTTAGGAAAGCCTTTAGATGTGAATCACATGTTGGCCTTCTCTGAGGATTCTCGACACGTGAATTAAGTTACCTAAAAGACATCTGCTTATGACCAGATGCCTCTCAATGTTATCAATATTGTTTTTTGGAATATTTAAGAACTATTGTAATAATGTCATGTGAATAATGAAGTGCCTTAAAAACCTCTGAACTTCAGAGAGAGAGAGAGAGAGAGAGAGACATTTGCAAAAAGGCACCTAAGGGCTTCTAATCTCTCTGATTATAATAAATATATGAACTCTTGAAGGTACTGATGTTTGTGACATCAAATGAATAGTAAAGTTTAGCATTCCTGAGCTACAATGTATTATAAAGTTTCCGTAAAAAGACAGTATGTTTTTTTAACTACACTAAGTATTTTTAAATCCCCAGATTTCATTGAAAATTTCCCAAACAAATATACTAACCATTAAGGTTCACTGGAACAAAGGGATCTATTTGAAAGACTAGAAGAAATTTGAATTAATACTGTGGAATATCTATAGTGCCAAACTTTAAATTATTTTAGACTTTTAGATGTATGTTTGCCTTTGCTTAGGGCATGGATAATTTGTCTGATTTACTTGATTTAAATGAGACTAGATTACTACGTAATGCTGTAACTCAATCATTATGCAGTCATCCAGGGTGAAAGTGAAATATTCAGAAACATTTTCACATATGTAATCTGTATAAACCATAAGGTTATGATTAAGAAATCTTAGGAATATGTATGACTATGGCAGAAGCAGTACGGTCAGCCCCTTTATCTTCTTGCTAGAGACAAAAATCCTCAAGGATAGAAGATTGCCTGTTTATTATTTTAGGAGTCAAAAAAGTTAATATTTCTACTTTAAAGGTACTGAATTTTTAAAAAATGACTTACAGGGCATAAGTAAATGTAACGATATGCTATTTCACTCCAAACTCGCATCACCAAAAGTACCTAAATTAGGAGGATTTCACACCAGTTCTAGCGTGTTGTTTTGCCTTCAGAGCTGTCGGTATGTCATGTAGAGTCATTTTTCACTCATTCCATTTTTTTTAATGGAATGAACATATCACAGGAATATGTCTATTCTCTGTAGATTCTGCAGTACAAATAAAGTCACCCAACTTCCACAAAATGTCACACCTCACATCACCCATTGCACAAGTTAAATGTAAATTTTCCATCTGGCCTTTAATAAGGACTTAAATTCAAGTCCTTAAAGACTTTTTCATTGGTTCTTATTGTAACTGTTTAACTTATATTCCCACAAACTTCTTTCAGTTTAGATACTGATCTATTTGCATAGATTGTTAGAGAACTTAGTAAAACATTTCTTACTAGATTTTTGGTAGTTCCTTTATGTTTTGCTATGTTTGTTTCATCCAAAGTCTCACATTAGTTTCCTTTCTTAGAGCTGTTCAAAATCATAGTGACCTATTTTATTAAATGAACAAATACATATTAAGCACCACCATATGAAAATCAGTTTGTTAGATGTTATGGAAAACAAAAGATAAATCAATCCTGGTCTTGGACTTTACAATCTAGGGGAAGCATGTATATGAATAATTCTTAATTCCTGCAAAAGGAGACAAAAATCTCCATGATGAAAGAATCCAGTGGGAAATGGAGAGATTATTTCCAATAGTAGAATTCTAGAGGAAAGTTAATGTTTCCACAGGTGACAAAAATATTCTATGGAGAGGGAATTCCCATTATTGGCAAGCAGTGTCAGTTTCACTGGGATTTCTGGGAGCTGTGGCCTAGTAAAGTATCTGGTGCAGTGTCCTCAATCCAAAATCAAAACAACACATTTCTAAGAGTACTCCATTTATTTTGGAAAAACATTCTTCACTGAGTTTTCAATTTCTTTCTCTGTAAAGTATGTCTTTTCTAATCTATATTCATGAGAAGTTCTATAACTCTTAGTAACAAATGGAATAATGTACAAAAAAGCACTTTGAAAATTACTATTCAAAGTAGCAGGCTTTTTTTGTCAAGCTCTTCATGTATATTTAAGATATTGTTATGGATTTTTGAGTGAAAATTCTTGAGAAATATAAAATGTAAATGTATTACTGATGCATCACTACACTTTATAAGAAGAACGCCCCTATTCTAAGGAGATGCTAGAAAATGGACCGACTGTGAAAGTCAGAGAAATGGTTACCCTCAGATTTCAGGCCCTAACTAGTTACAAAGAGGCAAGGGGTGACCCTTAGATTATTCTTTTTTTCTTCAGAAACCATTAAGTACTCCAAAAGAAAAAATAAAAATAAAGAGTTATAAGTCAAGCATCATCTATTTCCTCCCCAGCCTATGTATGAGGTAAGGGATGAAGAGAAAAAATTTTGCCATTTGATACTAAAAAAATAGTCAACTTATTTTTAACAGCAAAATATGAAGCATGATTTAAAAGAACCTCAACATAAACAAATCAGAGTCCAAGGAGATTCATGCTTTCTGATGCTCAGATCATTCTTATGAACCATATGACTACACTCTTAGCTATATAAATAAAGTTCTCTCTCCTTGGGCTGCTTAACTGCTCTAAATCACAATGTTCTACCTTTTCAATGGAAAACAATTTAAATTTCTCTTGCATTTTCCTGTTAAAATCATAATTCTTCCTTAAAAATCATGGACTATTCTAATGAGTTACTGATAAATTACCACCTTAATAATTAGAATTCATATAAATCAAAATATAAAATTATCTTTTATATTTTATTGGTAATCTCAGAAGAAGTAGTTTCCTACTATTAAAAAAATGCAGGCTGACAATAAATTGAAATCTCTAAAAGATAATCACAATATAATAAAAATCACATTAAAAAGGAAAATGTGAAGACTGTAAACACACTCAGATTCACATCAGTCATATTTGTGAAGTCCTGAAAAATCTAAAGTCCTGAACATAGCAAAGTGCAGCTGGCCAAAGAGAAGATAATTTGAGGTTTTCTCTTTATTCACTCAAAGATGATCACATGATATACTCCCATTTTCCATAGAAACTACTTCATTAAGCAAACTATTTACATATTAACAAGTTTTCATCAAATATTAACTTTGAACACATTAGAGACCATTTAAATCTAAGGAATACAATAAAACATAAAATAATACAGTTATGGTGACATAATTAGTGACACTTTGTAAAAAGCAATTTCACTTCACATTACATATTCCAGAGGAAACAGGTTTAGAAAGGAATTTAAAAGGGACACATTTTACCTGAAAACTATAAACTGATTGACTTTTTAGAAATTTCCTCACACTTCACAGAATGATATATTCTCATTTAGGCAACACTAAATGCACTGAGAAATTCAAATGCTATTTTTATAATTTTCAAGAAAGAACAGTAAAGGAAAGGTCAGCAATAATAATGCCTTGCAGTTTAGGTTAAAAGAGTTATGTACTTGTCAATGTTCTTTCTATGTAATCCTGAAGGAGACAAATGTGGGCATATTCACTGAAAATAAGTGAGCAGTGATAATTGCTCTTCCACTTTATTTCAAAGTTCATTTGTGAGCTGTTTGACAAAAACATAGGACTTTCAAGTCAACTACTGTAGGAAGAAATAAAGCCATATTTCTAATCCTTTAGGATGCAAACATAGTAGAGAGGACCCCTGTTGAAATCTCAAAGAAATTTAACTTCATGTTAACAAAATCAAATTTGACCAAATTCATATACTTTGTGTAGCCTTACTTTTAAAAAGCTTTACCTTTAATAATAAAGGACCCCACCTCACTGCTGGAGCTTTGGTTCTGCCTTAAGTTAACACTTATTTCCTTTTTTATTCTTAACTTCATTTCTAACCTAGAGCATTAGCTTCATATTTTTCCTTCTGTAAGCTTTAAACTAATGCTGTTAATTATAATAGCTGGCTATGTCTACTAAGTTTTCCAAAGTAATCTAAAACATTTGAGATCCACCTGATCTTGTCTCCATAAAGGCAGAAAATGGGTCAATGCAAAAATTTCTTTGGAGACATACAAGCATTTTGTTCCTAATTTCACTGACACTGAGTTTCTATGCAGTAGGACTTTTCCTTTCCTCATAATTGTCTGGGGAGATGGGTATGACTCTTGTGCTTTATGTTACCACAGTAAAAGGAATTCTGGTTCACTGGTCTTTTTGCTCTGCGGTACCTGCAAAGCCAAGTCATTGTAGTATTACAAGGGTGAGCTTACTTCCAAACTAGACATTTTAAACATTTCAAACACAGTACTTGAATTTTCAGCTTATTTAATGGAAATGCAACATCATGATGCAAGGAGATTCATAATTAGCAAAAATGTAAGATATGTTTTTACATTCCAAGTTCATTTTCATTAGCATATGAAAATATATATTAGTCAACAGAATAGATACCAATTCAAGATCCTGCAGGACTTATTGTCCCCATTGATCATGAATGAAAGGCATTAGAATGAGTGGCCACCTTGCATCCACAAGGATGAGCAGTTTTGCTCTTCATTTCTGCACCTAGACTTAGGCTGTTTTATTTATTTTGTCTCCATTTTTATAACTCAGATGTCTCGATGGCTTCTTCACATTTGTAAATCAATAAAGTACCTCAAATAATACTGTACTTTTTTTTTTAATTTGATTCCTGATACCCTCTGTTGGTTGACAGTTATATGTACTCTTCTCATTTGAAATGTTTATAATATAGATAAGGTACACAAGTAATAAAAGGCATAGACCCATATCAGTGATCCACTAGAAATATTTACCTTGGCATTTAAGTCAATGTTAATTTTGACATCTATTATCCCCAGCCCATAATAGCAACTTTCTTTTTCTCTGTGCTCCTAGATAGTGTATTTTCTACTCCATGGCCACTTAAAGTCTCTGCATAAACACTTAAGTATCCTCTAGACTATACAGCTGATTTTAAGACCTTTGGTGACAAATGGTGCCAGTCCTGAGCCCACTTGCCCCCAATCTGTTCTCTCTTCCCCTGCTCCATTCTTCATGGAGCCTCTTCTGGGGCCTCTCCCAGGATCCCTTGTCAGTTGGCTCTGGCTTCGTTGAACAATGAAGACACTGGTGGGATTTTGGAGGGCAGTGGGAAGGGAAAAACAGTTATTCTCGCCTTCATCTGTGCTGGGCAGTGTATTCAACTGTGGCTTCTCTGTGGTTCAATCTTGTTTCTGACTGGTCCGTTGTGGTTCCAGCTTTGAAAGGATGACTTCTGTTCTCTAGCAGTACCATCTTTCATCCCTCCAATCTAAGGGTGCAGTAGCTTCCTGAAATTGCTAATCTCTGGGTTATTTCATCCTCCCTTTATAACTTCCCCAAATCCATATCACCCTTGTAACTAATTCCTAGAATTAAGTGCCCTGTTACAAATGTTTTAACTGTTGTTGTTTTTTTTTCCCTGGTTAGACTCTGATATACCAAACTTACAAATTATTACAGTCATATAAAATGGTATGGATGGCATTGTTTTGATCACATTTTATATATCAAAATATTAATATTTGGAAATATTAATCAAATTTCTTAAATCATAGTTGATGATAATTGGTGGAAATTGAATTTGAATTCAGAAAGGTCAGTTGCTTTAGCCAGTGTTTTTAAACACAGAGCCTGGGTTTTGTATGGTAATTTGTATATACATTAGATAAATAGCTAAACTTTTCCTTACTGGAGCAAAGCCTTGAATGATTATAGTATACAGCTAAAAGGACCTAGTATTCCTTCACTTGTGAGAAGGCCTTCTGAGTGACAAAATGTAACATGTTTTTGAACATGAGAGGGTTCTGTGCTGTGGATAGACTCTGAGGGCAAGGGTGAGAACAGGGAGACCTGCTAGGAAGATATGTAATAACCCAGGCAAAATCTCCTGGTGGCCTGGCTCAGGATAATGGTATTGGGGTGATGATTAAGTATGCAGATTCTGTATGTATTTTGAAAATAGAGCCAACAGAATTTTTGGATGAATTAAATATGATATTGGAGAGAAAGAACTATTGCCGTCAGCTGAGATGAAGAAGACTATGGGAGAAACGTATTTGTAGGGGGGCCATAAGTCTAGTTCTACATATTTTATGTTATATTTTTACCAAGTATATTATGCTATCATGAAAACTAGCTTCCAGGTGATGGAAATGTGGCTATCACGTAAACACTCACATGTATGATTGTAACCTAAGGAATTCAGAGAGAATTTAACCCAATTTAGTGAACCATCGGGAAAAATGACGTTATTTGAAAAAGTCAAATTCAGGAAAGCAGCAAAATGATCAAGGATGCATGGCAAGTCTTGGGTAATGTCACCGTGAAAGTTTTAGAAGGAAAAGGAAGTCCTGGGATGTAGGCCTTCCCCAGCACTGGACATGCACAGCATCCCTCTTGCCTCACAGACATGAAAGCTCAACCAAACTTATGGTTCAGTGCAAATTAGAGATTTACATAGTTTATAATAAAGCATAACTTATTTTAGATGCTCAGCCTAACTTGTGTGTACATGTCTATTTTCTGCTCATTGGCTGTTAATCTAGAAAGCAGATTTTTGCCGTCTTCCTACCATTTGCCCCATTGTTGTTCTAAGCCAAGTTCTCAAATAGACAGGCAATCCCTTAAATACTGAGGTGAGTTTGCCAAGGGGTTTAGTGTAAAAATGAGTTCATATATAGTATATGACAGTCCATAAAAATGAAACCGGAGCAAAAAGAAAAAAATAGTGTATAAGGAATACATTGCACATGGCAATCATAAATCCAAGTTCAGGGCTTGTATTCCAGACACACAGAATTGCAGTTCTATGTATAATTGAAGCTGAAGTTTCATTATAGTTCTTTCTCAAAGACTGCACTTTCTAAATTAACTATAGATTTCACGTTTGTTGGCAGTCCAAAGGAAACTCTTTTTACAAGTTGCCTCCTTTTACTTTGATGCTTATGAGTGTTTGTAATAGTAATATTTTAAAATTGGATTAGTATTTTGATATTTAAATGTAAACTCAGAAACAAATAGTATCAACATTTTAAAGCAAACTAGGTAAGTGTTTTCATTTGATGAACGATTGTATTTGGAATAAGGAACAGTTCATTCACTTGCTAATATAATGAAGGACTTGCTTTGCTTTTACAAGTTTGAGAACACAAAGTTATAAACAGAATATATTTCTCTTTAATCATCTTTATCTACATTTCTAGAACAAATAATTGTCACAAAAGCTAGAAATTATTTCCAGCTGTTTTTCCAATGTGGGAAATGGAATTCATGTAGAGGGTGTTAATTTCCACTAGAAGCCCAGATGATCGGTAGAAAATTTCCCTACATTGCTGTTTGGAGGAGAAAACCCAGGTGTACTTCATTTTATGCATGGGCATTTAATTCCCTAAAGAAAACACCAAATAGGGACTTGTATCTGCAAGTTTATGACCATTCATGTATCACTCATTGATTGACATATATAGCAATGATTTGATAGTTTGCTATTCAGACACTATTCTAATATTGCTTATACCACAATGGCAAATAAGTTAACAGTATCAACTCTTATAGTCTAGAAATAACAGAAAAAAATAATAAAAATAATTTTAAGAACTCAGTAAAAATTAATTAAAAAAATAAACAAATGGGACCTAAAGAAACTTAAAAGGTTTTGCACAGCAAAGGAAACCATAAACCAGACGAAAAGACAACCCTCAGAATGGGAGAAAATATTTCCAAATGAAGCAACTGACAAAGGATTAATCTCCAAAATTTACAAGCAGCTCATGCAGCTCAATATCAAAAAAACAAACAACCCAATCCAAAAATGGGCAGAAGACCTAAATAGGTATTTCTCCAAAGAAGATATACAGATTGTCAACAAACACATGAAAGAATGATCAGCATCATTAATCATTAGAGAACTGCAAATCAAAACTACAATGAGATATCATCTCACACCAGTCAGAATGGCCATCATCAAAAAATCTACAAACAATAAATTCTGGAGAGGGTGTGGAGAAAAGGGAACCCTCTCACAGTGTTGATGGGAATGTAAATTGATATAGCCACTATGGAGAACAGTATGGAGTTTCCTTAAAAATCTACAAATCGAACTACCATACGACCCAGCAATCCCACTCCTGGGCATATACCCTGAGAAAATCATAATTCAAAGAGTCATGTACCACAGTGTTCACTGCAGCTCTATTTACAATAGCCAGGACATGGAAGCAACCTAAGTGTCCATCGACAGATGAATGGATAAAGAAGATGTGGCACATATATACAATGGAATATCACTCAGCCATAAAAAGGAGCGAAACTGAGTTATTTGTAGTGAGGTGGATGGACCTAGAGACTGTCATACAGAGTGAAGTAAGCCAGAAAGAGAAAAACAAATACCATATGCTAACACATATATATGGAATCTTAAAAAAAAAAAAAAAAAAAAAAAATGGTCAGAACAACCTAGGGGCAAGACAGGAATAAAGATGCAGACCTACTAGAGAATGGACTTGAGAGATACAGGTAGGGGGAAGAGTAAGCTGGGACGAAGTGAGAGAGTGGCATGGACATATATCCACTACCAAATGTAAAATAGCTAGTGGGAAGCAGCCACATAGAACAGGGAGATCAGCTCGGTGCTTTGTGTCCACCTAGAGGGGTGGGATAGGGAGGGTGGGAGGGAGATGCAAGAGGGAGGAGATATGGGGATATATGTATATGTATAGCTGATTCACTTTGTTATACAGCAGAAGCTAACACACCATTGTAAAGCAATTATACTCCAATAAAGATGTTAAAAAAATTAATTACACTAGTACTTCTGGTAAAGATCATGGCAGTTTATGAAAGCCTAGTAAGTATTATTCTTCCTCCATGAAATGAACATACAATAAACAATTTAAAATATATTTGCAGTTATCAAACAACGAAAGGGATCAAGCTGATGCCATGAACCTCAAAAGATGGTGAAAAATGGATAAAAAAGGTAAAATGTAGAGATTATGTTATTGCTTCTAACTTACTCCCCATGCTCCCCTGCTTAAAGATACGGTGGTTAAGAAATATAGGTAGAATATAATATACGCGGTCCACAAGAGTTAGTTCAGATGAGAAGTCAAACAGTCTCTGAAGAAAGTCAAGCAACAGCTAAACAAAATATATCAGTACAAAGACAAAATCTGGGCAAAATTCTCTATATCATCCAAAGAAAATGAAATGACATAGGAAATATGCAAATGTACTGAAGAATTAAAAAATATATATATATAATAACAATTCAATCTAGAAAAATGTAAGAAGGAATAGAAGTTGTGATTGAAACTCTGTACTACTGTTGGAATGGATTCCTACTCTCTTTCTCGAGGGAAGCTCTCTGGCCCTGTATATTTGAAACAGGAACAATAAACCAAGAGGAAATAATGAAATGGAAATTCTGATGCAGACATAAGTCCAGAGATAAACACAGTGAAAGCAGGTAATAGTTGTACAATTCAGATAATCCAACATCCGGATAGTTTGTCTCCCTGAAGTAGAGAACTCAACAAATAGAATGAGAAATTATACGAAAAAAATGTCTGAAATGAAGGAAGACACCATCTGTGGATGGGGTGGCATGCTGTTTTCCAGGAAAAGCTTGATCTAGTACAGCTAACAATGAGTCATATCCAAATTATATTACTGAAAATCAGGATAAAGAAAGGATTGTAGTCATCCTGGGAGATAAATAAACACACAAGAAGAAAAAAAATAAGGCTTATTTGAGACTTCCCTTCATAGCATTCAATACCAGAAGATAATAAATCCATGTCTACAAAGTTCTGAGAGAAATAAAAAGGGGCCCAAGACTTTCTGGACACTGACCAGATACTACTCAATTATAAAAGCAAGAGAGAGATTTTATCAAATATGAAATTACTCAGGTAACACAATACCTGTGATTCTCCTGTGAAAAATGAATCCCCAAATGTCAGACCCAGTCAACAAATGAACCAAAATATAAAATCGGGGGCTTCCCTGGTGGCGCAGTGGTTGAGAGTCCGCCTGCCGATGCAGGGGACACGGGTTCGTGCCCCGGTCCGGGAAGATCCCACATGCCGCGGAGCGGCTGGGCCCGTGAGCCATGGCCGCTGAGCCTGCGCGTCCGGAGCCTGTGCTCCGCAACGGGAGAGGCCACAACAGTGAGAGGCCCGCGTACAGAAAAAAAAAAAAAAAAAAGTAAAATCGGCAATGAAGATGCTGACAAGGGGAATCAAAAGTAAGCATTCTTATGCTTACAGAACTGAAATAAATGGCTTAAACCAGAACAATGAAATATAGTAATATGATTTGTACAACTTCATGAGAAAAGGAGAAAGTGTGAAAATTACAATGTATTTCCATTGTATTATCCTGTGTCAAAAGTAGGAACAAAATTATGGAAAGACCAAGCATACGAACCACTAGATCAATCATACAGGGTTTACTCATCTATAGAATACTGAAGAAAGTCAGCAAAATGGGAGTACACAAAGGAGAGATCAACATGTTCTAGAGTCAATGGAAAAACAAAAATCTACACCTCAAAATCTTCACAAGGTTTTGTCAATAGTAATTTCTGGTTAAGTGTGAGGCACTTCAGATGTTTTCCATCCCCCTCTTAGCGCTGCCCGTGTACATAGTCTTAAATACCTAAGCCTCAAATAATATTAACTTAAGCTAGTTGATACGCACTAGGGACCATCTCTTTTGGGCCAAGTGTTCCACATCAATCTTAGAACTTACATAATATAAAATACAATAATAAGGTGAGATCCCATGTACACAGCATTAGCTCTGATCCCATTTATCACCCTTTCCAGGTTTACACAGCCTGATGTAGGTACGTTCCTTAACTCAGGGCTGTGGAGCAAGAATGAGGATCAGTTACCCAGATGTCTCAGGCAGCAGTGTTTATAGGTCTGTTAATAAGCTCTATCCTGCATCTAATCACCTCATCATTTACAGCCAGAGTAAATCGATGCTGTGAAAAACTGAACCATGTAGAATTTTTTTTAAAGAACATGACTCAACCTTATAGTGTGTTTCATAAATCCTTAATCTTTGCCTGATCTGTTGCAAATAACATGATGAAGAAACATCTATCTGAAGAACAACAATGCCTTTGATTGTCCTGTTTCTGTTTCTTTTGTTTAATTCAAATGAAGTTGAATGTTTACTAATAGAGTTTATGTACTATCACCCCATTTTAATAAAACAATCTACGGGTAGACTGTATCTGCAATTTACCCATATTTAATCCGTATTTCTGCATGAAGTAGAGAGGATGTGGAATGGCATTACCTAATGTTAAATGGCTACTGTTTCTGGGTGTTTTGGTTATGATGGCCAAATGCTACATCGTAAGTTAGAGAGTTTATTAGAGTGTGACTCAGATTCATATACTTTTACTTCTGTGTAATTGGTCATCATGCCTCCTTAAGGCTCTTCTTGGCTGTGACATTTTCTCAGGCTTTTCTTATTTTTAACCATATTGAGAGTTTTGGGAAGTACTTATCAGAAGTTTTGTAAATTGTCCCTCAGTTAGTATTTGGCAGATGTTTTATCTTCTGATTCGACTGGAGTTATATGTGTTTTGGGAGGAAGACCACAGAAGGGAGGTGCCATTTCATCATATCACATTAAGCATTCTTACTATCAGGATGACATCACTGTTGCTGTTGACCTTGATCACCTGGATGAGATAGTGTGGGTTAGGTTTCAACACTGTAAAATGACTCTGTTCCCCTCTCCCCATTTTTCCATACTCTACTCTTTGGAAGCAATGAATTAGTTTTTAAACATTTTGTCCCTTTCATATATATGTGACAGAAAATAATTAGTAAAGTTTAATAAGTATTTTGAAGATATTTGAAGAGATTTTTAAAAAATGATATATTTGCTGGAAAATAAACTATAATAATTAGCTAATTCTTATTGAGCATTTACTATTGGTAAACACTGTAAATGAATTATATAATCATCCATCTAACTATGAGAGAAGTATTGTCCCCGTTTTATAGATATATAAGGAACTGACTCCAAAAGAAGCTTTTTTTGCTCAGGGCCACACAATAGTAAGTGGTATAGCTATTTTTCGAATCCAGGCTCCCATGTGATTCGAAGACATAATTTATATCACTACACAATAATGCCACCTAAGAGTTGATTTTCAAAAGAAAAAATCTCTAATATCCATGCTATAGTATCTAGACATTAAGCTTTAGGGAAATATCAGAGGTTATGGGACCTCCTTTCAGCATTTTAAACCTAGTTAGTTACTATCTATTAAACATTTTTATTATTAGGATTTTGTTGCTAAATGAACTAACTTGGCTCCTTTGTCCTAACTGACTTTAATTCTGCTGGCATAAACTTCTTTTCAAGGTTATGTTAATGATGTTTCTGAACTCCATAGAACAAATAACACCATGTAATATAATATCATCAATAAATGAGTCTACTATTTATTCTATCAGTAAAGCTGAGTATGAAGCATTATTTAGTCTCTTTTATGCCAAAATAAATGAATAGTGCAGTTCTTTCCTCCCTGTTATTTGAATATACAAGTCAGCTTTTAGTAAAGAAAATGCATAAAAAGAAAAGAAATTAACATTAATGCTGACATTTAAATAACTGATATGTCAGGGTAAAAGACTGAGTGAAAAAAATCAGTAAAGGATATAATTACATTTCACAAATTCTCAACAGAGGTTTTGAGTTAATTTTTCTTTTTAGTAGCCAAAACCCCTAATAAGATAAATAGAATGAAATATAAAGAAACACCTGATAAAATTGTTATAGGTGTCAATCATTTTTGGAAAAATCTGCCACGGATATCAACATGCATGAAACAACCAAATTTCTCTACAGTACCAATTTTCAGTAAACAAACATGTCTGTGATTTAAAAAAAACCCTCTCAATTTGTTTTACAAACACTACAAATACCCCAAGAACTACTGTGAAAATGTTCCTATTAAGCATCTTTTAAAATGAGATTAAAAATTAGACTTAGAAAGGCTACTTAATTTGACTGATGTCACACAGAAAATCTGACATTGAAATAGGACCCCAAATTCTCATTTATATTCTCCATGCAAGGTAATAATGTCTCTGAACAGAGACAGACTGATATTTTTTTAAAAGCCTCACTTTTTGTAGTACTTAAATTCATATTGTAAGTTGGTGTAATGGTGGTTAGCATTTGAGTAGATAGAAGGCCTGTAGCCTTAGGTCTTCATTAATGTTATAGGTCAGTAGATTTAAAATTAAAAGTTGAGCTTAGATTTTCATTTATGTAACCAATAAAAAGTTGTTTGTCAGTATAGAAAGTCAATAAGAACTAGAAATAAACCTTAACTTTCACTCATTTTTCATAAAGCACACATTTTTATTCCCTTAAGTCCAGGGCCTTTGCAGCCACTACAAAGATTACAGGCCACAGAATGCTGTAAATTACTAAAAAATGAACATTTCATCCTTGGTTGAATATTGTTATTGCCTCTGTATTTACATTGTGCGGCGTATATAGATATAAATTATCTATTTTTCCATTAAACAAAATCATAACTAACATGTAGAGGTATGGAATTGGCTTCTTCTCTATTCTTACTCTCTTTATAAGATATGATGTCTTCATTCTAGCTTTGCTAGCTTTGGGTAACAGCAGGTTTTGTTTGTAAAATGAAACAGCACCACCTTGTATCCTGAAGTAAAGCTACAGCTTCTCTAAAATCTCAGAACTTTCAGATCTGTGTTTCAAATATAAGTACTGATGACTACATTATGAAGCAATGAAATTTAATCACAGGCCTGCTCTGTGCTAGGTTCTACTGTATTATTACTAAATCATTAAATTAATGCTACCATAATTAATGCTCCCAAAATTACTTTTTCTCTTACTATCAAAATTTACTCTGATATAATCAAATGTAGAAAATGTTATACGTTTGTGAGATAGATATCAAATGGCAAATAGCCTACAATACCTCACAAAATGATGATTGGACTGAATGTAAGATCCCCTCTAACCTTGTTATTTTATGACTTCATCAGTCTTTATGTACATACAAAATAGGACACAGTTCCTAACCCATACTGTAATGCTTTAGGTAGCTCTTAGTCTCACAAAAGTACATAGACAAATGCTCTGATGTGATACAAAAATATTGATACAAAGTAATTTACCTAATTATAATCATTGGAATTTCCCCAGCACAAATCTATGGCATTTCTTTATGCTGTTGTTGTTCTTACTGGTTTCTTTTTCAAAGTTTTATTTTTCAAAATATACAGTTTATAGGCCCCTTTATTCCACTCTCCAGAAAAGACCTTTGGCATTTCTTTAGCATACTTATAAATAGATTTGACTGAGCATAAAAATGATTCTAGACAAATATGGGCATGGATGTTGAAAGTCTTCACCAGGATCATAAAATGGTATTTAGTCAGTTCCTTGTACAGGTGGAAAATCAAAGTTCATAATTGTTTGTGACTTAGTAAAATTGTGATGTACATCACAATCCACATTAGTCTTTCAAAATATTCCTTTAAATTTGCATATATATTGTGATACAAATCTTATTTAACAAGATTTTCTGCTGTCTACACCATTGCGTATTTCAAACAAATCTAATTCATAATTCATTGCAAATATGAAGAATATTTAATACATATTTGCACAACCTCTAAACTTTCTGAAAGCTAGCATATGAATTTGTGATTGCCAGAGTAATGTTTGCATTATGATTTCTAGATCAATAGCTCCATAACCTCTTTAAATTGTTGGCCAGAAATACAATAATGTTAAAGGTGGAATGAGATATCTTATTTTTCTCCTTGCCAACACAATATTACACTCACAGATGTACAGTTGTCCAGTAAGGCTGACCTGTATTTTGGGTTTTAAGAGCCAATTCCATGCCGTAAAATCAAATTATATTATAGGAATACTTAAGGCCAGCCAGGTGCCTGGAATTTTACTTCCTATCCCTTTGATTGTTTCATAATCAAATCTTCTATAAGAAAGGTTCACTTGTCACATTCCTTTCTGCATTAGAAGGGTCTGTTTGCATTTCTCTTCTACTAGACTATCAACTATCAGAAGGCTTGCATTTTATCTGTCTTATTGTTTTAATACACGTGCCTATACCAGTCAATCGTACATAAGAGGTGCATGATAAAAATATCTCTATAATTAAATACCTTTTCTCACATAACTGATAGAATGAAGGGTATATGGTATATAAAAGTTTACAAAGATGGAGTTCCAATGTGCACTCATACTCATGACTAGCAGCAGTGATAATATGAAATACTTAATGAAAGGGGCAGGTAAGAATATCTTTCCTTATAGTTCCAAGTAGCCAACAGGTAAACTATTTGCATTTCATGCATTTATTATCTGTTTTATCAATTTTAAGGACGATATGAATGCGACTTAAATTTATCAGAATTTGAAAGAGTGGGGATTAGGTTATGGAAACCCACTTTCTGTAGCATATGGTGTAGTTGTAACCCATTCAGAGGTTACACACATTGTGTTTCAAACTCAAGGGTATTTTCAAACTCTGTTGCTCTTGTTTTGATCTTCTGAGTTAGTTTAAGCTATAAGTTAATGCCTACTTTATCAAAAAGGAGTTCAATAACTATTTGTTAAATGAATCTTTTTATATAAAGTATATAATAAAATAAAATATACATGTATACAGGTATTTAAGCAAATATGGAGTTAAAGGTTATGTAATTACAATAACCTTGATATAAGAAAAATTTTGCAACTGTTTTCTATTACTTACATATATGAAGTTATTAGTAATACTGTGCAGATAAGTTATCCAGGATTTTAGCTGGACAGGAGTTTTTAAAATATGTCTGGAAACTGGGAAAACGTTTTAGGAGTAGTAAATGCCTTTTAGAATCCATCAGACCTTCAAGTTCCCAGCATGTTCATTCTTCCATAATGCTAGACAACTGCTCAGTTCCCATCTGTTGTGAATCTTCTTTTGACCAGGTTTTGATCTCTATTTCCTTGACACAATTGATAGAAATAATCAACCCCTAGATTATACAACTAATTCCAAGTTGTATAATCTGGAAGTTGAAAAATAAGATGGCGATAAAATATTAAATTAACAAATTCACTTAACCATTTCATTTCATTAAATATGAAACTAAAATTAGATAATATATTCAATAATTATGATTTAAAGTTGAACGTATGGTATATTCAGGAAATAATATTTTGAAATATTCCAAACTTATGATTTCTAGGAAATGAAGGAAAGAAAATTGGAGAATATTTAGAGGATGGGGTTGATTCAAAATTGAGGTTAAATCAAATGTGAATTACATTATCAAACTCTAAAGAGAATAGGGGATGGAATATGCTTGCTTTGACCTTTAAGTTATTAACTGTGAATTAAGCTGAATTACTTCAAATCAGGTGTTGGGGAAGAGAGAGAACAGGAGGAAGCAGAATTTAGTGACTAATTTCATCATAATTATTACTTGTAGTAAGGAACCAATAGATTATAACTAAAACAGGAGGATTAGGATGCCGTGGAAAGGTAATGAGTATAAAGGCAAACACAAGAACAAAAGCGCCAAAATATTGAAAAAGAGACATCTGCTTATGTTAAAAACAGAAAAATAAATACACAGTGGAAGAATAAGTCAAACATTAAGGGGGGAAAAGTGGTTGCCCCTCAGAGGAGAGAGGAAATAGCATGGAGGGTCAAGCCCAGATCCTAGACTTCTTTAAATATGCCTTGTATGTAGATGTGACTTTGGAAATCTATAAACATTTTACATTAACCTTTAGAATTACATTTTAAAATAAATTTTTGAAAATAAAAAAAGAAACAGATGAACCTAGATGTGTATTCTGTTGGTGATATAAAGAGAGGAAATATTAAGTGACATTAAAGCATAGTAATTTGACTATATATCCCAGAGGAATACATTTTAAGGACAAAAAGAACTGCAAAAGAAAATCTTAAACATTTAAGCAAGGATATTTTTGTTTTAGTGCTCATATTTTATACTGATATATTTGTGCGATGTGGGATAAAGCAAATGAATACTAATTTTTTATTTTAATTCTAACAGTCTCAGAGTTATTGAGAACTGAAATTCTCAGCACAAATATGAGAGAAACATATATAATGTGAAAGAGATTAAGTAAAAACCCTGGAGGCCCTGAATTTGAATGGAATGCATGCATATGAGCTCATGAGAAATTTTAATAAAAGTATCTTTAAGAAAATATCTTTGAGAAAAAATAAATGTTTCCTGTATGTTTCCAAGGAAAAAAAGCTTAGAAACAATAACCATTAGCAATGAATCTAAATTGGCCTTAAATATATACCTTATAAATATAAATATATAAATATATATTTCATATGTATACATGTAGATATATACATGCGTATGTATATATTTTTTCTCTAATTGGAAGGAACCAGGGCTTCTTGTAGAAAACACTGGGGCAAGAGACATTCAAGATGAAATGGACTATATTGCCATATCAGAGAGTACAGAATCTTTCCAAGATGTTGAGTGATGTGTCACATGACTCAGGAGGCATCTTAAAAAGGAATCCTCTTGGCCAAAATTTGGAAATGTTGAGTGTCAGTATTAACTGCAATAGACTGAAATATACAAAATGTGTTTAAAGCCATGAGTTCATAATAAGACTAAAAAACAAAACAAGGGCTTCCCTGGTGGCGCAGTGGTTGAGAGTCCGCCTGCCGATGCAGGGGACACAGGTTCGTGCCCCAGTGCTGGAAGATCCCACATGCCACGGAGCGGCTGTGCCCGTGAGCCATGGCCGCTGAGCGTGCGCGTCCAGAGCCTGTGCTCCACAACGGGACAGGCCACAACAGTGAGAGGCCCGCATACAGAAAAAAAAAAAAAAAAAAAGAAAAAGAAATACCATACACCAGTTGCTTACAGTTAAAGGATGCTTTTCATTATTTTGAAGCTGATAAAAAAGGAAAGAATTAAGCATTTATCCCGTCTTTCCCATAGTATCTATTCCCCTGAGTAACCAAATACTAGATGACTAGAAAAAGGAATCTTTTATTTAGAGAAATATTCCATCTAATAGACAAATTAGTGATGATTTAATTAGAATGGCTTTTTTTTTGATCTGAATTAGTGGATCTATTCAGTTATCATATACAACTGCTATTGTCATAAATACAGACATCCAGATATTAGGTGCATCCTGAGGGAAAAATAGAACACCACACGTATAGTAGCCATGCCAAATAAAACAAAATAAATAACAACAAAAACACACACAAACACACAGATATGGGGCATAAATCTAACCAAACCTCTAAATCCTACTTCCTATTTATAGGAAATACAACGGACAGAAAAACATATTAAACAATGCCATTAAGATGTACTCAACAAAATCCAAAATGTGGGAAACTAGTAGGCAAAGAGCTAGATTGCTTCAATCACCAATTGTAACAAAACGGTGTAGAGATAGAAAGCGAGAGAACCTGCAGTATAAAAGAGACTTGATTATATCCTATTCCATAAGCAATCTACAAAAAGAAAAAATGTAAATTATATGAGACAAGTGAATATTTGAACACTGACTAGATACTTCACAATATTAAGGAATCATTATTCATGTATTTAGGTGTGTTAATGATTTTGTTTATTTTTGATTTTTATACTAGACTTTATTTTTTTAGAGAACTTTTAGGCTCTGGAAATTGCAGTGTTCCCATATACCCTGTGCTTCTCAGACACAGCCTACCCAACTCTCAACATACCTTAACAGTGATACATTTTTTACAATTGGTGTAAAAACATTGACCCATCATTATTATAAGTCTATAATTTACATTGGGATTCACTCTTGGTATTGTATATTCCATGGGTTTTGGCAAATGTAGAATGACATCTATGCACCATTAGAGTATTGTACAGAATAGTTTGACTGTCCTAAAAGTCCTCTGTGTTCTGCCTGTTTATCCCACCACCTCCCAACCTGTGACAACCACTGATATTCTTACGGTCTCCATAATTTTGCTTTTTCCACAATTTCAAATAGTTGGAATCATACAGCATGCAGCCTTTTCAGGTTGGCTTTTTTCACTTTGTAAAGTGCATTTTAACTTTCTCTATGTCTTTTTATGACTTGATAACTCATTTCTTTTTAGTGCTGAATAGTAGTTCATCATCTGAAAGTAACACAGTTTATTTGTCCATCCACTTAGTGAAAGACGTCTTGGTTGCTTCCAAGTTTTGGTAGCAATTATGAATAATTGCAGCTGTAAATAATTGTGAATAAAGCTGGCAATTATGAATAAAGCTGCTGTAAATAACTGTGTGCAGGTTTTTGCATGGACATAAGTTTTCAACTTATTTGAGTAAATACCAAAACGCAGGATTGCTTGATCTTATGGTAAGAGTATGTTTAGGTTTATAAGAAACCGCCAAACTGTCTTCAAACATGGCTGTACCATTGTGCATTCTCACCAGCAATGGATGAGAGTTCCTGTTCCTCCAAGTCCTTGCCAACAATTGCTGTTAGCAGTGTTTTGGATTTTTGCCATTCTAATAGGTATATAGTGGAATCTCTGTTTTGTTTTAATTTGCAATTTTCTCATGACGTGATATTGAGAAGCTTTTCATAAGCTTATTTGCTATCTGTTTAGCTTCCTCGGTGAGGTGTCTATTCGGGTTTTTTGGTTCACTTATTAATTGGGTTATTTGTTGTTGTTTAAGTGTTCTTTTTATATTTGGATAGCAGCCCTTTATTATTTGTGTCTTTTGCAAATACTGTGTTTCAGCATGTGGCTTATCTTCTCTGTTGACGGTGTCTTTCCTGAGCAGAAGTTTTAAATTTTAATAAAGTCTTGCTTATCAGTTATTTCATAGACCTGAACTTTGGTGTTGTGTCTGTTAAGTCGTTGCCATGTCCAAGGTCATCTAGATTTTCTTCTACAAGTTTTATAGTTTTGTGTTTTACATTTAGGTCTAGTGTCCATTTTGAGTTAATTTTTATAAAGGGTGTCAGTTCTTTGTCTAGATTAATTTTTTTTTGCATGTGCCATGCAGTTGTTTCAGTACCATTTGTTGACAAGACTATCTTTGCTCTATTGTATTGCCTTTGCTCCTTTGTCAAAGATCAGTTGAGCATGTGTATGGGAGGGGGTCTGTTTCTGGGCTGTCTATTCTGTTTCATTGATCTCTTTGTCTGTTGTCTTTGCCAATACCACACTGTCTTGATTACTGGAGGTTTATAGTATGTATTAAAGTCAGATGATGCCAGTCCTCTGACTGTTCTGGTTTGGGTTTTTAAAAAGAAGTGCTGATACTATGTATTGGATTCTCTAACTTTGTTCTGGTTTTGTTTTTTTAAAAAAAGAGTAATGATCATAAGTATGGAGAAGGTATGGGCAGACAAAAACACATATACATTGCTGGTTAGACTACAAAGTGTTAAAACAGTTTCTAAGAGCAATTTGGTAAACATCTAGTAAAGTTCATATCTTCTAAACCAGATTCCGAAGTGTTTATAGGTACAAAACTGGGCATACATGACATAATGTTTATTGTAACCCTATTACAGCAAAACAATTGTAAATAGAACCAATGCCTCTAACAGGGGATAAATAAGGTATGAAAGAGTTATCCATCACAAAAATGAATTTTATCTAAATTTATTAATGTAGATAAATATTAAAAACAAAAATGTATAAAAAAGTTGTGATAGGATTATTACATAATAAACATTAATACAAAATTTAAAGAATCATAAACAATACTACACTAATGAAAATACATAGTTAGTTAGTTTAGTTTTCTACTAAAATGTCTTTTAAAATATTGACAGCATGTCTCCCCTACTGTATCCCATCGTGGTGAGGCTGGGTGTCTATGTGTCTCTGATGAATATTGTTCTCCACATATCCTCCCTCTCTCAACTTCATATTTCTTTTATTATTCTTCATCTTTGCCTCCTTCTTTAAAATGTACTCTTTTCCTATAACAAATCCTATGCATTTGAAGAAAAAGATCAAATTCAGTCTCCTCCATGAAACCTCTATTCATTTAAACTCATCTCTAATGTAACTGCTAAAATCTTAAAATCCATATTTTAGCACTTAGAATACATCCTATATCACAGTGTTTGTTTCCTGATTGTTTCATGAGATGTTTAAAGAAGAGACTTAGGAATGTTTATACAGTCAGTGAGCATTTTCTGTGAGAATATATAAATATGTAAAGACAACCTACCAGTAGCATCAAATTCACCAAGTGCTGACTACTGCTACTCAATCTGGAGTTTCTAGTGTGTGAAGTTCTAAGAACTAAACACTTTATGTCTCCAGTAAAATGTTGTTCTCTTCCTCTGTTTGAATTTTGTGTTATATGCCAAAGGAAAGATGACATGAAAAGTCAACTTTTGACTCACACGAGTGTTCAGATTTTTGGAATCTGAAAAAGGAATTTTAGGTAGAAGTTATATCTAAAAAGAAGTAGTTAAGGGCAAGAGAGATACCACATAAGAGGAGGTTAGATACTATTCTAATTTTCACAGAAGTTAAAAATGCATTTCAAAAACAATAAAATGGTAAACTTTGTGTATTAGGGCTAACTGTGTAAATTAAGAATAGAAATTAGTCAATGCTACCAGAGGGAATAAGAACACAAAGAAAATATTCTCCCAAGATATTTAATTTATTTGTTGATAGGAAATACTTCCGTTATGAAGTTTTATTTGATGAATCCCCAGAGCGCAAAAATATTGCCTATATCTAAACTTTCACTTACGGTATTTATTAAAAATGGCACCTGAAATAACTATCTATTGTTTACATTTATCTCCCGTAATAGAATGAAAACTTTTATCTTAGTATCTTGTAAAATGTTTAAACATCTTGCACAAAATAGGTGTACAAATAAGAAGTACTGAATAAGTAAAGAAATCAAAATAAAAGAATGAATGAATAAAATGCTTAGTAGCCTATTATGTTGAGAAAATCACATAGATACAGGGACTGTAAATTTAGTAAACAACTTGACTATATTTTTCAAAATATTCTCTTAAAAAGATAGACTTTACTTTAAAAAAAATAGACTCAACATTTACTTTTATCTAGGAATCTTGTTAAAATGCAAATGTTAATTCAGGAAGTTTGAGTGGGGCCTGAGATTCTACCTTTCTAATAAGTAACCCATTTCATCTTACAGCAAGATTTAAGAAACATATTTTCATGTTGGTTGTCTCTGCTATCATGACCCTCCCAACCCCTTTTATGATTCTGACCACTTGGAACTTAGTAGATCAAGCAATTCAGTGATTAAAACTCACACTTAAATGTCAGGCAGACTTAGGTTGGTGTCTCAGCTCTAAATATGGTGGAAAAGTTACTTCTTTAAGTTACTATATCTGAAATATACATACAATGAAAATGCCCACCTTTATAATATGTGTGAGGAATAAATAAGAAAAAAACCTGTATGGAAAATATTTAGACTCATGACTTGCTTATAATGATTAAAATAACATTAAAATTATAGTTATTAACTTAATAGTAGTAGGAATCATACTGATGGTAGCGATGGGAGCAGTGGTAGTGGCATTCATCAGTATAATGTAGGAAATACAAAATAAGCATATTTTGCCAAATCTTGGGACACTTTATTGACCTCATGATGCCCGCAAGTATCTTTTAACTTTCTATCCAGTGTCTCAGTCCAGCTCAGATAAAGTGTTTTATAACATTTTATATAAGGTTGGCAGCTCTCCCATACTCACAAATACATTTCAGAATTCAACCTTGATTTTCTCTCCCGCCATCACCAAAACAATTATGACTACTTAATAAAAAGCTAATGAAGGCATTTGTACTTTTACAGCACTTTCCCTCAAGAAAAGCTTCCAGAAACCAACTCTGGAGATTTGTAAAATTTAAAAATATGTTGGAAGCTTCCTTCAGAATTCTTTAGTTAGCTTTGAAACAAAAAAGAGAAAAATGACAACTTTAAAGTTTCTCAACTCCTCAAGCTGGCTCCTAATCACTCACCCTCCAACCCTCCTTCAAGTCGTTATAAATGGAAGAAATTCATGGCAGATAAAATATATCATTTCCTACTGCCAAATATCAAGTTTATAGAGATATTTGTGTTGGGCATATGCATATGTGACTCAAAGATCAATCTGTGATAACCAAAACAAACCTTTAGATTCCAAAAGAAAAATATAAGTGTTTTTAAAACAACCCAAATATATGGGCACTGTGTGCTTGTTTCACCAACTCTATCAATAGGCTGACTGTTACAGTGGGAGGAAAAATGCCTCATTACTAATGTCCAGGGCACTTGGTTGGGGATGAACCTTAAAACACCACTGGAAGTCTCTTAGTAGGCCAAGTAACATTTCTAATTCCTGTTAAATAATTGACATCATTTTGCCAAACCATAACCAAATCTGTGATGATGGAGGAAATATTTTTTCTTGGCTGAACATTAAAATCCATAAAAATAGAGTGAAATTAGAAGGAGACATATCATGAAGATCTTCAACCACTCCTGTAATTGATGGACATAGCTCTTTAGTTGGTAACATTTTCTCTCTTGGTCTCTTTTTTGCTTGTTAGAGAATAAACTGCAGAAACCCAACAAGGAAAGAGTAGGAAACATGAAAGGTAATATACTTCTAAATTACACAGGATGTACTCTATATTCTTCTGAGATACGAAGACAAATGTCATTAACAGGCTCTTACAGATTCTTAACCTTTAACTTGGCTTTCTAATGTCACACCTTCCAGATAGCTAGCTTTCCAAATTTCTGAACTTTATGTTTAGCAGAGGGCTTGTTTAGTACCAGAGAGCTAACAGAAAATCTCAGAAAAGCTCCTTGCCACCAGGCTTCTTGTTATCTACAAAAAACAAACAAACAAAAAAAACAAAGTAAAGCCTCACAAGTACTTGCTTGGCCTTTTTTGACAGAGAAAACTAAGGTTGATGATGTAAGCTTGATAACATATGAAGGGTAAAGTATAAAGTCCAGAAAATTCCTCAGGATGTTTAACTAGAGTTCAGGATTTAAGTAGATGGCTTTAGCAGTCCTTATAAAAAATAAGGCAGAATGGTTTAGCAGACCAAAGTATGTGAATTGGAATCAGATGCCCGTGAAAGCCAACCTTGAACCTGCCACCTTGAAAAATCCTTTTAATCATCTTGTCCTTAGAGAATTGTCTCTTACCAGGTAGGGTGCACCACCTTACACAGATGCCAGGATGAAAATTTATAAGTTATATTAAGCAGAAGTCACAATGTCATTAAATAGATCCTGACTCTATTACACCATATCCTGGGCTGAGATGGAAAAATGAGAGCAATTGGACTCAACATATTTTTTTAGTATCTAATACACTCTCTCCAACACATAAGTAGAATCAACCATCTACACCTTCGTACACAAAGCAAAAGCACATATTGCCATTTAGTCATCTTGCTAAAAATTGAAAATAAATGCCTTTGCAAATGTCAATGTTCTCATTCAAAATGTTCTTTACTAAAATTGGAATCATTTTTCAGTGCTTTTGTTTTTCACATTTGTAGCATTATTTTGTAAATGGATAGCTCCAAGCAATTTATAAAGAGGTTACATTAATTTGCTACAACAAATTTAAATATTATATATTATTTGGCTTTATATCATGCAACACATGTCATAGATGCATCATCATATGACATTTTTGAGATGTTGAAAGAAGGAAGTAAAGTTTATCTTAGTTGTTTATTCATTTAATCTGTTTATCCAACAAATAGTAATTATTTAAAAGCTTTTTTTCCAGGATCTATGACAAATGCTAGGTATACAAGTTAAAAAAAAAAATACACAGAGGCTATATTCTTAAGAAACTTAGACTTTAGTGGGAAAGAAAATAAATATATAAATAATAGATTTACTTAATTGTATATGACATATGTATTCATTAAATTATAAATAAATACATATATAAAAAAGAACAATAAAAGCACAAAAGTAACTTGAAAAACCACCTATTTTAAATAAGTATGGTTTGTAAATTTAAATAAGAGAATTGAGGTGTTGAGTCCAAGGAAGTGGAATTTAAGCTGCAATCTGCACTTGGGTGAAAAATTAGGCAGGTCAAGGACATTCCAGAGAATTCATGGCATGTGTGAATGGCTGGAGTAGGAAGTCATTTGGTAAATTCAAGGAACTGGAAGAAGGACAACGTTATTGGCACAGTAAGTCAGGGAGAGAATGTCTGGAGATGAAGTTGGGAAATTATTCAAGCCTAGTTCCTACATAGTCATAGTTAGTTCCTTGAAAGAAGTCAGTTGATTGATATTAAATTTTGTTTGATGACATGATTAAATGTCCAGCTCTAAAATATCATTTTAAAATTTATGAATAATGACATATTTGAGGCAAGAATAAATCAGGGAGGGCTTCTCTGGTGGCACAGTGGTTGGGAGTCCGCCTGCCGATGCAGGGGACACGGGTTCGTGCCACGGTCCAGGAGGATCCCACATACCGCGGAATGGCTGGGCCCGTGAACCATGGCCTCTGAGCCTGCGCGTCCGGAGCCTGTGCTCCGCAACGGGAGAGGCCACAACAGTGAGAGGCCCGCGTACAGGAAAAAAAAAAAAAAAAAAAGAATAAATCAGGGAGACCAAACGGGAGTCTCTTACAGTAGTCCAGACAAAAATGACAGTGACTTGAGTTAGAGTGATACCAACAAAAATGAAAACAACTATACCAAGTCAAGAAATCCTGGGGCCATAAAATTGTCACAGGTGTGTCATGGATTAGATGTAGAGAATGTGAAAGGAATGAGAGAGAATAGACTATGAAAGAAGTGACAAGAATGATTCAAAAATATCTCTTTTGAGTATCTGCATGATAGAGGTGCCATTTATTTAGATACGAAAAAGCAAAGCAAAGCAAAAAAAAAAAAGAGAAGGTAAATCTGATAGAAAAGAGGAAAAGTTTGGTAACTTTTTGAACATAATTTTTTTATCATTGAGAAGCATTCTAGTGAAATATCAGATGGGTAGGCAGGTACATAAATTTGCATGTCATTAGCAGGTTTACGGCTGGAGATGAAAACGCGGGGTTATTTAAATCCATCAGTCATTAAGGACTGATGAGGAAGCAGTTTTCTTGCAGCAATTTGAGTAGAAACCAGATTAGAGTCCATTTTACAGTGAAAGGAAAATAAATAAGTGAAAGTCATTCTAAACTGCTTTTTTAAGAAACTTACATGAGGAAAGCAAAAAGGGTTTATATGTTAGGAGATGTCAGCTTTGTCAAAGGGGAAATTTTGCTGGTTTTTTGCCTTTATTTTTTTTTGTAATAACGGAGAATACCAGCGTATATTTGAATGCTGGAATGGTTCAATTGGAAAGGAAAATTGAAATCACAGGAGAAAAGTAAATATTGAAAGAAATATGTTTAAAAATAAGGATCAAGATCTTGAGCAATTGTGGAAGGACTCGTCTGTTGTGCAGGCAGGTAGGGGGCACATTGTGTACAGGAGGGAAGGAATGGTGACCTTCCCGATTTCAGAGTATAGGTATGACAAATCTTCTGTTGCAGTTTTACACCAATTTGTTGATATCATGTCCTTTAAATTTTGAGACTAGGAGTCAGTATTGAACCTGTGTTTAAGTAGGTATTTGCACACATACAAACAAGGCACAAAGTATGAAGTGGCCACTGAAGCCACATAATCTGAAGCATTCTACTTCCTCCCTTAAGAATCTGTATAATAACAAATCTGCACAAAACCTGCTATAGATAATAGGGGAAAATGAAAATGTGTAGCAAGAAAGGAAAGGAACATACACTTTATAATTAGTGTGCATAGTCTCTGTGCCCTCTCTTTGGAAGACTATGCTTCAAGAAAAACAATCTCAATTCTTTCACTGCTTTCTCCTAGGCTTTATGCTTCTCATTTCTTATTTTTGAAAAATAGATTGGTCTAGACAGAACTTAGTACAAATGAATGATCAAAGTAAAGGATATGGGCATTTGGAGTTAAAATCATGTCCAGTTCATCTCGTTCTTAGTATGTTTTTTGACAAAACAAGTGTACATGGAGGTTGCAAGTGAGCCAGTTTCAACAAGGGACACTAGAATAATGAGGATGCATAATTTCACTCGTGTGTGCTATAGAGTCTACAAAGTAGAATATATTTTGTATAAAGTCTAGAGCAAGAATATTTTGGGGAGTAGGTCTCAAAATTTAGGACAGATAAGAATCATATGAAGAACTTTCAAAAACATAGATCTGGGGCCATCCCCAGAGATTTGGAATCAATAAGTGTGAGGTTGGGTCCAGGGAATCTTCATTTAAGCAAGTTTTCCAAGCAATTGGCTTGCAAAGTGACCATACTATCACAATTTTAAAAACAGTGTCTTAAAGAGTGTGGTCAGAACTGCTCTTTTACACAAAATCCAACATCTAACAGTTAAACTAAGTGGAAAATACGGGATGGAGAAATGATCATACTTGGATGAATTTATAAATTATTTTGACCTAAGATAAGTGATAACTCTTTAGGGTAGAGAAGGTGGGGAAAAATAGCTTTTAGAATCTTGTAGATCTAGAATTTTATTCATTAGGGTAGACATTTGCAAATGTCACCCAGACAATAATTTATAAAACCAAACTTGAATGTTCATGTAATAAAATTTTTCACATTTTTCATTACAACCTCAAATTAATATGGCCATAAATTTCAAATTTCATCTTAAAATTAAATTTTAAAAGTATATTCTATAATTTTTTACAATTAAAATTGCATCAGTGGTGAAAAACAAAGTTAGCAATAATTACAGTCAGGTAGCAAAGTACTGTCATATCGAAATAATCACTTGAATATTTAACATACTGAAAAGAAAAAGGAAGACTACCAAATAATATAATTGGTCCTAACAGCTAAACATTTTCATACGCACAATACTACCTGACCAAGCTGATTGCAAATGCCTAAACAAAGCTGTTCAAAGAAACAAGACATCCTCACCTTGGTTGCAGAAAGAAAAATAAATCAGGAAAACATCTATATATCCCTCCAAAAATACCAATGTCTAAATTAAGCTTACTACATAGCAAATACTAAAATTGGGTAGAGAGGTTCCTCCCACTTTATTCTTTTTCAAATTGTTTTAGTTTCCTTGTTTCCACACCCCTGGATATATATATCAGAAAAAGCTTATCTGTGTCTACTAAAATCCATAATCCAATCTTGACAGAAATTGCAGTAAATCAATATCAGTTTGGGGAGAACTGAAGTCTTTACCTTGTTGAGTCTTTCAATCCATGAACTTGGTACATCTCTCATAGTTTTCAGGTATCAGGACTTATTGTACTCACAGCAAAGCACAGCACATTATCAACTGGGTAAAACTGAACATGGTGTATTTCATCAAATTGAAATCATTGTAACATTAGATAGTATTGTACTTTGTTCATTCTTACTTTACAAAATGATTATTTTATCTTCTGCTCAAAACCAGATGGAATAGTAGACAAATGAGTTGACCTATACTATGTTCATGTGTGAAATATTTTAAATATTATAGAATTTATCCTGAGAAAGACAACAGTTTCTGTTTATTGTCATCTCTGGATTAGGACAAACTAAAGAAATTGGCTTGTCTTTCGAGGGGCCCAGAGAGGTAGTGGGTGAAGGAAAGTGGGGTAGCACACAGTCAGCTCAAGAGTTGGACCATTTCATTCATGAAACTGCAGAGCTTCTTATTTGCCTTCAGCATTATTTGCTCCCTTTTCTCCCCAGCTACAAAGTATGTGTCTTGAGGGTGTGGACAGGGCAAAGTGAGAAACTGTGACCCAGAGTGATTCAAACCAGCCTGCAAACCTCTGCTCACTAGTGTTCCAGAATGGGCCAGTGTTCTGAAAGTTAATTTTCACACCCTGTTCCTCATTTTACCTTCAGACTGGATAGAGAAACTTCTCAATTTGGCTATGCATTAGATTCATCGGTGATATAATTTACAAACAGATTTGCCCACATCCATCCCCCACTTCCCTAGAACAACAGAATGAAAAGCTCTTGACCACATGTACACTTTTTAAAACTCCGCAGGTGATTCTGAGGCAAAGCCTAGGTGAAGAACACTGATGTGGAGACCTAGGTAGGAATGCCAGATATTAAAACCAACACATGCAGAGGGCTTAAGGAAAAGCCATTGTTACTGCCTACTGATCTCTGCCTTTTCTATTAGCTTAAGTTAGACTTTCATGGGAATTCGTTTTTGTTACGGAATGTTGAATTTATCTGGCCATGAGTAGAAACCAGTGGTCCCATGGCCTTGTGATTTAGAAAGCGGCAGGAGAGGTAAACATCGCTAAGAAGGGATAAAGGGGAATTTTGTTTTGGCAGAAAACTGTAAACCTTTCTGTGAGGTTAAGCTGTACACCACATATAGCCAATTAGTGAGAACAACATCGATAGGGCAGCCTCGCAAAGATGGTCATGAGCCTCCCACACTAAACAAAACAACAAAATTCTGAAAATTTATAGGCAAATTATGTAGAGTTAAGGTGCAGTCAAATGCAGTCAATTAATGCTATCGTAAATCAAGATTACAACTTGCCATGTAAATAACAGTTGATAATAAACATAAATAACAGCACAAGTGATTCAATTTAGCAAATCACATAGGCTGCAGTGCATGGTCAGTCTACTGAACTGTTGAAGAGAAAATGAGCCAATTTAGTACCGGCAGAAAGATTGCTGGAATGCTAATTCAGTATTAAACAGACATCAAAATAGCTGATGGAACTGAAGGCAAAGCGATTAAAGACAGGTAGCAAACAAACACAATAGATTTGACAAAACAGTTTGAAATTAATAGCCAAGGGAACTTCACTGTCCACTAAAATTGTAGCTCCTCAGATAGCGTTTCTGAGACAGAATGAGGAGAGATAGTGGGTTATGCAAGCAGTGATGGGTCAGACTGCCTCGTTTCAAAGGCTGCCATCAAAACTGATGAGGCAAGTCACTTCACCACTCATATGTAAACATGGAAGGACATAAATTGAATCTAACTCACACAGTTGTAACAGCAATACAGGTTAGTGAAAGTAGCATGATATGCAGCACATAGTAAAAACTCAATAGACATCAACTATTTAAAAAAAAGTTAAACTCTCACGTCTTAGCTGCTATAGTTAAAACTGATAATTCATCATGTTATTCAAGATGTGCTTTTTTATCCACAATTTTGCTTAAGGGAAGAAACCTATTTGCAGTTGTTTTTTTTTAAAAAAAAAAGGCACTCTGAAAGTAGTGGAGCAGTGGCGTTTACCTTCTGTATTACTAAGAGTCCAGGAATTTACCTTCTCCACTGGAACTAAAACACAGAGCACACAGATCAGAATGTGGAGTAGTTTTAGTTCCCTAGGACTGTTGTAGCCAAGTGCCACAAACTAGGTGGCTGAACAAAACAGAAATGTATTGTCTCATAGTTCATGAGGATAAAAGTCTGAAATCAAGGTGCTGATAGGGCCATGCTCCCTCTGAAATTCTGGGTAGAACCCTTCCTTGCTTCCTCTCCCTTACCCTGCAGCTCCGGCCACATCACACTGGCCTCCTTGGTGCTCCACAAACAAGCTGAGCTGATCCTCCTCCAGGGACATGAGCACTCTGCTCTCTTTGCCAGAAGCGTTCCTCCCTTATATTGCTTGCTGTTTACTCTGCATTTCTGTCAGATCTCTCCACAAATATCACTTTCTGGGAGACAGCTTCTCTTGAGCAGCCTGTATGAAAGAGATTCCAATAAACCTTCCATCTGGCCTGCTTTGTTGTTCTACGTATCATTAATACATTAAAAGTTCAACTATCTATTAATGTTTTGTTTAGTCCAGTAGAAAAGAAATATCACTGTAGGTTGTGTTTTTGTCACAGCTTTCTGTACATAGCACCAAGAACAGAATTTGCACAAATTAGGCACTCAGATATCTGTCGAATGAATAAAAAAATTAAATATGATAATCCTTGCAACATACTTGGAAAGGTATCTCACATATTGTCAGTACTCAATATATGTAAATTATTGTTTTACTATTATTATTGGTAGATACTGCTCCTTGAGAAAATTGATAATAGTCATTATCATTATTGGCTTATTGAGGATTTACTGTGTTTCAGAAAAGGTACTGTGTACTTTATGTTAGCTCACTGAATCAACACTTCTATGAGGCAGGTATTGTTATTAGTAATATCACCATTTTACAAATGGGAAAAGAGAGATATTCAGAAGTAAAATAACTTGTTCAAGCCCAAATGTTTTATAGAGTCTGAATTCTAACCCAAGACATCTGGTTTCAGATCCCATCTTCTTCAACAACTATACTATATGATAGTCTTGGTACTTCTATTTTTTAAATTTTTATTGGAGTATAGTTGATTTAAAATGTTGTGTTAGTTTCAGGTGTACAGCAAAGTGAATCAGCTATACCTATACATATATCCACTCTTTTTTAGATTCTTTTCCCATATAGGCCATTACAGAATATTGAGTAGAGTTCCCTGTGCTATACAGTAGGTCCTTGTTAGTTATCTGTTTTATATATAGTAGTGTGTGTATGTCAATCCCAATCTCCCAATTTATCCATCCTCTCCCTTACCCCTGGTAACCATAAGTTTGTTTTCTACATCTGTAACTCTATTTCTGTTTTGTAGATAAGTTCATTTGTACCCTTTTTTTAGATTCCACATATAAGCGATGTCATATGATATTCGTCTTTCTCTATCTGACTTATTTCACTCAGTATGGCAATCTCTGGGTTCATCCATGTTGCTGCAAATGGCATTATTTCGTTCTTCATTATGGTTGAGTAATATTCCATTGTATATATATACCACATCTTCTTTATCCATTCTTTTGTTGATGGAGATTGTCTTGGTACTTCTTACCTTGGCAGATTACAGTAAGAATTTTGGAAAATAGTTCAAGGAAAACCAAGGGTAATTAATAAAACCTCAATATAAAATAATATGTATTAGTGTATAGGTTAAACTGCTGTAACCAAGAATGCCCGTAACTCAATGATGCCATAAGATAGGACTTTCTCCTGTGACACTTTGGCCAGGTGAGTTTCAGGGGGCAGATCTGTTCTCCGTGCCCATTCAGAACACAGGCTTGGTCCACCTAAATGCTCTGCCCTTTCCTAGGATGTTATCTTTATCTGCATCTTTATGTCCAAGGTGGGTCACAGCCACACCTCAGTTATAGCCCATAGGAAGGGATACATCCGGATCACTCACCATCTATGAGCCCATGTGCAACATTCTCATGATGGAAAAAGGAGAGAAAGAGTTTTCAGGAACAACAAATCTAATGCCAAAAGGATCAAAAAATGCTAAAGGAAATAGAGTTCAACTAATTATTATGCAAGACATATGCTTTGAGAAAACTTTTAAAATAAGTGTAGAGTTCAGATCAATTAAGGAGTCCTTTAGCAGTGTGGAAAACATTTCGCAACACCATGTTAAAAACTGGAAGGAAAGATGTATTCAAATTACTATTACTAGTGCAGAGATCTTCAGTCCAAGATTGTTGATCAAGGAGTGCTCCGGGTTCTTACAGGTACAGGAAGAAAATCAGCAGTTTACTAGGTATTATGCAGTGGTACATTTCAAGTTGGAGAGAATAAGAAATTTGCACTTAGAAGTCTGGAGTAGTTCTTTTCAGTTTAATCTGTGCTCAGACATGATAGTAAATGTTCTTGTTTTTGCTTCCTTATATGGTGGTCAACCTTATCTAATTATTCATGTTCTATAGAAGAATACCATAGCATAGGTGATTAGGAATGCCAGTGCCCTAAATGTTGTCAGAAGCTGTTTTTGTTTTTCTTTTCCTTAGTCCCTAACCGCTTATGGTTGCCAAATAAAACAGAAGGGTCCCAGTTAACTTTGAATTTCAGAAATATGATGGATAATTTTTTTAGTATACGTATGTCCCAAATTTTTCATGGGTCAAATTTATACTAAAAAAATCACTCATTTCTTAATTGAAATTCAAAGTTAATTGGATGTCCTCTACTTATTTCTTAAATCTAATAACTCTTCCTCCCAACCCCCTTGTCAGTTTCACTTTAGGATTAAGGGACTGAGTTTAAGGCCCCTTCTACTCCCCAATCCCCTCCTGTGTAATTGGAATTTACACCAGGTTTGGGACTCACTTGTTAACCCATTCATTTAGCCCAGTTCTTCCCAGATCCTTTATCACTAGCTGGATGGTGTTTCCAATAGAGATACTTTGCTTTTTGGACATGAATAATTTTCATATATTTAGAAATGACTTCACTTTAGACCTAGCTCTGAGGACCACTTAATATCATCCCCACATCCCCAGCCCCACATAACCACGTACAACTGGAAAACCAGGGTGACAAGACTGAGGTATGGTGGCATGGAGATCGAGTGATCTATCTATCTATCTATCTATAATGTATATATACACACAAAACTATCATATATATATTATATATTATATATATATAATGTATATATTATATATATATATATACAAAATAGGTTACATTTCATTTTAGGCAATAGAGTACATTCATAGGAAGTTGGGGTAGATCTTTTTTAAAAATTTAATAAAATTTTAAATGCACAACGGTTTTGATTTCATTTGCAAATAGAACTGTTTTTAAAAGTAAAGAATATTACTATTTTTGGTAATAAATATCAGTCAAACCATTTGACATTTTTATAATGGGTTTGATGAAAATAAATTTCATTTAAAGATAAAATAAAATCTAAAAACTGAAGTCTTTTATAATATTTTATGCTTTTCAAAGGCATAGTGGTTCTAAGTGTTTCAACTCAGGCTCTCAAGCTAGGGTCCATATGCCCCTAATATGGAAAGAGCAGCGTTCTGACACATACTTTGTATTTTCCACCAATCATTAAGGACAGTCGAAAGATTTAACAGGATTAATGATTAATACTGTCACTAATCTGTACATAGCCATCCAATGATTGTACTCTGAAAGCTGTTCTGGTTTCTGCGGTACCTTCTGTAGCTGGTAAAGAGAGAGCTGTGTCGCTCAAGAAGAGCCTATTTCCTTGTGTGAGAGCAAATGGTCCTTAACTAGTGTTAGAAGACTCTGAATTCTGAAATTCCTCTATTCCCAAAGAAGCTCATTTGTTAAGGACATTCTGAAGGACTCATCATCCACGAAAGTTAGAAGGAAAGCAACCTATCCACTTAGTGTTCTTTGAATTGGGAACAAGTCATCCTCATCTACAACAGAGAATCCCCACCAAATGTCACAGGACCCTTTGTGAGTGACAGAGGTCAGACAAGTTCTAATCCATGCCCCATGAGTAAGGTCAAAATAAAAACTTCTCAGAAACATTTGAAATTATGGAAAATCTTTCCTTCCTAAATAGCATTTCCCTTAAAACTTCTCAGGAGTGAGGTCCCCAACTGTGGAATATCTGTACAAACCATGTATGGGTTAGACACTCTGTATATGTGTTATGTAAAGCCAAAATCGTTATTCCCCTTTTAAAGACCTTCTGAAATTTAACTGAAGGAATTGATTTTTAAATTTTTATTAGTTAGAGCAGCTGATTTCACATCTACAGCTACTATTTAAAAGTTATATAAATTTTAAAAAGCCTGAAAATGAACAACAGCAATACTAATATATACAGTATTTATAAATATATATATGATACAACAGTATAATATGTAGCATTAATATAATACATAGCTTAATGTATACCAGGTCCTGTTCTAAGTTATTTAGATGTTATAAGTAAACAGTGAACTGCTTTGGGATTTTGATGCAATTATTATTAGTTATATAATTAGAATAGGTATTTTTCAGAATTTTTTAAAGTACACTTAAACAACAGTATACGTTATTAAATCATCCCACTCAGAGATTTATGTATTTTGTACGAACATATTAAAATTGTGTGGTTGTGAAGTTAATTTTGCCATATTACTATCATTAATATACATCTAATATGTCCAGTTCTAACTAAATAGTAAATATTCTCATTATTTAGTACTTCTTAGATCTATCTCTCACCATTCTTTTACCAGATATTCTGGTCTTTATCTGGTAAAAGAATGGTGGTCTTTACCAGCTGGTCTTTACCAGCTCACAGATGAACAACACAGATGAATTCTTTACTTTTTTGCTCCTTAAACTAGCCTCTATATATTCCCCATAATCTCACTTTCAATAAATTCTACAAAATAAAATCATCCTTCTACTCAGTATTATGACTATGTTAATAGTTTTCAGTATGATCAGTTTTGAACATTTTTATTGTTTTAAAATTATTTCTACATGTGCAGTATTTTATATGAATCATTTATCTATGAATTTAAAATAAAACAATTTCACTATTTCATTTGGCCAGGGGCATACCCTTTCTTTCCCCTCCGTTAATCTCGTATTTAAATACGAACTCACTGTATTCTGTTTTCAGCTCGTATGTTCTAAATTGAGTTTCAGTCTGATATCTGTTAAAAGAATGTTTATGAAAAGTAAGATCACTAAAGAGAATAACTTTAGAGAACTTGTCTACTGTTCTGGTAGATTCTGCATACTTTAAATACAATATTACTTTAAAAGCTGCAAAATAACATGTGAGAATCCAATGACCATTTGAAAGAAAGGAAGCCACTTCTAGAAATTAGTCTAAGGAAAAATTAACATAATATTACCCTTAGACTAAAGCAGGTTCATAATCAAAAGTATAGAAAATAAGATTTCAATCTGCAATAGTAAAACATTAAAGAATATGTCTATTGATTACGGAAAAATGGATTTCAGTGACCTAAAAGGCAAACAGAATATATCAAGTTTAACAACATTTTAATTTTCTTTGGAAATAAGTTAAAATACCTGATATGTTAGTAAAATAAAAATTCATGTCACAATTTGCATTTTGAGAATCATGGACAAAACAGTTTTTCAATTCATTCTAGTAGCTTCTCCTAGAGCTATAATTATAGATTTGTTATCAGTCTACTCTCTATTGGAATGCTGAGATTTTAATCCTGATTGGTATTGTAGGTACAGTTTCTGGATGCTAAAAGACAAAAATAGATAATATTATTTAAACTTCTATTCAGATTCATGAAATCCCAGAATAGCTTCTCAATTAGGTTTATGAAAGAATCAAGATCTTTAGGAAAGTGGCTTTTGTAGAAAATCGTTACTGAACACCACCAGCTGTAATAGGCGGAACATGGTAATATAAGTCAATGAGACAATAAACAAAACAAATTTTCATCAAAGGCAGGAAAATTGATAACCTTAGTAACATTTGGATCCCCAACACTGATCATTTTCTACCAGACATGAAATTTGCCCCAGAAATGTCATGGCTAATTCTCTCAATTTATCATCATAAACAGTAATTCCTGAGTGGAATTAACAGTGCTGAATTATAGATTGACAATAGATTTAATAAAAGTGTTTAATTTTACCACAAATCAAGAAACATCATTCATGCACACATGGAATGGAATTTACAATATAAAAAAGTCATCATAATGAATAACTGAAATGGAATTTACCATGTGACTCATTGATCCTGAGAATAAAACCTTTCAAATCTGGTAATGTTAAAAATGCTAATATTACATTTCAGCTCTACAGACATTCTCTAATAACGCCCTTAAGCATCATGTCAATAAAAAGATAATTTTAGAAGTGGAAAAATTGAAACAAAGATATTAGACCATCATGTTAAACTCAAGCTACTTAAAAGCTCAAAAAACATTCATATTTCTATATTTTCAACACAACAGCTAACATAATTTTCTTCCAATAGTTTATATTTTTCCTTAAAATGTAAATGCTTAGGATATGTAAGGGAAGAAAATATGAAATTTATCAATGGAAAATATAGCTTATTTCTTCTTGTCGAATAATAACTCAATTTTCTGGAAATTTAGTTGGCCATGATCCAAAAAAACCGATTTCACTGCTAAGATATTAGTTTCCAGCATTATCAAGCATATGTCCAAATTTGTGTCTAAAATCAGTGAGGTGTCCTGCCATGTACTGCTGATCAGAAAACTTAAAATTATATTGATCTCTTCTCAAATAGGGGGTTAAAACATCTTTTTAATAAAAAAGCAAATGGGTGCATTGAGGTCATAAAATTCTGTGCAAACAATAATCTAAATCCTATTAACCTCCATGCTATCATGGTTAAGAACAGTTTTCAAACATCACATAACAAAATGATTTACACTAAGGCAAATTTCTAAGTGGAAGAAGAGATGCTTTAAACACTGAGAGTTTACCAGAGCTGTAAGAAGGGAAGTGTTGAGTGGGTCAGTAGACATATTTACTGTTATAAAAATCTACATAAATGAGCCTAGACAGAGAAGGCATCTGTGAATTTGTTAAATTTGAAAACTCTGAGGAGAATAATAAATATAGAGCAGGCAGCATGAAAAAAAAAAAAAGTCAGTGAAGTTTGGCAGTCTACTGTGCTAAAAGTAGTTGTATGTACAAAAATGGAACCGTATACAGCTGGCTTAAGTATAAAGAACCAAAACGTAGAGCCAAAAACTCTAGTGCATTAAGAGCCCTTATAGAATATTCAATAAAAATGTGTTTCTATTAATATTAAGGAATGTATTTTGGGCATATAGTTAAGTAAAAGAAAATAAAGGGTTTCAGAAAAATATGTTAGAATAGACAAAATGATTGATGTGAAACTTATATCAGTTTAATTTTAACCATACACTGGACCATATCTATTTGATCACTCTCCAATACCTACTTATCTAGTTATCTTTTAGAAGGTGTATTAGCGTTAGTTTAAAAGCAGATGCCACAGATAACAGAAATAACTATTTTCCTGTTCACCATAGAAGACATATCTCAGGACCATTATAGAGGCAGTTACGTTTCTAATATTTGTTTTAAACCTATACATTTATTAACATGTTTATTGTTTTTAAATCATTTATTGTTTAACGTATATTGAAAGAAGGTTACAAACAGCATTGCAATGAGTTACAGTGTTTTACATCCCATCAGGTAGACAAGTCAATGTTGAATTATAAACATTTCAAAAGAGAACTATACTCCTTGCATCTGTAACTGTCAGAGACTCACTTTCTACCATATTGGTAGAAGTTGACTTAATCAGGGATGGTTTATTTCCTACTTTGACACTATTATGAAGACAAGATGTTCATTAGGATCCACTTGGACTAAGAAATTCTCTTACCTGATTTCTGTTCCACAGTGAATTTGAAACTAAATTCAGTCATGCACTCACCCACTCACTCACTAATTGAAAAATATTTATTGTCTACTGTAGTCCAAGCTTTTGCCAGGTGCCAGGGTACAGTGGTTACTAGACAGTATAGGGCCCTGTAATCATCCGAGAATAACTAAAAATGAAATTATTTTTTATTATTTAAAATGACCAAATTTAATAAATCACTAAATTACAGACACACAATGAATCACAGATGTCTTCAAGAAAGGAATAAATTATTTATTGGAGTTTTAGAATTATTCCTCCTCTCTTGAGGGTTCATAATAATTTACAAGCCTAGAAGGTTACAGCCCTGTTTGTTCCATTTATTACCTGTTCTCTTGCTCTTGGTCTTCCATCTTCTGACGTTGGTTAGCCCTTTGCTGATACCATGACCTGCGTTGATCGTTATCTCTGAGGGCCTCCATCCTCATTTCAAGAGGGACTAACAACTCCCTCAGTAAGTGTCCCAGCACTACGTTGTCATTTCTAGAGTTTGCAACCCTTGTCTCATAGAGCCTATAATTTCTGTGTTTCCTCTTATTCTCTCCCACACTCTCTGTATACCTCCTGCACTGTGAGGGACACACAAGGATGCTTCCATTGCTGCCTGTCTCCCATCCCAAGGTGCTCCCTTCCCTGTATCCCTTCGTTACCCTTACCCCATATAGTCTATCTGTTGTTATCTGTTCAGACTCATTCTTTCTCTGTTTGTAAATTTTGTCTTTCTGACTTCTAGCATGGAAAGAGAAGTTATTTAACCATCTCAGTACATTCCATTATTTCAAGGGAAAATATCACCATCCATGCCCTGCTGAAAGAAAAAAAAAAGTGCTCTAGGAAACTGTTAAACATTTTTTGAAAGTACTCTTCTTTTACTTTTAAAAAGATCCTTTAGCTGGACACCTGTACTGTGAATCTTATCACAAGCTGTAAATATATTAACCCACTTAGCACAATGACATTTTGACCCTTGCATAATAGCTCACTTTTTTGTATGTGGCCCAAATATTATGTTAGTGCTCATACTAAGCTCTCTCATAAGACATAGTTGGAAACTTTGTCATCATTTCTTTAGAATTAACATTTCCAAAACCAAAGTTATCTGTAGAATTTCCAAAACACTCAAGGCTTCCTCTACCTCCTGACCTTTCTGTTTCTAGCATCCAATAGGCTAAAAACTTTGAGACCCGTCCCTTCAGCAATGCTCATCTGCCCCCAACTCTTAAAATCTTTGGGGTTTTTGGTTCTACCTACCCAACCATTCCTTCTTATTTATTATAAATGCAGCTTCTTTAGTTGATTTGTTCATTAACTTTGAGATTATTTTACTCTGGCAGCATGCTTTCCCGTCTCCATCAATTTAATCTTTGCAGTCAAATTATGAGACATTTTGCTTTGATAGGTCATTCTGATTCCAAAAAGCCTGGAATACCTCCCTAATGCCTAGAGAACAAAGCCCATATTCCATTCTTACTCTTTTTTTATTCTTGCTCATATACCCTAATCCTCAGAGTATATCCTCTTCCCTGAATATACTTTTCTTATCTGTGCCTTCTAATAAAGTATAACTCTGCCTATAGAATGTTTTCCCCATCTCCTCCATTGCCATGCCTCCCCTCTAATCTTTATGTCTAAATATTGCCCATTGTTCAATTTACAATGAGAAAAGCACTCTGTTTATGGTCCTATAAGCAAGATCCAAAGTCTTCCTCTATGTACATTATCAGCAGCTCTCCATGACTGTCTTTCTCAGTTTCGTTTGTTTTGTTTTGCCTTGCTTTGCCTTGCTTTGGTTTGCTTTTTCCTCATGGCTTGAATCATGTGTATTGTAGAAATATCTTTTTCTCCTGTAATTCACTTGAACCTTGAGAGCAATGCCTATGTTACCTATTTAATAGAAAATAAGTTTTGGAGTCAGAAAGCCCTAGCCTGTCCGCGGTCAAGGAACTCTGAGCGATTTGGGGGAAGGTATAGCCTAGAGCCCTATAAGTCTAAGCACTCCCAACCTCAAGATGAGGATGTTGATTTAATTATCAGTAACAAAAAAATCAAACACAGTCAGTTGAGATGAGAATTGTACAATGTCTATCTGTCTTCCACGAACACAAGCCGAGAAACTGAAGAGGTAGGATATTCTCATCCTGGGAGCCCTGAGGTCTCTGCATTGTTCTTGCTTTGTGCCTCATCCTGCCCTATCTCTGTGAGTAGATCACCCACATCTTGCTAATAATAGGGTTGCTTTGAAGTCTTTTCCAGGTCATAGACTTTCACCAGCCATTTTTACCTGGAGCTGTTCATGAGCACCTCTCTGATTTGGTTCAGGAAAGACCATGTATCCAACTATCTGACTGTAGCATTTCTCACTTGGTCATTTCCATAAAGCTGCCCAAAATTGGAGCAAGAATAATCTGACACCATCCTTTATTGTTTAAAATATTGACAGTGACACCTAAGTGCTACACAAAATACTGTTTTTGGCAGTAGGCTCGAAGGACACACAAGAAGAGGCTGAGTGATGCGTCCTTGTTCATGGCCTTTCTCCTCTGGCAGTTGCCACATGGTGGATATACTCAGCCCGTGGAAACAGCTACTAGCCTATCTACAGTGAGGTTCTGCCTTGTAGTAGAGAGCCAAGAAAGAGGTTTTCCAAACCCTTCAAACCCTCTGCTGCACCACCCAGAAACGCCAGCATAAATAATTTGTGTAGTGAGAAACAAAATTCATGAGCTTTTGGGAAATTATGACACCTAGAATGAATATCCTAGAGATAGTTCCTAGAATTGTTCATTAATATAACATTATGCATAGTTTTCATTGCCATGACTATGCATTGCAAGATCACACCCACACAAAGGTGTGAACACCAGGAGGCAGGGATCATCAGGGCCAACTTAGTGACTGTCCACCACAATGTTTGACTTAAAAGATGTAATTGGTTAGAGGTGGAGTTAAGCACGGAGCAACAGCGTAACTTGTGGGAGTTCGCTCCACAAGTGATTATCAAAGTAATGCCAGTAGTTCAACTCTATAAGGAGCACAGAAAAAGACAGAATAAGAAATTTCAAGAGTTACCTATAAATGAGGAGGAAAAAAATGGAACCAGTGAAAAATGCTGGGAGAAGAATATCCAGAGGGTATAGAAGGAAACCTGGCAGAGACAAAAATGGCTTTGGAAGCAGACAGGCATGATTCCAGTCAGAGCCCCTCTCTTTTCCCCTAGCTGCAGTGTCATTTTTGAGCAAGTTATTTATCAGTTCTAAGATATTAGTCTTTTATAAGAATAGGGTAACTAAATTTTCTTGGAATTAATTTGGGGAAGATTAAATGACTAGATAGATAGACAGTCAGAGCTTGGCATAATGAATATGCAAAAAATGATAGCTGTTAGAAACTGCAACCAGATACAGTATCATGAAGGCTATAATCGTTAAATATAAAGTAAGGTTAAAATGTAATAGTAGATCAACGGGGCTTATTTATAATAACTCTATTTCTAGCATCTCATCTAATCTGGGATGGAAAGGCATAGAACAGAATCAGGTAACTTTAGTCTTTCTAACCTCCTAGGCCCACAAACTGCTTTTACTAAAGAAACAACAACAAAAAGCAGGCCATAAGCAGTTATGTATTTAAGCTAACGTTATTGCTGAATTAAGTATGTAGCAGAAGCTTAGAATATTCTTGCTTTACTACCACAAATGGCTAGAAAAGCTCCTGCCTGGGTAAATTCAAGTGCAGGAGTCCAGGGGTGGATACTTCAAGACAAGGTTAACTTGCTGCAGCACGCTCATATCTGTCTTCATGACTCACCCCAGAAGCTCAAGGTAGACAGAGAAGTGGGACCACAGTTAACATTTACCAGGCCATGGGTGTGTAAGCTCCTATGTGAGGCTTCAACTACATTAAATGATCCAGGCTTCCGCAATATTTGTAAGCAAATTTTTAAACTGAAGTACGGAGGGACTTTTGATACATTATAGAGTGCATTATAGAGTGCATTTTTAAACACACTTTATTTTAGTGATTTCTTATGGCACAAAATTTAGAAAAAAAATTTTAAAAGAAACTAAAACTAAAAACTTGCCCATAACCCAGAAACCCAGAAATAATCCATTTAAATAATTTGGTTTATAGACAGCCTTCAAACCTTATTGATGTATACATACTTCCGTGCTATGTACTCATGTATCAATACATATGCATGCTTAAAATATAAGTTTTAAACATGAATCATACTTTATATAATGCTTAAAACACTTTTATCCATTGCATAATATCTCATAGACATGAGATGTGCCAGTAATATTCTTGAAAACATGACTTTAATTATTACATGATAATTTTTATAAATCTACCAATTTTCTATTATTGGTAATTTAGACCGCAATTTATATCTTTTTTAACATCTTTATTGGAGTATAATTGCTTTACAATGGTGTGTTAGTTTCTGCTTTATAACAAAATGAATCACTTATACATATACATATGTCCCCATATCTCTCTCCTCTGCGTCTCCCTCCCTCCCACCCTCCTTATGCCACCCCTCTAGGTGGTCACAAAGCACCGAGCTGATCTCCCTGTGCTATGTGGCTGCTTCCCACTAGCTATCTATTTTATATTTGGTAGTGTATATATGTCCATGCCACTCTCTCACTTCGTCCCAGCTTACCCTTCCCACTCCCCGTATCCTCAAGTCCATTCTCTAGTAGGTCTGTGTCTTTATTCCTGTCTTGCCCCTCGGTTCTTCATGACCATTTTGGGTTTTTTTTTTAGATTCCATATATATGTATTAGCATACGGTATTTGTTTTTCTCTTTCTGACTTACTTCACTCTGTATGACAGACTCTAGGTCCATCCACCTCACGACAAATACCTCAATTTTCTTTCTTTTTATGGCTGAGCAATATTTCATTGTATATATGTGCCCCATCTTCTTTATCCATTCATCCGATGATGGACACTTAGGTTGCTTCCATGTCCTGGCTATTGTAAATAGAGCTTCAATGAACACTGTGGTACATGACTCTTTTTGAATTATGGTTTTCTCAGGGTATATGCCCAGTAGTGGGATTGCTGGGTCATATGCTAGTTCTATTTGTAGTTTTCTAAGGAACCTCCATACTGTTCTCCATCGTGCCTGTACCGATTCACATTCCCAGCAGTAGTGCAAGAGGGTTCCCTTTTCTCCACAGCCTGTCCAGCATTTATTGTTTCTAGATTTTTGGATGGTGGCCCTTCTGACTGGTGTGAGATGATATCTCATTGTAGCTTTGATTTGCATTTCTCTACTGATTAATGATGTTGAGCATTCTTTCATGTGTTTGTTGGCAATCTGTATATCTTCTTTGGAGAAATGTCTATTTAGGTTTTCTGCACATTTTTGGATTGAGTTGTTTGTTTGTTTTGATCTTCATGAACTGCTTGTAAATTTTGGATATTAATCCTTTGTCCATTGATTTGTTTGCAAATATATTCTCCCATTCTGAGGGTTGTCTTTTCTTCTTGTTTAGGGTTTCCTTTGCTGTGCAAAAGCTTTTAAGTTTCATTAGGTCCCATTTGTTTATTTTGGGGTTTTTTTCCATTTCTCTAGGAGGTGGGTCAAAAAGGATCTTGCTGTGATTTATGTCATAGAGTGTTCTGCCTATGTTTTCCTCTAAGAGTTTCATAGTGTCTGGCCTTACATTTAGGTCTTTAATCCATTTTGAGTTTATTTTTTTGTATGGTGTTAGGGAGTGTTCTAATTTCATTCTTTTACATGTAGCTGTCCAGTTTTCCCAGTACCACTTATTGAAGAGGCTGTCTTTTCTCCACTGTACATTCTTGTCTCCCTTATCAAAGATAAGGTGACCATATGTGCGTGGGTTTATCTCTGGGCTTTCTATCCTGTTCCCATTGATCTATCTTTCTGTGTTTGTGCCAGTACCATACTGTCTTGATTACTGTAGCTTTGTAGTATAGTCTGAGGTCAGGGAGCCTGATTTCTCCAGCTCCGTTTTTCTTTCTCAAGATTGCTTTGGCTATTCGGGGTCTTTTGTGTTTCCATATAAATTGTGAAATTTTTTGTTCTAGTTCTGTGACCATTGCAGTCGTAGTTTGATAGGGATTGCATTGAATCTGTAGATTGCTTTGGGTAGTATAGTCATTTTCACAGTGTGGATTCTTCCAATCCAAGAACATGGTATATCTCTCTATCTGTTTCATCTTTTATTTCTTTCTTCAGTGTCTTATAATTTTGTGCATACAGGTCTTTTGTCTCCTTAGGTAGGTTTATTCCTAGATATTTTATTCTTTTTGTTGCAATGGTAAATGGGAGTGTTTTCTTGATTTCACTTTCAGATTTTTCATCCTTAGTGTATAGGAATGCCAGAGATTTCTGTGCATTAATTTTGTATCCTGCTACTTTACCAAATTCATTGATTAGCTCTAGTAGTTTTCTGGTAGCATCTTTAGGATTCTCTATGTATAGTATCATGTCATCTGCAAACAGTGACAGTTTTACTTCTTCTTTTCCGATTTGGAACCCTTTTATTTCTTTTTCTTCTCTGATTGCTGTGCCTAAAACTTCCAAAACTATGTTGAATAATAGTGGTGAGAGTGGGCAACCTTGTCTTGTTACTGATCTTAGTGGAAATGGTTTCAGTTTTTCACCATTGAGGATGATGTTGGCTGTGGGTTTGTCATATATGGCCTTTATGACGTTGAGGTAAGTTCCCTCTATGCCTACTTTCTGGAGGGTTTTTATCATAAATGGGTGTTGAATTTTCCCAAATTATATCTTGTTTTTACACTAAAGTAGTACTGAGAAGGACAGGTATCAAATACATGTTGCATACATACACACACGAAGTTGTGGTTATTACTGATATTTATGATAAATTCCTAAGAAAAATTGCCAGATCAAAGAATATTAATTTATTCATCTATGTATTATATCTATCTGTGTGTGTTTGATGACCAACACAAGATCCAAGTACAGATATGTTTCTACTCAAATGCTAGTTCTTGGTTTGTTTCAGGAAATGTGCTTTGGGGGTAGAAATGTAGAAATTTGTATTTGTTTAAAATTTTATTTTTATTATTTCTTACTTATTGCTGTTAAAGGGCTTTATTTTCGTAGCCCTCTGGAATTCTGTCTGGTGTTTTGTCTGTAATCCCTCTTACTAAAAGACCCAGGCTGCGTTTCCATGCTAGTTAATGGCGAGCTCCATCCTGTGGCCACCCCTTAAGCAATTCAATCCTCCACAACCAGACCCAGCACAGCTCTAACATCTAATTAGTTTTGAAAGCCTATTGATTATTCCTTGCAAAACTCCGTCACATCTGCTGCCTCATTTCCAGAGCCAGTAGCTCCATACTAATTCTGTCCTTTTCAGCCCACCTCTAAACCACCATAATAATTTCCTAACTCTTTAACTCTCCAACACGGCCCCATAAAATAAATTGCAAAGATGAACACTGAGTATCTCTCAACGTACTGCCCTCCAAATTCAGGTACACTCAGTAACCCTGAAATCACCTTGAGCTTTCTGATTTCTACAACTTCCTGAGATACTTCTTCAGGCTAGAATGCACTCCTCCTCACCTCTCTCCTTTCCCTCCCCCACCCCTTTCAGAAACCTACCTGCACTTTGAGCCCCAGATCAAACTTTCTTCCACCTCTCCCCAAACTGAAAGGGTTCTCTCCACTGGGAATTCCTTATTTCCTTAATAGTTACACTTATTATTGTTGGTTCTGCGATTTCCTTGGTCTTTCTATTTCCCCATTTCCTTACTTGTAAAATGGGTATAATGACAGCAGTGAACCTCTTGGAATTCAAGAGATGACAGGGTCTGTGCTTAGAAATACTTAGAAGCATATCTGAACATTGTAAGTGCTCAATAAACCTCTTTGTTATTATTATAAAGTAGATAATTATAATGATGTTGGCTCATGTTGTTAATTATATTTTCTATTGGCCTGTATCACTTCTCCCCAAGTAGAAGATAATTTCCTGCAGAATATGGACTGTGTCATTCTGTTTCACTTCTAATAGAATGTCTTGCATAGAGTAGATGCCTAATTACTGCTTATTGATAGGTATATTCCTTTAAGTACAAGTGGGCTGAATAGTGGTACCAGTGTCACGATTCCCTTTATAGGACCTGCAACCCTTCAGGAATATTGAGCAACTTAGGAAAAAAAATACCATTCTGTCTGAATGATTCTGAATAGATTTTTATTGCAAGAACACTTGTCAGCCTCACTATAAAATAATTTTGATTAACACATGTAAAATAGAAAAAAACCTTGTCTTAGTTCAGCCTGCTCTAACAAATTACCATAGGTGGGGTGGCTTAATCAACAAATATCTATTTCTCACAGCTCTGTAAATGAAGTCTGAGATCATGGTGTCAGAGTAGTCAGGTTCTGGTGAGAGCCCTCTTCCCCGTTGCAGAGGGCTGGCTTCTTGTATTTTCAAGTGGCAGAAAGAGAGCTAGCTAGCTCTCTGACCTCTTTTAATAAAAGCACTACTCCCACTTATGAGGACTCCACCCTCATGGCCTAATCACTTCTGAAAGGCCTCATCTCAAAATACCATCACAACAGGATTAGGGTTTAAACATAGGAATTTTGAGAGGAGACAAACATTCAATCCACTGCAAGGTTTTTCTCCACAGTAACTCTTCACAATTTGCCTCAGGTTCAAGCTCTCCTAACACTGCAACAAGAAGTGGGGAGAAGATGATCAAAGGAGGCATGGGGAGTATGTGTAGCATTGGGTTACCCTTCTCTCTCATATATTCACCCTACAAAGTACACTTATCTTTGTGAGGGCTGGTAACAACTCATAACTCTGCCTTTAAGGCTGAAATAACCTTGTTTACTAGATCCTATAGCCCCAAAGGCATCCCTAGGACTCTCCCCAAAACCCTATTTGTTGTGACCTTGTTAAATTAACATTTGTTTAGTAGACCTCCAGGGTGTGAATGGTGAGCCGTCTAGTGTAGTACAATAAAAGATCAGATTGCAAGGGAAGGTAAAATAGAGAAGTTTATTACTTGCAGGTCCTGAAGGAGGTACTTAGCACCTCCAGGGGCCATAAGGGGAGGACAAGGTAGGGTACAGGTAGAGAGAACAGGGAAGGACCTGTGGCACACGCCTTTATTAGAGTCCAAGGCGGTGAAGTCCTCTGTAAACTTCAAGCAGAGAGGGTCTTTTCTAAGGTTTGCACTGGGGAAGGCTCTGGGCAGCTGAGGAGAGTGCTTTTCACAGGGTTGTTGGGGAAGTCATAGGAGGAATTTACATTTACTTGTGACTCTGCAGACTGTGAACTAAGGCATGAGTTCCAAGCAGGAGGCTAGTGACAGTTCAAGGCCTCTGCAGCCTGTCTGGCCACATAGAATGGATGTCAAGGCAGCAATATTATAGAGTCCCTTAGCTAAGCTCTCAGCATCGTAGTAAACAGCCATAATAAACCAACCACTTTGAACGTATCTTCTAATATTCCTGGTCTCAGTTAGCTGACCAGCCTCTATTCTGTTTCTTAAACATTCAAGTCTTTTTTTCGCAGGTCCATTTGCCTTAGTTCATCTGCGTGGAGCACACATCTCACACATCTTCCCTTGGTTATTTATCACCATTCAGTTCTTAGCTTAACTGGTATGTCCTTAGTGGGACCTTTCCAGACACCACTCTAAAATAGCCTTCACCATTCTTCTACTGCATATTTTATTTTGTACGTATCCTCTGCTTTAACTTCTTTTTTTTTTGTCTCAAAGGAGCAGGGAATTTGCTTCCCTTATGTATTAATACCTAGAAAAATACTTGACATACAGAAGGCACTCAAAATATTTTGAAAGACATACATAATTGAAAATAAATTATAGTTATATATTATTATTTAATAATGATGAAAAATGAGAATATTAAAATGTCAAAAATATTTCTGATTTTAAATAATTAAAATGTTGACCAATGTAAATTCTTTTTATGAAGGCAGTACACATTCTTAAAAAGTGTCTCCTAACTTTTTACTGATATTCTTTCCAATGGAAAAGTGTTTCTACTGAAATAATGTTAAAATAGTATCCATTTTTAAATAACTGAAAATTGACTGTGGTAAATTCTTATAAAAGAAATACTATACAAAACTCAAAAAATGTCTCTTGAATTTTTACTGACATTCTTTCCAAGTGTTACATAGAAATTCATGCCAAAATTTGTAAAGTGTTTAACATTTCCAATGGATTTTTTTCCTTTGTTTTATATATGCACCTGTTTTCAACTCTTACATATGTAATACCCCCTCCCAAAAATCTTTGTGAAGAGCTGGCATCTTCAAAAGTCTGGTGTTTTCAGAATTACAGTTTTTCAAATGCAATGGGTCTAATGTGTTCTAAAGAACAGATATAAAAAGATAAGAAAAAAAAGAATAGCTTATAAAAATGTTTAATATCAGATCATATTCTCTTTTTTCCTAATATAAAAGAAAGGATTTTTATTTTGCTACTTGTCTCTGTAAATATCACCATTTTATTAAAATTTTATCAGATGTCCTAATCATATTAACTAACCTTCCACTAATGTCCTCCAGGACCCTTCCATCAACTTGCCCCAGCATTTCAAAATCATTCTGCCTCTGTTTTAAGCAGAGTTGAGTTCATTCTCTCTACCATATTTCAATCATTTGTCCTCAATCTGCACTAGCTATAACCAAGATACCCAATATCAGGATCTTCTTGGTCCCTTTGATCTAGGGATCTGTTGCAATTGTCTTATCTTTAGCACATAAAAATGTTTGTAGTAGCTAGAACACTCAGTACCCAATACTTAGCATGCATCTTTATAAAGCCATTTCCCTTGCGGTTGGCTATACCCCTTGAGGCACTGCCAGGGAGCAGGGCATATGTGCCTGTCTCTTTGTGGCCCATAAGCTTTTGTCCTCTTCCCAGGCTCTAGGAATGGGTCTCTGTCTCCTTTTCTTCAAAAACCTTCATCCACTCTCCTTTCACTCTGTGACACCAAAATTCTCTGTTTTTAGAGCAAGAGCTGATACAAATCGGATTACACCTCTTAAGAGTTAATAAAATTATTCATTATAAATTATTTGATATGACTGGATACTAAAGTTGCAATACAGATTATTCTTATGAATTATATTTTTATTATATTTTATATTTATATATTTATATTTATAAATATATATATATATTTATATAATATATTTATATATTATATTTTAGACTGCCCAAAATAAAAATTAATATTTGGTTAACCTCATTGTCCTGTCACAAATGTTTACACAAAAACCTATTTCATAGCATTTATGGATGTTATTTATATTTTCATATGTATATATATGTAAAAATGCACACATTCACACATACCGATATGAATATATATACACACATATATATCTTAAATCAATATATATTAAATTATATACATATTTATATTTCTCATGTAAGAGTATAGTTACAGTTATCTTTCACAGATTATTTAGACATTTGCTTCAAGTCCCTAGGTAATGAATTCTTCCAGGTGTTGCTATATTAAGAAAACTGCAGTATCTGTATATTTCTAGTGCCAAGTGTGGGAGAAAAGTTATACAGGTCTTACCTCTCCCTGAATACTGGCTCAATAAGGTTTGCTTCTCTCTGTTTTTATTGTTCACTCTGCTTTCATGACACATGGTGGGATGACTCAGAAAAATATTCTGATTACGGTGCACAGCAGTCTATCAATTTTAAATTGTGTTCCACGAATGTACATTGTAGAGGATCCCCTCTTAAAACTGAACCAAGTTAAACAGACAATTAAATAATTAATGTATGTGACAATGCCTAGGTTAGAACCTCTTTTACATAGAGACTTTCAGTCCATCTTTACTTAATTTAGGAAATATAAGGAGGGGAGATTATAGCAAGGATGGTTCTAGATCTTAAGCATTTTTCTACTCTAAGATGAGTTTTATACACTAAGATTGAAATTCAGAGGGCTTGATGACTGTTCAAGTTCATACACTTGGGCTGAGAATCAGAGGCTGGGATACATCATGTCCAGCGTGGCAGGCTTTCCACATGCCACACTACTTCCCTAGACACTGGTGTTGTAACAGGATCATACCACAGGAATTTGTAGGTCCTGATTTGCCATGAAATAGATCCAGAAAACTTTTTGGCCCTAAAATATAACAGAAAGATTGAATAAGCAATCCAAAACATTTCGCAAGTTAAAATCCTATAGAGGCAAATGTATGTTCTCTCACTTTCTCCCAGTGAAAACAGACAGGTGGTATCTGTAGACTAGAGAGCCGGGAACTTGGCTTATTTCTGATTTGTGAGCTCTCATTGCCAATCCCAATTCTGACAGTAGCTCATTAAAGATGTTGGGCAAGCTATTGTTCTCTGTATGAGAACGTTCTCATTATACAAAGAGAATCCTAAATGCAAACCTGGCGAAGAGCAGCAGGGCAGCTGCAACTATTGGCACTGATGACGTCTTCCTTCAGGAAACAGTCGCCTCAGACACAACACTCTCCTTCTGTGTTTCTGTGGCTCTGTACCATTCTCATTTGGATTATCCTCATCTTACCCTCACCTCTGCACTCCCAGAAAAATCTGGTCACTTCTCTGAATGCCTGCTCACCCTTCCACTCTAAGCACTTCCAAAAGCTCTACACACAGCATTCTTCTCTTTTCTCTCTACCCTGAAGGCTTCTTTGGTGAAATCAATGCATCATATCCATTCAGGTCATTCCAAGTCTGTGTGTTTAGTACTTCAGGTATCTCTTTATATGTGTTATGGGTTGAATTATGTCTCTCTCCAAATTCGTAGGTTGAAGTCCTAGCCTCTAGTGACTCAGGATGTGAATTTGGGAATAAGAGTGTTACAGATATAATTAGTTAAGATGGGGTCACACTGAAGTAAGTAGGATGGGCTACTAATTCAGTATGACTGTTGTCCCTATAAAAAGGAGAAATTTGGGCACAGACAAGGGAGAATGCCATGTGAGGGTGAAGACAGAGATTAGGGTGATGATCCTGCAAGTCGAGGAATGCCATAGAGTGCCAGGACACCACTGGGAGCTAAGCAAGAGGCATGGGACAGATTCTCCCTCACAGCCCTCGGATGGAACCCACCCTACCAAGACCTTGATCTTGAAATTCCAGCTTCCAGAACTATGAGACAATTCATTTCTCTTGTTTAAGTCACTCAGTTTGCAGTACCTTGTTACAGCAGCCTTAGCAAACTGATACAATATCTCAAACAGTAGTATGTGGACAGCAAACTTGGTTTCCTTTTCCTCTTGGGTACATATCCAGATGAGGTTTCTAGCCACTCTCATAATTAAGTGACTGTTTTGGTCACTTAATTTCAGGCGTGGTCCATAAAAATGTCCACATGTGATTTGCCCTGTTCTTTTTCCTTTCTTATTGGTTGGAATGGAGAACACCTCCAGGACAACAAAACCATATGTTGAAGATGCAGGAGCCACAAGATGAAAGAAGACTTAGTACTTAGATTTCTGTTCTCCGAAGAAGGGCAGCCTGATCAGAATGCCACTGTAGACTGTGACATAAGTAAGAAATAAGCTTTAGTGTATTAAGTCACGGAAATTGAAGAGTTTCATTTAGGATAGAATCTAGCATTTTTCCTTTTTTTCTAACACATTTTCCCTTGCATTTCTGCTTTTTAAAAAAATTTAATCTAAGTGACCAGAAAATATTTTAGATCAAGTATCCAACAGAAAATTCAATATCTAAGCACTTACATGGTCATGTACTTCCCATATTTATTATCTCATTCAATTGGCTATTCTCCCTGAACTTGCTAGCCACCCATCTTTGAAATTTTGGGATTATTTCCTCTATCTTCATCTTCCTTATCCTCACAAATCTCCTTCACATGCAAGACTCATGGATACTCCATCCCAAATATCTCTGCATATTTGTATGCATTCTTTGATTTTACCACTAATGCTTAGATCAGTTCATTGTTTGGAAGTAATGCAGTTATGTCCTATATAGGCGTCCTATCTAAAAACTTACCCATTCTAATATTTATATGCCTCCAAGCCAGTAGCTTTCAAACTACTAGTTATCACCTAATTCTAGACCTTACAGTGAAGTGAGTGGATCACAAATCTCATTTAAAAATGAGATTAAATAGAGCAGAAGAAAATATATAAAGAATAAAATATCTTAGCACAAGTAAACACACATCTTTGATAAGTATGTATATATAATTCTATGAAATGTTTCTATGAGGTGAGTGTATATATATGTGTGTATATATATATATATATATGGCACGTGGTGGGGTAAATATATTTCTTGCTGTGATTTTCAGTCAAATAAAAATAAGTGTGGCCTTATATGCTATTGACATACTAACATCTAAAAGGTACAGATATATTGTGTCAATTCTAGGCTAAAAAGAAATATAAGTGACTTCCTAGAGCACTTGCACTTAGAAGATGAACTCTGATATTTTCTACCATACACAGATTCTGTCCTTCAGTATAGCTGGATTGTTTGCTGTTTCCTTTATAAATCTTCATGTTTTCACTTCCAAACATTTACTAGACTCTTCTTTGGGATGAAATTCATCTGTATAACTGCATTTCTATAGCACCATCCAGCAAAGCTTATTTATTTCTATGGCACCATCCAGCAAAGCTTATTCAAAAGCCTGCACGTGACACTACCTTTATGTAGTTTTCCCTGATATACTGAAACAAATGATGTTCCTTGTGTCTCTTAACATCATGAGAACATTTCAGATCCCTAGCCCAGCATTTCTCACATTCTCTCTAGTATTCTGCCTTCTGTGTATTTGCACTGTCATGAATACTTTAATACAAGAGAAAGAGCTTAGCCCAACATTAAAAAATGTCACTGAAGTGATTTCTCAGTTACAGTCTTATGCATGAATATCAACAAATAATATAGTTTGCTAAATATTTGTGTGTGGGTGGGTGAATATCTCTCAGGTTTATTAAATGTACACAATTACTGTGAAGTTGCCCTGATTCTGGATTCATTGAGAAATACAGATAATAAATATATTTATATAATAAAAAGGCAGAAAATAAAAAGCAATATTTCAATAGATATTATTTCACAAATTACAAAAAATTCTGCTAATACACAGATCTGACCTAAAGAATATAGGCAAATGGTTGACCAACTCAGGTTCTGAGTGGCTGCTGCTTGAGAACCCCGGATACCCTGAGTGATGACAGAACCATCTTGAACGTCCTAGAAGACACCCAATAATGAACTCACTCCCTCGATGCTCCTACCTCTCCATAGGAGAGCATATGGCATATCTTTGAAATATTTCTTCCCCCGGTTTAGTGCCCTGGTAAATGCCTACCATATTACAAGAGATTCTATGAGTTTTTTGGGGCAATTGCACATATGAATAAGATTAGTGTTCTCAGAGAAAATTTGTAGAAAACAAATATAGACACATAAAATAATGGAGTAAATAAATTTCAGGGACAGGTAATGAATGTAAATGTGAGTAATATATGGTAATGGATAGCCCCCAGGTTTAAAAATTGGGTAAGGACCTTATTTAAAAGTAGACAAGTATGACCATCAATGAAGAGTAAAATAGAGACGGTGAAGAGTAGACATGGACAGAGATCAAGTGCCTCAAAACGAGAAAACTGCTTTTACACCTCATTCAAACTTTGATGTACAGAGTTGCTCCCACATCTGAAAGGTGATGGCATTTCTGGTTGACTTTTCTGTTTGACTTCCCTACTATGGAATGTCTAAGACCATATTAAATCTCCAGTGGTAAAATCAAAATCTAAAGCATCTCCTGACTTCATTTTTGAGAGCTGAATCAAAACTTTATGTCCTTGAAACATTAGAATTCCTTTGCTTTGGCAATACTTTTCTATGTTATAGTCATGGCTGACAAGAAATTCAGAGTCATTCTCTGTTACAGAAGCTAATTATTTTTGGCATACATTCTAAAATCAAGTGCAAATGGTGTTCCTCATTTCCAATTCGGGAAGTTAAGAGTCTTTGTGCTAATTGGATAGGTGAGTACTTAAACTAATAAAGGTAATGAAGTTTAAGATATTCACCTCAGAATCCAAAGAAAAATTATATTATTCGTGTCTCTTCAGTATTCAAGGGTCTGATGATGTTAAGTCTCAACAGCATAAAGAGTGTGTTATAATGGCAGAAATTAGAATAGTTTAAAATATATCACTGTGAGTCAACCAAGAAAAATAAAGTTTTAGGCAAATCTAACCCAAATATATATTTTATATCCAGTGACCTGCATCTAATAGCTTAAAGAATAACAAAACATACTAAACCAATTTTTATAGAGCATTAAAAAAAATTAGATGAGGGAAAACAAAGATGTGAACTATAGTAATATTCAAAGTTAGAGGAATGACTAGTCTATATTATGATCAAGCAGAAAACATAGAACTATGTATTAAATAGCAGAGATAAAACCACCCATAATACTGTAATTTAAATAAAAATTAAAGTTTTCTGGGATTGATATCTGAGGTCTGGTCATTGAGGCAAGAATTGACTCTGTTTCTAAGGCGCTACCTATTTTTTAAGATGTATATTAAATACTCTGAATGTTTTCACATTTCACTGAATATTATACAAGCAGCTACTATTTATAAACATTTACAGATAAGCCAATTGTTGCATATGAAAATTACTATTATCATTTTTATCAGAAGAAAGATTTGTTCTATATGAAATTAACTCAGCAGTTTATTGCATTATAAAAACAACTAATATTTTTGAGGTTGTACCGTGTGCCAAGTTTATTTCTAAGCTCCTTACAAGTATTCATATACTTAATTTTTATGACAATCTTATGAAATAGATAACATGCTCTTATAAGATGCAGGCTGCAGGCTCTGATTTGGGGGATGATTCTATTATCATCAATCCCAAACACCCAAGGCTTTTCTGCCCACTCTTAGTTAATACATGATGCTTCTATCCCTTTAGCTGACAAGCACAAACTTGACAAAGACTTTTGGATGTCTGGTATAAAATACACTCAATGCAAATTTGGTTTAAACATTTTTATTTCCTTTGCCTTATTTTGAGCCTACTTTCACCTGAATGCTTACCCAAAAATGGGCAAGTCTGACTTCTCTAATTGTGTGTTTGTTTGTTTGTTTTTTTTAACCAATTTCTGTTTGAGACCAAGGGTAGACGTGAGAGCATGGTGAGAAGTGTAAGAGGCAAGATGAGTAGAGGTTAAGGTAGGGAAGATCTTACTTGAACTTGTTGCATTATAAGCTGACTTTACACTCTTGTGTGTGCCTGATGACTGTTGTGTGTTCTTTAGAGAATCATTTGCTGGAAACTTCATCCTGCAGATCCTTTGACCTGGGAGTATGAATCCCTTGCCGTTGTAGCTCTTCCACTCTTCTAGGTGATGTTATTAAGTAGGACTTAATAGGAATCATGCTTGTCCTCTCCCACGCACACCCCCTACCTACTACACAGAAAAGATTTTACACACCCTCTGCCTTGAAAAAGGCTGAGTCTAGGATTACAAACCCCAGTCACTAAAATAGCCATCTCAACTTGATCCCAAAAAGGCTGTTCTCTCCACTTTCAGAGCAGTAAGTTAGTCCATCGTTTATTCTCCAGATCTCTGTGGAAGTCAAGTGTTTGGCTTCGGTGTTTCGCAACTTCAGGAAGCATGTTTCAGAAATCTGAGTGGTCCCTTTGCACTGCTAACCTGAGCAAAAGAGGATGGAGCCCCTTCTTCTCCTTAGGAATTCATATCCCGAGACAGCTGTCTCCAAAAGTCCTTCCCAGATTTTCTCTACTCATCACTCATATCTATTTTTGTAACTTAGATCTTGTATAAATGGCCTACAAATAATGAAACCCATTTTTGTCATTTCCTTTGTAAATTCTATACGTGAAGACTTTCCCATACACACTTTGCTGTCAGATATCTATTATATTTGTATTTTAGCCAGCATTGAGTTAGGAAGGTCCTGGCATCCTGTTAATACTTATATATCAATATATGTTATCAAATTATAATTTATTACATGTTACACATATACAGATGATTGTATATATATATTATACATACTTTTTCAGAGTAATGTTTTCTTACTAATGATGGCATTAGTAATAAGTTAGGGTAAGAATCATTCTTAAAACAGTGCAGTGTAGATTGTCTGGTTTCTAGCTTGCCTCTGTTGCTTTCTTAGTAAACCAGTGCAGCATAACAATTTAGGTGAGGATCTTGTTTGTTATATGGATGTTCCTGCTAGAGAACATATCTTAGTTTTTTGTTGAAGGCACATTTTTGCATATGTTTCAGTATTTGCTTTTGTGTGATTTTGAGAGCTTTGTTCCAGTGAGTTCATATCATCATTACCACATAAAAAGAATAACATGCGGTTCTATTTTTCTCAGTTAATAGATAGTAATTATTTAATAATAATGTTTTTTTAAATGTAATATTTCAAGAATTCATGGGCTTATATTGAGTGATAACTCTAGGTTTGTGAAGGTCAGATGGGCAATTCCTGGCACAATCAATTAGTTAGGTTATCAACTCAGTTTAGTTTCACTAATCAATGTCATAGTCATAATCAGTAAATAGTTTTAAAGGGTTTTTTTTTTTTTTCATTCTTACACTTTAGTTATTTTATGCCCATATTGGACTACTAGTAAAAGCAGGAGGCCTAAAACACCCTGATGTAGAAATATGACAAGATAATGAAGAACATTGAAACTGATAATTATGGAAAACCACTTAGATTTTGATCAGATGTGTAAATTATATTCTTCAGATAAAATTTTTTGACACTACATTAAAACGTCCCTAATAAATGAAAACTAAAGAAAAGTGATAAAATGTTTTATAATATTTATTTCCAGTTTAGATTTTTATTAGTAGGAATCTAAATTCTCCTTTCACCAAAGCTGTATTTAGGCAAATACTTATAAACAGCAACAAGGAATCTTCTCGCCTAGGTCATTATTTAGAGTAGAAACATCTTAAGCTAAAAAACAAGTGTTAAGTATTTTCAAAGTATGGTACATAAGAATTCTAAAATCTAATGTCTAACTCTATCACTTCTGGTTTATTTAGATGAAAAAGAAAGTTCTCATTTTAAGATTCAGATTGAGGTTTGTTTTTCTGCTTCAATCTCTGTGACAAGCCAAACTCCCATCTAATTCTGTTGACTTCAGTATTGGTTTCCCAACAGAAGTCAGGCAGAGCTAACGAGTAGAGTTTATCATTTTCATTTGTGATTATTACCTACTTAGTAGGAGGAATGGGTTGACCAGATATACTTTATTTCTTAGCCTAATATAATCGAATATCATCCCAAATCCAATACCTATTACTTTTGATAATTGATGTACACATCATGCCCTCAAGATTCTAAGATATAAATATAAAATTAGAGAAAAATATAGATTTATAATATTAAATATTCCAAAGTTAGATTTTAAGTAATAAAAATGTAAATGCATTAGTGATTAAAAACATAGTACCAAAATCAGTAAACAGATTTTTATAGAAATGGGCAGATATAATTTATGAGTAGAAAGTTGCCTCCACTTTGTATTTCAAGAACATAGTACATATAAAGAAAGAATTAAGTCATATAATTTTATCTCATCTTTCAAAATAAAATTCTATGATTAAATTCAGCTCCCAAAACAAATTGTGCTTTGCACCCCTGAGTTAAGAAAACTTTTCCATTAACTTCAGGTATATTGCAACAGAAGACTAAGGCATAAACATTACAACTACAAATGTAAAGTTTCACCTTATTTTCTTTTATGTTATACCTTAATAAAGAAGAGCAATGTATTTCAAAAGTGTTTCATTGTTTTGGAAATATTTACATTTGTTTTAGCTAATGTATATTAACTTAATGGACCTTTCATTTTGTTTCCATTTGTGTATAAAACAATAGAAGAAAATGTTTTTTTAGAATATACTTTAGACGTAGATTGGAATAGTTTATATGTAATGTCTCATTTAAATAACATAATTTCACATTTTGATCTATTTCTCTAGCCTTTTTGTGACAGAAGCCACGTGGGTAGTTCAAAATATTAATAGAAGGTATCCCTATGTAGTAAGTCTAATATCTGAAGAAACATTAAAGTCAAATCCCATGTGGGACAGAGAGAATAGTTTGTAATATACAAATCGTAATTCCATCTTTAAATGATAAATAATATGGATTTTTTAAAAAAATCATTTAGTTATTCAGTGAAGAGTAAATACTAGTTTCTTGTTGTGGAATAGAAACTTCCATCTATGAATTATTTAGAATAAACTTTAAAATTTTTCAGATTTTGTGCTTTTATTTTCCTGCCTTAAAGAATTAATCAAAATTTTCTGAATAAAAATATTTCATTAATTGTTTTTGTTTTTCGCTTCCTTATTAATCCTCTCCCTATGCCAGGCATTGTAGAGGCTTAGTATTTTCATTCAAGTGGCTTATAATGCAGTGAAGAAATAGACATGTGTGAAACAACGAAATATTATCAGTCTCTAATAAAATGCAAAGCACATTTGAAGAACAGAATAAATATTATGAGAGTTTACCATAGTAGATTAAGACATGGGATGGAAGAAAATTTGGAAAGGAGAATTTGAATGGTGACTTCAAAGATTAGCAAGAATTTTCTCTGTTATCAAGAGATTGTAAGGAGGAGAAGGAAAAGAAGAGGGAGATGGACAGAAACGATGGGCAAAAGGCCAACTGTAGGGGGAAATGTGTATGGGTTGGAGGTGAGGTTAACTCATGCCACGCTAAGGAATTCAGATTTTGGTAAAGTAGTGATAGAGACCCATCAACACATTTTGACTGAGAATAGTTACATAATTCAAATAGGATTGTATTTGACATGTGTGAAATCTGAACTGAAAAACCAACAAAAGGGCAACTCTAGTAGTACAATAGAAGAATTTATTAATATCTGAACTAGGACTGTGGTGGGGAGGCTAAAGTGGAGAGAAAGGTGAGAAGTTGTTTTGGGCAAGAGAAAGCTCATAGATAAGAAACATACCTGGTTTTGAATAACCAGCTATGAGCCATGTCTTTTAGCCTAGACAAATTATTAATTCAGTCTCTCTCTCTTTCTCCCTCTGTCTCTCTGTCTCTGTCTCTCTCATCTCTGTCATCTCTCTCATCTCTTAATGTACCATTAGGTTGTTGTAAGAATTAGTATCTTATCGTTTTGTAGGTTTTAGTGTTGAATTCTTACACATCTTTCATCAGATTTATACCTAGCTTCCATTGTACAACAAAGTTAATCAGCTTTATGCATGCATACATCCCCACATCCCTTCCCTCCTATGTTCCCCTGCCACCCCTCCAGGTGGTCACAAAGCGCCAAGCAGATCTCCCTCTGCAATGCAGTTGCTTCCCACTAGCTATCTGTTTTACATTTGGTAGTGTATATATGTACATGCCACTCTCTCACTTCATCCCAGTTTACCCTTCCCCCTCCCCGTGTCCTCAAGTCCATTCTCTACTTCTGCATCTTTATTCCTGTCCTGCCCCTAGGTTCTTCATAACCATTTTTTTGTTGTTTAGATTCCATATATATGTGTTAGCATACGGTATTTATTTTTCTCTTTTTGACTTACTTCACTCTGTATGACAGATTCTAGGTCCATCCACCTCACTACAAATAACTCAATTTCGTTTCTTTTTATGGCGGAGTAATATTCCATTGTATATATGTGCCACGTCTTCTTTATCCATTCATCTGTCGATGGACATTTAGGTTGCTTCCATGTCCTGGCTATGGTAAATAAAGCTGCAATGAACATTGTGGTACATGACTCTTTTTGAATTATGGTTTTCTCAGGGTATATGACCAGTAGTGGGATTGCTCTGTCGTATGGTAGTTCTAATTTTAGCTTTTTAAGGAACCTCCATACTGTTCTCCATAGTGGCTGTATCAATTTACATTCCCACCAACAGTGCGAGAGGGTTCCCTTTTCTCCACACCCTCTCCAGCATTTATTGTTTGTAGATTTTTTGATGATGGCCGTTCTGACTGGTGTGAGGTGATACTTCATTGTAGTTTTGATTTACATTTCTCTAATGATTAGTGATGTTGAGCATCCTTTCATGTGTTGCCAATCTGTATATCTTCTTTGGAGAAATGTCTATTTAGGTCTTCTGCCCATTTTTGGATTGGGTTGTTTGTTTTTTTGATATTGAGCTGCATGAGCTGCTTGTATATTTTGGAGATTAATCCTTTGTCAGTTGCTTCATTTGCAAATATTTTCTCCCATTCTGAGGGTTTTCTTTTCGTCTTGTTTATGGTTTCCTTTGCTGTGCAAAAGCTTTTAAGTTTCATTAGGTCTTCATATCCCCCTTGCTTTGTATTTTACAGCTTCTCTCAGCAAGACATGGAGTCTGTTTCTCAATGCCTTCCATCTGGGTTTGGCCCAGTGACCTGCTTTTCCTAATGCAACGTTAGTGAATAGAACTTAAGCAGAAGCTTGATAAATGCTTACACAGCAGGGCTTTCTCTTTTACCACCACTGATCAAGGTCCACATTATGGTCAGTTTTTGTGAGATAGTAAACTTAAATGCTTGTATAAACAGAAGGGTCCCTGAAGTAATTTTTACCTAATTCTTCCTCTTTGCAATTGAGTAATGCCAAAGGTCAGGCACAGACCTAAGTTTAACAAATAATCTTTCTCTAAGAATTATGAGTTTGAACCACGTGACTCAAGGAATAAAAAAATGGATATAATCCATTTTTTTTAAATGATGCAACCTAGGTGTCATACTTGAGTTCTCCTCTTAAGAGCTTCCTATGCTACCTGATCCCCGAGGTTGGTTCTGTAGTTCCTTGATAGTACAGTTAACAATTTTGTATCATTTTCCTGATTTGGGATTGCCATGCACTCCTGGTCTCCTGTGAACATAAGGTATGTGACTGAAAGACAGAGCCTGCTTCAGGTCTTTTTAGGTCCTGTTCAGTAGCTCCTTGGAAGTGAGAAGCCCCCAGCATAAACAGGCTGAAGTCACCTTTGTGTGCCCTGAAGTTGAGGAAAGAGTCACAGGTTGCTTGGGAGTAGCAAAGTACTTGCCCAGGTCAGGGCTAATGGAGGAGATACGGATTTATAAGGGAAACTGAATAGTTGACAAAAGAGAAGAAACAGACTTTCAGGATCTGTAGGACTTAGAGACATGAAACCACCCAGGTAAATCAAAACTGACCAGGTCCATTCTCTGTCTTCTTCCGACTACCTTCCCTCTATATTTTGAAGGAGTGAAAAATCGCTAGCTGGTGGGAGTGGAAGTGAACCAGGGGAAGGTAATGAGCAGAAGAGCGAAGCCCCAGGGAACTTCCCAGCCTGAAACCGGTCTGAGCTGGTAGAGGATAGAAGAATTCATTCTAGGCCAAATTTGAAGTTTTGATTACTTCATAGGATTGGGTATTCAAATTCCTGAATTGAGGCATGAGGATGTTTATTTAAAGTAAATGTAGAACCTTCAGTTAACCACTGAGAAGCAAAGCATGAAATCTGTCTTAGGTCTCATATGGATATAGGATTATCCCAGTTGAATAATGTCTAAAAGAAGGACAGGGGATAAATGTGTTAAGATTATGCTACAAATCTTGCTTGTTCAGCACAACACACCATTCTGATTTCTTACATATAATGTTTTCCTCCAAAATGGAATAATTTTGTTTTTTCCCATAAGAATGCTTAGCGATGTTATGTTTTCAATCATTTTGTTTAATAATAAAAACATTTGCATTAGCCATTTATCTCTGAGTACAATAGAGAGAAAATGAAAGTAAGCCTATAAGCATCTCCAGTAAATGATAACGTTTATTGTTTACAAAATCAATTCCTGTTTACAAGATCAATTCCCTGCACCCCCTTACCCTGCTCCATATCACAGGGGACTAACCCAGAAAACGGTGTCCCAGGTTCATTCACTAGTTAGATGCTGGAAGACTAAAGAGTGAGAAGGAGAGAGTAACCAGGTTTTTTCTCCCCCCCCTTTACCTGAATGGTGCGGCAGTGTAAGGAGCAGTGGCCACATCTCCTCCTTGGCTCCAGCTTCTACTGGGCTGACTCCTCTCTGTGGTCCCAGTACCTCCTGTCCCAGCCCCTTCCATGGTCCCAAACCCTGATAACATCAAATCTTCCATTTGAATTGCCTCACCATATTCTATTTGACTTTTTAAAGTTTCAATTTGTAAGTAGCTCCCCATACAAATACCTCTTCACCAAGCTACTTAGTGTGAATTTTGTTTCACTGACTGGAGTCAGACTCCTAACACCGTTGTCAGTATTCTGGGAACTTAATTTAGGAAATCTGTATCTGTTTTGTTTTAGTAATATATACAGTCAAAATAGTAGCTCATCCTTCCCTGCTTTTTGCAGGTTTGGATAAAGGTGGCCCTGAACTCTAAAGCCAGATCTTCCCCCATAAATTCTGCAGATTCTGAAAGCCTACTTCTCTATTGGTTCTCACTATTATAAATTTCTAAATTATCTAATTCTTTTAAATCTAATCTTTGAAGAAAATTGAAGATATCTCTGATTCAGAACATTCAGTGTGTGCTCCCTCTCTGTCCATATAGTTTTATATATACACATTATATATATATACATATGTATATATATATATATTTCTGTCTCTCCATCTCCATCTTTCTCTCTGTCACATTAACTATGTACATAAAATAAATCTTACTACTTATCATTTATATATTTTCTCTATATCCTAATTTATAGCATTGCCAGTATAGTTGTCAAATTCTAAAGAAAGTGTGATTGACCTCCATCTCAATGTGGTTTTGTCTAGTTGATATATTTGTAATGATTCTTGCTGTATATAATTCAATGTTATGGTGCTTGATGAGTCAAAAATCAGAACTGTTATATATTTTGATGAATTGTAGCTTCTGTCATTGCAAAAATGTCTCTTTGTTGCATTCATGAACTTATCTCGAAATTTAGAAATTTATTTTGGCTCAAGTATTGGCAAACTCGACTTACTTTATGTGCACTTGCATGATATACTTTTACTCAAACATTTATTTTAAATAATTTTGGGTCTGTCTTTAACTTCTTTATGTATAGCATTCAGATTAAGCTGCTTTTTCACTCTATCTTAGAATTTTTTCTCTTAGTAGGGAAATTAACATACTTACATTTATTATGACTACCAATAATATTGTGTATTGTTTCTACTATATCTTTTCAATGCTTTTGGCTTGACTGATTTTTGCTAGATTAAATGTTTTTTTTTGAGAGAACATATTCTATTCTAAGGAGATTTAAACATATCATAAAAGTTTAATATATACAAATCAAGATAAGAATAATTAATTACATCTAGTATGGATGACACAGGGAAGAATATATTTTGAGAGACCAACTGTGAAAGGAAAATGTTATATAAATTTTCCACAAAGGTTTGTAAATAGTTTAGCAGTCTATTCTGTGAGGTTCTTGAAAAATTCTTAACTAGGTAAAGATATGAAGTAATTCTTTAGCGAATGAGTGGCATTCTGGGAAAGTATATGAGTTATGCTGTGGATAAAAGTGAGCCAGTCTTCATTTTTTTTTTTAACATCTTTATCAGAGTACAGTTGCTCCACAATGCTGTTAGCTTCTGTTGTATGACAAAGTGAATCAGCTATATGCATGCATACATCCCTACATCCCCTCCCTTCTGCGTTCCCCTCCCACCCCTCCAGGTGGTCGCAAAGCACCAAGGTGATCTCCCTGTGTGATGCAGCTGCCTCCCACTAGCTATCTATTTTATATTTGGTAGTGTATATGTGTCCATGCCACTCTCTCACTTCATCCCAGCTTACCCTTCCCCCTCCCTGTGTCCTCAAGTCCATTCTCTACTTCTGCATCTTTATTCCTGTCCTGCCCCTAGGTTCATCAGAACCTTTTTTTTTTTTTTTTAGATTCCATATATATGTGTTAGCATACAGTATTTGTTTTTCTCTTTCTGACTTACTGCACTCTGTATGACAGACTCTAGGTCCACCCACCTCACTACAAATTTTCTTTCTTTTTTTGTAAATTCTTGTGGTTTAGAAATCTTATATACTCATACATCATTTAATCTTCTATAATTAAGCAAATTAAAAGTGTACCTTTAGATCTAATTTCATAAACTCTTCCCTCCTCTACTACTCAACATTTTCACATACATTCAAGAGAGCAGAATGTAGTCACCTTAAATATTACTTTGTTCATGCTTAATAGCTTCACTTCATTTGAACAGGTGGCACAATCTAGAACTATAAGGAGGACAGAAAGTTATTCTCTAGAGAAGATTCATTAACACAAAAGTTAAAAAATAACCTATGCACACAAAAGAAGTGTCACCATTTTAACATTAGAAATACAAGAAACAACTAGACACACTTTGAAAGACATACAGATATTCAGTATACTCATAAACATTGCTTTTGAAAGGAAGGAAACTATTCTACCAAATGACTTTTTAATCCAATAGAAGCTTAGTATAACAGATATATTGATCGGAAACTCAAAAGAAGTATTACATCCTGATAAATCTCCATATACTTTATTTTAAAAATATTTTTATTAAAAAAAAACACAAGGGAGACAATATTATTTTCTGAAGGTGATGTGAGAGTACCTTGTTTCCAGTAAGATCATAGGTAATTTCAAGGGAGGCAGACATGATACCACCATAACCAGTAAATTAAGAAATCTGGTTATATTCCCAGATGTCTATAATAGGTCATTAAATACACAGATACGCAAAATCCAAATACCCCAAAACAAATAACTTTGTTTTCTAAATTCCACAAGCTGCTATGCTTCCACATTCATTTAATTTCCTATGATGAGTGAATTTAGTAAATTACATTGAAATTTAGGTTAATTGAGCTCTTTTAGGCCAGGGGTACTCTGTCCTAAGACTTTTAAAAGTCAGTACTTGGCACAATGTTTGCAGAGAGGTGTCAGTTTATTAACTGATAATTAAACCCTAATTTTTGAATACCAAATTTATAGATTTTATAATAGACATTTTAATATAGCCTTTTATATTTGAACTAAGTAAAAAAATACAACTGAAGATAAAAGAATTGGATCTACTTAGAAGCAGAAAACTGAAGCTAAGTTTAAATACTAAGAGAAACTTGAGTCACTTTGATCTTCCTTTTAAAAAAAATTTTATTGAATTATAGTTGATATACAATATTATATGTTACAGGTATACACTATAGTGATTCACAATTTTAAATGTTATATTCCATTTATAGTTGTTATAAAATATTGACTATATTCCCCATGTTGCACAATATGTCCTTGTATCTTATTTTATACATAATAGTTTGTACCTCTTAATCCCCTACCCCTATGTTGCCCCTTCCCTCTTCTCTCTCCCCACTGGTAGCCATGCCTTTGTTCTGTATATCTGTGAGTCTGCTGCTTTTTTTTTGTATTCTCTAGTTTGTTGTATTTTTTAGTTTCCACATATAAGTGATATCATATGGTGTTTGCCTTTTCTCTGTCTTATTTCACTTAGCACAACACACCCCAAGTCTATCCATATTGCTGCAAATGGCAGAATTTCATTCTTTTTTATGGCTGAGTAGTGTTCCTTGTGTGTGTGTGTGTGTGTGTATCTCACATCTTCTTTATCCATTCATCTGTTGATGGCCACTTAGGTTGCTTCCATATCTTGGCCATTGTAAATAATCCTGCTATGAATATTGGGGTGCATGTATCTTTTCCAATTAGTGTTTTTGTGTATTTTGGACATATATCCAGGAGTGGAATTGCTGGATCACATGGTAGAACATTCTTTTTCTAACACCATATACAAAAATAAACTCAAAATGGATTAAAGACCTAAATGTAAGACTGGGAACCATAACACTCCTAGAGGAAAACATAAGCAGAACACTCTTTGACAGAAACCATAGTGATATTTTTTGGAATCTGTCTCCTAAAGCAAAGGAAGTAAAAGCAAAAATAAACAAATGGGACCTAGTTAAACTTAACAACTTTTGCACAGGAAAGGAAACCATCAACAAAATGAAAAGACAACCTACTGAATGGGATTGCAAATGATATGACTGATAAGGGGTTAATATCCAACATATATAAATAGCTCATACAATTCAACATCAAAAAAGCAAACAGGGCTTCCCTGGTGGCGCAGTGGTTGAAAGTCCACCTGCCGATGCAGGGGACACGGGTTCGTGCCCCGGTCCGGGAAGATCCCACATGCCGCGGAGCGGCTGGGCCCGTGAGCCATTGCCGCTGAGCCTGCGCGTCCGGAGCCTGTGCTCCACAACGGGAGAGGCCACAACAGTGAGAGGCCCGCGTACAGCAAAAAAAAAAAAAAAAAAAAAAAGCAAACAACCTGATTTAAAAATGGGCAGAAGAACTGAATAGACATTTTTCCAAGAGGAAACGTAGATGGCCAACAGGCACATGAAAAGATGGTCGACATCACTAATCATCAGGGAAATGCAAATCAAAACCACAATGAGATATCACTTCACACCTGTCAGAATGGCTGTCGTCAAAAAGAACACATTGGCTAGGATGTGGAGAAAAGGGAATCCTCGTACACTGTTGGTGGGAATGTAAATTGGTGCAGTCACTGTGGAAAACAGAATAGAGGTTTCTCAAAAAACTAAAAATAGAATTACCATATGACCCAGCAATTTCACTTTGATTTTCTGTGTAACTATTACTACATAATTGTATCCATTACAGTTGCACATTTACAAATTACAATGTTTTATGCTAGGCTGAGTTTCCTTTAATTTTAAGAATTATGGTGCCCCAACATACTAGTCTCTGACTTCTCTTGTACTGTTTAAACCAGTTGAATTGTAATAATGCGTTTACACATCTGTCTTCCCCACTAGAACATAAGAGCAGGGACACATGTTCATGTTTGTATACATAATGCCTGTGATGGATTAAACACTAATGTATGTTGGCTAAATGAGGCATCCTCATTTCCAGTAAGGGAGAAACATTTCATTATAGGATAACTTAGTTGTAGAAGCAAATAAAAAGCAGGAACATAAGATCAGCACCCCCTTGCTTTTTCTTTTTACATTTTCCATTTTCCTCTTAATGTGATATTAGAATTCACGTCTCACGGCCCTTAGCACAAGCCAGTGAGGAGGTGCTATGATTCTGCAAATTCTTACTTTAAAATTAGTATTAAAATAGATATTGATGAATATTATTAGGTTACTACTTTTACTTTATTTTTAATGAATAAATAAATATTTATATCTTGGCTGTTTACTTGGGTATAAGAAAACAATATTTATGGGAGCTTTTAGTTAAAAAGGCTTTGCACCAAATTTAAACTTAAACATTTACCATCGAGTTTCTCCATCGCTCTTGAAAGCTCCAGTCTCTATTTAATTTAGATGTTACTCTTGTGACCTAATAAGGGTAAGGGGAAAAAAGACATTTAATGCAAGCTTCTCTGACTATTTTTTCACCAGTGTGGTGTGTAGGGCCACTTTAAAACAACTCCCTAAAGTGCTTCAGCGTCTTATGATCCTTACACAGTAATGAAGTTCAGTTGTGGTAATTGAACCTTCCCTAAGGTAAAACCAAAATCCTTGAGAAACAATATATTTAGATGCCATGCAACCATAAGTGTGGCCGTTCTTTAGGCTACATAGACATAGAAAGCAAATTCCAGACATTCCATAAACTTCTGATTATACTGCTTAGCAAAACCAATGACAGAGACTATCTAGCACAGGTGCACCTTAGAATGAGTGCCTAAAGATTTGCTTTCAATCAGGTTCTTTCCTAAGTAAACTGGAGCAAGGTTTTCATGTAAGTTTTACTCAAAGCTTTTCAGCCACTGTCACTACATTTCTGTGACTTGCATATGAGTCCTAGGAACAGAAGTCACGGATAAATCAATCTGAAATCTATCAATTTAAAAAGCAAATAGCCCCAGATGGAAAATCAACTTTAGTTTTTTAAATGGACAGTATTTTCACTCTAATTAGGATGACTGAAATGGGTTGCTCTTTACAGGACATTAATGCTATTTCAAGAAATTACTTATAGCTCAGGAGGGCAGTTGCTGCATTATACGGGATAATCCTAGGCTAATTGTGCACATAATTATTTATTTTGTAGAAAAATAAGGGAAGAATAGAGGTAGAAAAGAATAAATGAAAAGACCCAGTTCTAGATAATCTTATATATATTTTGCAAACATTATGTTACACAACTTTCAACAACCTTGCAAGATAGGTATTATAATTCACAATTTTAAGAGAAAATAAATTTTAGTCAAAGTGTTAATACTTACTTAATGTCATGCAAGTAATAAGTGACAAAACCTGGATTTGAACTTGAAGCTGTATGCTTCTAGAAGGCTTTTTTCCATAAATATTCCATTTACTATATACTGTGGAGCATAATTAAAAAATGCAAAAATAACATCTTCAAGATTTAGTTTTTAACAAAAAATTGGGATCTAGTAATTGTGCCCTAAGTATCTACCAAGCTGTGACTGTTCAGGGCAGAGTATTAACCTCTTGTAAAGGAAAATAGTGTTTCTCCAGATGTGGATTTTAACTGTGAGGACGAGAGGGCTGGGAAATGGAATTCTAGCCAGAGAGAAGACATGTAAGCAAGGACAATAAGCTGGAAACAGCAGAGTGCTAACGTGATGAAAATAGCCAATAATGACCATGCAAAAGATAATGCTGAAAAGCATGTTGGAGTCAAAGGACAGAGAATAACCTTGGACATCACTTTCAGTGGACCCCAACCTGGTCAGTTTTGAGCTATGAGAGGCCTAATTTAGCACATAGAGCCCAGAGCAGCCCCTTCTGAATGCTTGCATTGCTTCCTTGCTCTGGGTGTAGGAATCAAGCTTTTGGACTCAAGCTTGATTCCTACTTTGCTTTCAGACCCCACCTCTATTTTCTGATGTCCTGAAGTACCTGCATCTTTTCTTTGAAGGAAGAGCTGCGGCCTAGCATTATCGTGTATCTGTTGGCCTGAGCAAGACCATCCCTGAACAGGAGAGCTAGCTGCCCACCAGCCTGCGGCGACATCATCCTGCCAGCCTGGAAGACCTAGCCCATGTCTCCTACACACCAAGTATGTCACAGCTAGTTCTTAGTCTTCCTACCTTTGAAGAATTAGGAAGATGTGTATGGAAGCAATTTGAAACTGTGAAGCACTATACAAAGGAAAAGAGCTGTAATCTTCCCCTGGACATAAATGAGAGGTAAGTGAGGCATCTTTGAGAATTTTCTCTTTAGACTCTTGAACTACATTTCGATGAAGAGGTTAGACTGAAACTTTTCAACTGTATTTTGAGCACCACATTCTTTAATCACTGATTTAATTATGTGTTGATTATTCTTATTCAAACCTTTAAATAACAAAAGCTCAGTGATCTGAAGGACCTGTAGAAGAGAAGAGGTGTAGTATTGAACAAAACTTAATAATGTGTAAATAACTAGGAACTTCTAGGAAAAAATACAGTTATTTGGTTGTAAGGTATAAAAATAATCTGACTTTATCCCAAGACAGTAAGGGAAAATTTTTGATTATTACAAGTCAGATATGCTCATTTTAATAAAGAAATTTGAATATGGCACATGTACTTTATCCATTAATTGTACCTTGTGATGAAGTTAAAGATTCCGTTCTTTACTCCTGATTCTTTTAGAAGTTTTGTGAATTATCAAGAGGAAAATAGGTTCATCATCAGTGGAGTCTAGGGATTTAGATCTAATTCAAGAGTGATTTGATGCTCCATATCAGGAAGAAAATAGTCCTAGATTATTTCCACCAAGAACTGCTTTCTACTACATAAAACTTTATTCTGGTTTGTTCTAAATAGAAAGCATCATCAGAACAATTTTATAAATGTGCAATGATCCTTTATAAAGAGGAAGTAAGCATGAATAGTTGTGAATGATTATATTCTGGGGAGAAGCTATCCTGCAAATAATCATTTTTACTTTGTTATTGTGCACCTCATGCCCCTTAATTTGGTAGATTATAGACAAAGGTCATACAGGCAATGCATATCTGTTCACAAACTCCATTTAAAATTAAAAAGTTTATAACAATACAGATAGCAACGTATTCAGATTATTATACAACAGCTCTGAACAATTGACTTTTCATCCCAAACTACGTTAAATATTAGTGTATATTTCTTTAAAAGTTTATTTGTACATTTCTAAATATTACATTAAATTTTGCCACTCTATTTGCCATTTCACTGTATGTCCCTTCCATTTGAATAATTACTGATTCTAGAAAGTTAGAGTACTAGGCTTAAATTCATGCAATTCTACCCTTAAACGTCTTACTTTGAACCCTCTTAGGAAAATATTGCATGTCTACTCTGTGTAATCTGTGACTACATACTTTTGTTTTTTATAATCACACTCTTTCGAAATTTCTACTTCTGTGTACAAAGTTATATAAATCTGTTAAATCTACAGCAGCTAGGACCCTTTAACAATGTATTCCAACCATTTTGTATCAATACCAGTTTAATGTTACAAATACAACTTGTGATAATAATTATATCCTAGGTGACGAACTTACCCTGTGCTAAGCACTAAGTACTTTATGTGAACTATTCATTTAATCTTTAAAACAACCTGTGAGGTAGGTACCATTTAATCACCATTTTTAGATGAGGAAACTGAGGCACAGAGTGGTTAAACAGTACAATTAATAAGGTAACTTGTTGAGCCAGGATTGGAATCCAAGTAGTTTAGCACTAGAGTTTGAACTCTCAACCACCACATAATGCTGTTCATGATTATATTTGTATGAAAATCAAGCAACTCTTTTAAAAATTTATTGTTGAAAATAAAGTGCAAATTGTTAAAATGCTCCCTTCCCATTTTTTTTCCATCACCTGCCGATGCTAAGCTCTCATAATAATGGGCGTACATGTTGCCTGCACAGAACTCTGGAGGCTAAATTCAGCCAAGCTTTCAAGCCTGGTTCCCCCACCTTTCGGCTGTGTGAATTAGGTAGATTATTTATACACCTCTAAGCCTCAATTTCCACATATGTAAAGTGGGAATGCCAATCACTGGACATACTTCTCAGGATGGCTGTGAGGAGTTCCTGAGATAAACTGTTTGTCAGTGTGACTGGCATGTTATTATCCATTATCGTAGGTTAAAATTGTAGCCAGCCTTTAGAAAACAGTGGGTGAATGTTAGATTTATGTGGCTGTGTTTAGTGATTTACCTAATAATGTTAGTTTACCCTAATTACCATAATGAAATAAATAATCGAGGACATGTTAAATTGAGAAAATGGAATTCTCACCTATTTCTGTTAAAAATCAGTTTAAATCCCAGTATTTACCGTATGGATGCCTCCAACTTAACTCTAGTAAATATACTAGTCACTGTAGTTAGGATCCGTCTGTAAACAGTGGCAAGGTCATCAAAACATGGACATGGTGGTGGTGGTGATTGCAGTGGTGACCAGAGCAGGACAACACTGTTTGATTAGTTCATCTCCTACATATTGCATAAGGACATTATAAAAGCAAATGCAATTATTATAAATGCATTTATAAATCTGAAGTGTTTAGTGAATAATGAATATAAACTTTATGCATAAATGTATCTTACACATGAAAATCGTATCTATAAAGGGAATGCTTAAGCTTGCAAGTATTAAATGAAAGATAAAATTCTTACATAAATAATTCCTCTAACGAAACGCGGGTCTTTAAATATGATTTGATTAGTTCTAATAGAGATTTTCCTCGTTTTCAAAGTAAACCCGAGGGAAAAAAATCATCCTGCAATCTTGAATCTTCTTTTTCTTTTTGCTAATCATCTTGTGCTTTAATCATCAGAGATAGCCTCTGGAATCTGATAAAGTAGCCATTCATTCTTTTTCCCCAAGCTACCCAATCGTGATGATATCCTGGATTTTCTTCTATCAATTATATATTTTTGTTATCTATTCATAATACAACTTTCTTTTATACTTCCAATCTCTTTGGTAAATAGCAATTCCAGCCCTTTTCTGGACTTGCCTATAGGCTTCATTTTTTTATTATTTTCCTTTTTAGTATCATGCTCAACTTTGGCTCTATAGGAAGGCAGATTATCTTCAGAAAAAAATTCTATAGAAAGTTACTACATGACTAAATTAAGTTTAGTTAATCTAATTTAGGTTAAAAAAAATAGTGCTTATTCAGGTAACATTTGTTTAGAATCACGTATTTCCAAGTCTGCTTATCCTAGAATCAGAATCTTGACTTTTATATTGAGTAGACCCAAGCAAGATATTCCATCCATAGCAATACCTAGAAGGGTGTTCTAATTTGAGACAAAACATTCATTGAAAATGATTGAACTCACATTATACAACAAGAATTATACTTTATAATTCAGTTGACTTGGGCATATTTATATTAAACAAAATATATATAGTCCATTAATGCTTCTTCACTAAGGGTGGAAACCCTAATCTGAGAAGGCAGTGTAGCATAGCTGAAGTTCTTTATTATATAGATAAAGAACAGAAGCTTGGAAATAAAAAAGGAATAGAGATTTGTCCTGTCTCTGTTAAGAATTATCATTGAGTTCCTTAGGTGTGTTATTTACCATCTCAAACTCTCAGTTTCCTAATTTATAAGATGTGGATGAAAACAACCTGTTCATAGAAAGGCAGTGAGGAATTGATCAGATAATAAAAAAGATAGATAGATATTAGTAGAGGGTCTGGATTAATCAGCATTCAAGACATTCCAAATGCTGTTACTTGGAATTTTGACTATGCAGGTACAAATTGCATTTGTCTATTTCCGGGTTTTTGTTGATCTTCTTCTGACTCCTAGTGATCTATGAATTGTATGCACGTAATCCTTTCCTCCTCCCTTTTTAATTTCTCTGGATTCCCAGTCTCTGTCTGAAATTGCTGAAAGTCTAAGAGCTTTTCTTCTTTCTAAAATGCCCTGAAAAAAATGTCTCCGTCAGTTTTACTTATATATTCACTTTCGAGTCTCCAGTGTGAGGTCCCTGAGGTCCTGCCAACCCCCAGTCAGTCTCCATCAGAAACCCTGGGTCTGGGACTTGCCCTCGGCAGTTTCTCCTGGGTGGTGGTGATAGGAATGAGCAGTGTTGCTTTCTATTGCTTGATTTTTGTTGTTTGTATTTTATTCCACATGAATATGAATTTTTAACAAAAATTCTGGCAGTAATCAACAATATGTCTTTACCATTTTGCAAACCAAAAGTGTCTTTAACAAGGCCAATAATAAAACTGCATTTTTATACTTACCAGTACCAAGTTTTCCCAATAGAGTGACCACTAAAATTTACTCATTTTGTTCTGCATTCTTTTCCCCAAAACTGTTTAATGGACTCTATTTAAACACAAACTGTTTTCTTTCTTTTTAAGTGTTAACTGTGACAAAAAACCTCATTCTGTGTTTTTAATGACATTTTAGCTACCATTCTAAAGTCAGGTTGAAAATGACCTCCATTAAATACTAAAGCAAAAAATGTATTGTCAAAAAACAATGTCCCATCAAGTAAGAAAAGAGAAATGTAGACTTTATTGGTCATAGTATTAAGTTAAAATTCTGACTGAAACGTTTGAGGACTGAGAGAATACTTAAATCATTTAACTAAAAATCTGAAAGTATAATAACTTTGTAACATATGTGATAAACCTACTGTTTAAAAATAAAATATAAAAGAGGAAGTTTTAGACAATATTCAATAATTAAATTTTAGAATTTATGAATGAAAATTTTATTCTACAAGTCAGTAAAAATGTATATATCATATATTTCTAATAACCATGGTAATAACTGACATAAGATTTAAGCAAATAATTATTCATTCTATGGAATTTTTTGGAAAGTATATATTAAAATGTCTTTTACTTAAACATTGGTAAATATTTCTTACCAACCTTGGGCGTTCAAAGTGGAGAATAAGAAAAAACTGAAGGGATTGAACCTTTATGCAGTTAATGTAAAAACTTTTCTTGAGAGAAAATGTAATTCAAAAATATTATATCAGCTTGTCTACCTTAGTAAACACAACACACTTTGGCCGAGGGGCATAATAATAATTATCAATTTTTGTTCTATGGCACTGGTTATTGTTATATTGAACTTACCGTTCACTAAATACTAGCTCCAGGAAATAGGCAGAGCTTACTTTATTGAAAAAGTCTCTAATATCAAGTTTTTGTTTCCATTTACCTCTTTCTTATTGAACTAAAATGAAGAATGTTCAGCTCTATGACCTCCCGGTCTCTGTGACACTTCTGTCTTTTGCAAAAATTAATTAGTGAATCAAAGGCTGAATCAGCCTTCTTCCAGGTAATTTTCTCGCTCTTCAGAAAGTTAACTTCTCTGCTCTCATTATCAATGTCTTTTGCCTTGTCAGCAGCATTTAAAACATTATCCATTATTTCTGCATCACTAGCACAATGTCAGTGGGAGGGGGCGAGACCCTTTCTATGGAGCGGATCCCAATGGCAGGGTTAATCAGAGTGGCAGGATCAGGTGTGTCAAACAACTCACCAGGGAGATAATCAGGTATCTGGGTTGAGTTATCAGGTGCTGATGGTAACAAGGAGATGGAGAGCTGTCAGTAGAGCTATTAGGATACAGGACACCAGAACCAGGCTACAAAAATTGTCTCCATGATAAAATGAGTATCCGATAAAACTGTAAAGTTTAGGAAAAACAGAAGCTTGTTTAAAGATCAAGGTTACCATCAGAACCTGAGTTCAGGTTCACAGAATAGAACAAGGTAGGTAGAAGCTACTGGGAAAAGGTGTCTGACGTTCTTTTATTGTTTGTCTGTGCTGAGGATTCTCCTACATCTGAGTTCCCCTGACAGAATCATCTGCCTTACCCAGTCTCCTTGCCCTTCTAACTGATACACACCTGTTTTGTGCCACATCACACTGTCTTGACTTCCAGTACAATATCTGTGACTAAATATACACTCTTCCTCTACAATTCACATTTTAAACTATTTTCTTTTATTGTAAGATGTTTCAAAAGATCAAAATTGATCTTTGGTGTCATTATTCCCAGAAAATTCTAGAAACTTAGTAGCAAGTGACAATTCTTAACTTTTAACTTTTGATAGAATTAACACAAAAAGATTAAAAGGCATAAAATATAGAAAGTAATTTATTTATATTATATTTAATGAATACATAAAAGTATAAATTTCCCTGAATATATAACAATAACAAAACCTGGACTGTGATTGCTTTAGCTAAACAGTGGTCTTTAACTCTACAATATTTTTCAGAGGAAAAAATATCCAAATATGAAAAAACATTGCTGTTTTAATTTGTGTTGCATATACATGCTTTTTTATTTTGTCTTTCTTCCTGAACTTTAAAGTGTGTGTGAAAAAGAGTGATAGAAAAACAGAGATAATGAGAGAACTAATAAACCCTCGATTCCCTGATATAGCTGTTTTTCTTAAATTAATCAAATGCTATGTTCTGTCTCTGATAATTTGGTTTCAGTTTTCCATCTGTCCTGACTCTTGCCATCTGCCCACTATTGATTTTCCCTTCATTCTGCTATACTCTTTGAAGCTCATGGCAACCTAGTTCTGTGAATTATAGATAGGAAGTGATGGAGAACCAGAAGACACACAGAACCTTGTACCCAAGTATGGGAACCCTCAGAGAAGAAGGGGCCAATGCAGCATTAGGCCATAGGACAGTGACCTTGGTCTTCCAGACTAGACTATCTGAGAGATGGAGGGTAAGACTATGATAAGAAGCCCATTGATTGCCTGGTATAGTGATATTCTCCTTGAGTAAGAGTGGGTTGGATAAGAGGTTTATTTGGGGTAAATACAGGAGATTAGAGGAGAAATAAGAAGCAGATATTTCAAGTGATAACTGGTTTGGGCCAGAAAGGTAGAGATATGAATGCAGACGACAGAAAGATGATAGACACATAGATAGATAGAGAGAGAGAGAGATAGGGATATGATAATCATGTGAATATTGAGAGGAGTAAGGCAAATCATATTTTTAAGTGGTTGAGTGTTACTAAATAAGGAAAATTTGAATCACTCTCTGCACTACCCTCCTCCACACACACACACACACACACACACACACACACACACACAACTTGGTGGGAGGTATATCAGAATATGGGCAGGGAGAGAAAATATGAAATCTAAATACCCTCTTGAGGTGGTTCAAAAGGAGGTGTGCCCTTTTGTCTTCACCATTGAGAATGACTACTCTTAAGATTATCTGTATTTGCAAAACTCAGGATCTTGTCTGATGGAATACTGCATGTAAGAGTAGTCAAACTGAACTTTTCCCTTAAAAATTAGGAAGATACACATCCGTTCTCTACATCTGTGTCTCTATTCCTGCCTGCAAATAGCTTCATCTGTACCATTTTTCTAGATCCCACATAGATGCGTTAATATACGATATTTGTTTTTCTCTTTCTGACTTACTTCACTTTGTATGACAGACTCTAGGTCCATCCACGTCTCTACAAATGACTCGTTTTCATTCCTTTTTATGGCTGAGTAATATTCCATTGTATATACATACCACATCTTCTTTATCCATTCATCTGTCAGTGGACATTTAGGTGGCTTCCGTATCCTGGCTACTGTAAATAGTGCTGCAATGAACATTGGGGAAGGGGGTGGGGTGGGATGAATTGGGAGATTGGGACTGACATATATACACTACCATGTGTAAAACAGATAGCTAGTGGGAACCTGATGTATAGCACTGGGAGCTCAGCTCAGTGCTCGGTGGAGACCTAGGTGGGTGGGATGGGGGGTGAGGAGGGAGGTCCAAATGGGAGGGGATATATGTATACATACAGCTGATTCACTTCACTGTACAGCAGAAACTAACACAACATTGTAAAGCAACTATACCCCAATTTAAAAAAATTAGGAAGACAATTCATGAAGAAATACTAGTTGAGAATATGGTAGGTATCATAGATAGACCAATCTCACCAGCATTGTAAAACTATTCAGGATCTAGATTGCATTCAGAAATTAGTTTTCTGAAAAGGACACAAAATTATATTTCAGCTTCATGGTTAATTCATTCTTTTTGTTAGACTATAGTTGCTTTCTAATGTTATGTCTATATTTAAAGTGACAAAATTGCACTTGGGAAAAATCATGGCTTATGCAATCTAAAAAAAATATTTGAAAACTTGCTCATAAAAATATTTGAAAATTCCAGTTAAGATTGGGACAGAGATGTGCCGATTTCTAAGCTCCTTCCTAAAACCAGTTTTATAAAAGTGCTCCAAATGAGTCATACACAGAGTATAACTTTCATTGGCAATTGGCAATTTTCAGTGCTTCAAAATTTTCAGAAAGATGCCGTTTTTATATTCTAAATTTTGCACTTATGGAAAAATTAATATGATAATCCTTAATAATCTTATATTCACAAATTTCAATCCATGTGTGTGATTATCTCCAGTTGCACTCTAAAGCTGATACCTCTTTTGTTTTTCCTAATTTCTTTTTACTCATTATTGGCAGATATTTGTGGAATGCGTGTGTAGTAGATGTTGCTATTTGTCTTCCAAGTGCTAGTCTCTTTTTCTTTGGTAATACCTCCTGGCTGTGAGGTAGGATTATGACCACCTTGAGAAAAATGCAATGAGGTTCAATCCTCATTGAAGCTATGGGACGTGTAAGAAACCAAGCTTCTGCCAATGGGTTCTGAAAACAAATGTTATATGCAACTTCTAGGAGCCATCTCGAAAAGGAGTGAGTGTATCTGATTCCTTTCACTCTTCTTCCTGTTAGTTGCAATTACAGACATGTTGACTGGAACTGAAAAGCCACTTAAAATCCAAGTTTTGAGTATGATAAAGGAAATGGTGGATAAAAATATCCACCTGATAATAGTGCAGATCATACCAGTGTTGGAATGCCAAGGTGGGCCCCTATGTGAGAGGGAAATAAATTTTAATCTTGATTAAACCAGAGTTTCTTTCACCAGCAGTTACACCTAATCCTAAGTATGTGTTTTAGAATGTGTCCTATGATACAGATAGCTCTTTCTACTACTTCTGATTAAGAGGTAGAACATAAAATAAAGACAGTAGATAAACACTTAATGTTTGGTCACTGACTATATTATAGGAAAACCTGAACTTGTAAATGCTCTGCAGACTGCTGGGATATTGTATTTGATGACATTAGATACCTTTAAATCTTTTTTTACTCCCTTCCCCACCGAAAACTTTTCACTCGACTCTCACTGCCACTCTTTCCTATAGATGCTTCTCTACATTCTGCTTCCACTATTTCTAATTAAGTTATTTAATTCACATCGCATGTCAGTGATTTTCTTCCTTGTCTTTTTACTTTTATTCTATTTATTTCTAGTTTCCTTGAGCTACCTTTGTATTTCTTTGATTTTGTAGACATTGTTCCATTACAGTTAGAGGGAGTTGTTGTCTTTTTTCATTTGACAAAAACACCAATCACATCTCAACACCTTCAATCAGTTTTGCTGACTTGATTCCCAGGTCTTGACTGTGACACTCTGATTCTCTGTATCTCTGTACCTTTCTCTCTTAATTTATTTTGCTCCAAAACTGAACATGCTGGACATCTTAAAGAAAAATAATTTATATGTCTAAAATATTTTAAGAGGCTATCAAAGGCATTAGCGATATTTTTTTTAAAAATCCCTATTCTACTTTTTCAAATCCTGTTGATGCTACTTCTCAATTTCAAAGTAGAAAATCAAATGATAATTTTTAATCATTACCTAACATTGGCTGATATGTTCCACAAAACAATTTACTAATTCTGTACAACTGAATCACCGGCCAATGGGATGAAAAGGTATAAGTAGAAGCAGGCTGTTGCAGCAGAGTCTTGAAAATTTTTAAGTATTTGAGGTTGGTTTAGAAAAAAAACAGAATTATAAAATACACAGTTCTATGGATATGTAACTAAGTGACGTTTTAAAAAGAAAAATTAAAGCAATTTATATTATACTCTAAAGAAGAATGAGGATCTAGGAGAGAGAAGGACATCAGTAAAAAGAACAATTCTTTGAAATTCAACTTGTTCCATAGCCTATATGTGGGACAGGTCTGAAATAAAATGTGGCATTCTGATAATGCCAGTGATAAACCCAAAATCAAAATAGGGGGAATACTGCTGCCAACCATGGTCTTAATACATGTTGCTGTTTTCTTATTTCATGTATTTTTCCTGACAGTTCTTCTAAGTTATTTCTCATGAGAAAAATTGAGTTAAGTCATCCCTAGAAAAGTGAGTCATAGTATCTAAACACACAGGAGTATCATTCCATGGATGAATAAATGAGAGCAGTTCTATTTCAAACATGCCAGATGCTATACATTTTCTGGAAAGGATCAGGGTTTCAAGTCCTTAGTGAGACTTCCCGCTAAGCTGAACATCTGTTCCTAATATATTGTGCACTTGCTAGTAAGCCTAAGAATGCTAAGGTGATTAGAACATCTTGATTGTGTTTTCCAATAGTACACAGACAAAAGAAGATGTCGAACTGGAGCACTGAGCAGGCAAGGAATCAACACTCAGCCACCATCCAAATATCGACCACCTTGTTCCCCCTCTCCTCTCATTTATCAGGTGTTAGAAATTTTCACAAAAATATAATTCACCTATTACTTCATGAAAAGCATGTGACGTCATCCCTGAAATGAATGAACAACTAATGATGAGGATATACAGAAGAATAACTTTCACATAGCAAAAACATTTCTGCTCTTTTAAGTGTTTTAATTTTCTTGGCCATTTTGTCTGAATTGCTTCTTTATACCATTGAAATTATGAAGTAATGAAAATAATTAGTGTAACCTTACAGGGCATATGAAATTGATTGCTTTGTGAAATTGTTCTTCCACTTAAATATTCCTCTTCATCCATTAGTTTATATCTGGTCACTTACCAAATTCTTTCTGACTCTTTCCTTACCAATGACCTTGTATCTATAAATACTGCATTAAAAATTCATATATTCTATTGAGAAATCTCCAAAGAAATACTATAACAAACATGAAAAGCAATCAAGTCAATGTACATTATTTGCAAATCAAAAAAAGTAAGTTTTTAACCACTGAAACATAGCCCCCTTATTAAACTCTCTAAATTACCAGTAATACAGATTCAGAATAATAAGAATGCAATTCTTCCCTTAGGCCATACCTGATTAAGCAAATTTGATTCAATTAATTGAACCTGTAAATCTGTAAAAACCTGAATATCCTGAAAAATTTATAACATGGTTTCATTCTGTAAGGAAAAGATGGTTAAAATTATAGGTACAAGAGAGATAACAAGATCATATTTTCCAAGTACCGTAACCATGCTTAGGTCATTATTGTTTGATTTTCCATACTATCTTTGAAAATGTGTTTCATATATTCATTTTGAGTTTAATTCAGACAAAGAGCATGTTATTTCACTAAAACAAAGGGCTGGAAATGAGTTTTCAAGATTTTTAAAAAAATGATGATCACATACTTAGGGGCCAAAATCAGTACAATGCACCACTGGGAAATATGTTTGCCAAAAATATGCTGTACTTTAGCTTCTCAGACTCAGAAAACAGAGAGGTCTTTGAATAGTTCTGACCATCTTAGATGTGTGAAACATTCCTCTAGCTTTTATATAATTGTAATATCCGATTGCTCAAGGGAAGAATTGATATGGTTGGCAAAATCCAGTCTTACATCTCAACATTCAGCATAGCTTAGTAGATTATTACAGCACATAAATGATATGAAAACAAAAAAGATATAGTAAGAAAACACTGTGTTATGGGACATCTTATTTAAACTGATGATTCTCGTGAAGTAAGTTTATGAAAACAAAGCAGCTGCACCAAATCATGTGAGTTGGTAAAATGTGTGTGTTTTGTATACGTTTCCCCAAATGGCCTAATTCAGAGAATAATATTTCAGTAATTAGCAGCAACCAAGAGGGGAAAACCAAAATGGATTACCACGTCTAGTGTAATATCTTAACGAGCGCATTTTGTAACAGGATTGGTATGTTCTATAACACAAAGTACAGTTGACAAGATACCTAATATATAATCCAGTCTATTTACTGTGTCTAGGATAAATAATATAATTTTGTTATTTTTCAAAGCTGACCTGGTCTTTTCCTATCATTCTTGTTACAATAATTATTCATTTTTTTTGCGGTACACGGGCCTCTCACTGTTGTGGCCTCTCCCATTGCGGAGCACAGGCTCCGGATGCGCAGGCTCAGTGGCCATGGCTCACGGGCCCAGCCGCTCCGCGGCATGTGGGATCTTCCCAGACCAGGGCACGAACCCGTGTCGATGCATCGGCAGGCGGACTCTCAACCACTGCGCCACTAGGGAATCCCAATTATTCTTAATATAGTCTTAATATATCAATTATTAATAGTTTTACTTGAAATATAATAACTCCAAAACCTGAAAATTTTAAATAGATAGCAATAAGTGGAATTCTGCATATTTTTAGTTTAGTTTTACTTTTTATGGGGGGTTTCTTTATTATACTATCTTCAAAGAATATTTATTTTTATATTGTATGAAAAAGGAAAGCTTGATTCACTTATTTTCTGGGCATATTTTTTTTTAGAATATAGATTTAACTTCAAAAAGAAGTAACATTCAGGCAATTGCTAGCACGGAGGTAATTGCAAGAGAATTTAGCTCCTATGAATGAATTCATGTTCCTTTTCCTGAATGATTCATATAAGAGAGTACAGAGAAAATTACAGATAATTCTGCTGACGTATGCCTATGTTGAGTATACATGAAGAATGGGAAAGAAGCCAGAATGTTGGAAACAAAGAAATGTCCCAATTTAAAAAAGTGTTTCACAAGAAGTCACTGGGGTCAGATCTTATTTGTCTTTTAATGGGGTTATTAGATTATGAGAGGCCATTCACAGGCGTTTCTAGATGTTTTGGCGTAACATTTTTCAAAGCCTTTCATAATGTGAAAAAAATGGAGTATGAGAGTTAAAAGGAAATACTCTTAAGTAGCTTAATAATCGATTGAAAATCCTGGCCTATGAATGTGTAAAGGTCATTTTGGAGAGAAGTCTTATCACTATCCTCTTCAAAATGTTTATCCAGGACTTGACTGAGACACCATTGGCGTCCTTATATATGTTCAGCTTGGCACAAAGCTGGAGGGCATAGCTGATATTCAGATAGCATAATTGTATGCAAAAAAATTATTTTTACAAGTTCAGTCAATGGTTCATATCTAATAAAAAGAACTTTAGTAAAGATAAAAATCAATTCCTATTTCGTTTCAAAATCCACTACAAAGCTAAAGGCAAGTGGAAGTATTGTTCTAACTTAGTGAGATAGTCACAGGGGAGATACAGAGCTTTGGATGAGAGAATTGTCTTTCATGTCATGAGAGAATGACTTCTCAGTCATTTTCTTAATTCTCTGAATTAAGAAGTTAAATAATCATACCTCTACCTCTGAAGTTAAATAATCATATATTTATTATACCATATAAATTTGGGAATTGTTTGGAAAGCATTTATGAATAAAACTTTTTCTATCTCTGAGCATCTGGGTGAATACAAGTTCCTTGTCCATGAAGAGATTACTCTTTGGTCTCTGACTCTCTCCAGAATGATCATGGTATAACTCAACTCAGGAAAAAAAAAAAAAAAGTTCTTCAAATTCTCCTGAAACTAGAAAACTTCCTCTATTGCGAGTAGTCAATTCATTTTAATGTTGGAAAAAGAATGTGTCTGCTTTTATAGGAACTGGTTCTATGTCAGCTATTACTATAGGAAATGTATTGTGCTCCTTTTACTCAAATAGAATAATCGCAACAATCGTTTTAATGCATATCAAATATAAAGGTATAATCATAATTTTGGTACTAGAAACCATTTTCAGGCATTTTAAAAAGTCTAATCTTTAATAAAACAAGTTTTTGTGTTGGCAGTAAGGTCAGTTGGAAATGGATTTATCACAAATGATATTTTTCAAATAAAATTGGTGTTTACCTTTGATGTAAAAAAATCAAAAGAATTATAACATGGCAAGCATATTGATCTTATTAGGACATTCCTCCCACTGAGGAGCTAAGTTTAATGTTCTTAAATAACCCAGTTAGGGACTTTTAAGAGAGAAAGAGAAAAGAAAAATAAAACCTGGCCAAATGATGACTAATTAGAATGACAGGCATTCTTCTAACTCATGGGGCAGTCACAGTACCTAAGCAGTAAAAATAGTGTCTCATTAGTCCTTTAAACATTATTCCCAAGTTTCTGTGAAATTGATATTTAATCACTTTCCCAATGTATAGCAGGCCCTTATTACACTGGGAAGACATGGGGAGTGAAAAGTTTATAAAATTTCTGTCAATCTCTTTTCAATTTGAAGAATGATTCATTATAATGGGCCACCAGTGGCAGAGGGACGCTGAATGGGAGCCTGTAATTAACTTCACCTCCTGCTTTATTGATGGCATTTGCTGGGTACTGAGATTAGATGGTGTATCTGGGGAGCTGTACCCTGTGGATCATGCTGTACAATACTCTAAACTACATCTAAATCATATCTACAGATGTGTTCCTCACAATTCTAGATAGTGGCTTTATGAAACTTAGGGCTCTTTTAAAGTACTTGGAGACTAAGTTTGTTACTCAGACTAGTGCATATAGATAAAATTAGTGTCTAAATGAAGAAAACGTGTGTCTAACTTAGGGGGCAACTCTGTAAAGAACAAAAATTGACCTAAAGAGGACACAGCACAACAATTGTCTTTTTAAAACTGTCACTGCATTTCACTACTTTTCTTTTAGAAGTGTTCAATACTATTTTACTCTTATTAGATGCTTAAAATAAAATTATGGTTATGAGAGCTATTTCATTTTGTCATTAAAATTTAGTTTCATGTGCATATATAAGAAAAGTTAATCCCACAACCTCCACTTCCCCCTCCAAGAAAGACTCCACTTCCCCCTCCAAAAAAACAAAACAAAACAAAAACAAAGAATATTTTTCCACACTTAACCAAAGAAAATAGTAAAGGGTGAAAACCCTAAGCTCTTTCATTCCATGACAAGGTTTGTGATAGGTCTTTCTGTAAGATGGTAGGATGGTCGTTTTTCTGTCCTAATAAGTTCTCTATATTTTATACTTTTGAAAGAGAAACATAATCTTGGCATATTTGCCATACCTCATATCGTTGAGTTTATCCATTTTTGGTTTTCTGTTCTCAAAGCCCCTCGGCATTTCCTGCGAAACTAGTACAGGGTTTTGTCCTTCTCGAGCTCATGTTCTAATGTGGGTAAGGACGTGAAAACCTCTGTACTGATAAAACAATGCAGTGAGTACTTTTCTAGCAGGTATTACAACTTCTTTAGTAAGTGTTAGAGCATTCAGAGCAACTCTTCATCTGAGGCTCAGAAAGGAGTACTATCAACAAATATTTTAAAGTAACTCAAGAATCTTCAATTTGTTCTTTTACTATGGCCTGGCAGAATGTATTATTCTGGAAATCAGGAAACAGGTTCTGCTATACTTACACTAAGTGAAATTGGGTAAATAATGACACTAAAATTTAATTAAATGAAACATAGAAATAGATTTTTGCCTTGACTGAAAAATAGGAATTTATAAAAAGTCTTCCTGAATATTGCATTATTACTTAAAATCCCCTCCAAATACTTTTGAATCAGTGTTTTTATACAGTTCAAATTTTTAAATAAAATATATAATATTCATTATAACCATTCAACTTCCATGACAGTATTATAGCATTATCAAAACCTTCTCTAATACTGTGCTATAGCTTTTACAAATCATGTGCTGAAAGCAAGACCTAAATTTCGCAATGTGCATTCCACTTTTCTATTAAGTGAGAACCCTCTAAAGACCACAAAGGGGCCAAATTATCTAAAATATTAAAGGCTTATTATATTTCTACTGAATTATCAATTTTGTAAAACAATTAAACAGGGAAAGCCAATTAGCGTAAAAGTAGTCTTTAGAGTATAATCATTAGTTAGAAGCTCGTTTGATAAGGTTAGGTCCAAATCTAATAAGTTAAACCCCCAGCAGGACCATAAAGAGCCTTAGTGGCAGTTTCTAAGAGTCTCATTCTCTAAATAGAAACCACAAAAAATTAAGGAAATTGAAAAAAAAGTTATTTTTGCCATAATCAACAAAATCTCTATAGAGCTATGTCAAGTAAGAATCAGGGTAGTTTCTTAATTACAATGACTAGAAATTTGTTTATACTATGAATCAAAATTATTATTCTAGTTTCTTCCAATGGAGTACTAAGGACTACAGGTTAAAGAAATATAGGAAGAGGAGACAAAATATATAATAAAGCAAATGCTTCGTAACTTTGGGGAAAACAAAAGACAAAATATATAATAAAGCAAATGCTTCGTAACTTTGGGGAAAACAAAAGAACATTAGTAGAGTGAGAACGCACAAATCTGATTTACATGATTATCACTGTACTGTAACATTTTCAGCCTCTGTTAGCTCTGCCTTATTTATGTTAGGAAAATATTCTTTAAGTAAAAATGAAATAAATTAAAGTAGAAGTTAGGTGGTTTATATGAATATATTTGTTTACATAATTTGTTTACATAATTTGTTACATAATTGTGAACTCATCTAAATATTGAAACAATTACTAAACCTATTATTTTGCGCAAAGAATTGGACCATTTTCAAGAAAAGAAGATGCAGCCTACTAAATGCTAACCTATTGACCCATTTGAATAAACAAAAGTCACCCGCTCTAGAATACAGGGGTTTTTAAATATATATATATATATATATATATATATATATATATATATAGCTTAAAATAACATCACCTTGTTTTAATATATATATATAGCTTAAAATAACATCACCTTGTTTTAATTTTTGCCCCAGCTACATACATTTTACTTAACTATTACATGAATAGACATGAATGAAAAATGATCTATTACAGATCAGAAAAATAATGTTCTTGGTTCAACATTTCCTTCCACCCTTACAACTTCTGTCTTTTGAATTCTAAAGGAAATAGAGCATTGACATAATCTGATCATCTACCCATCACTACAACCACATTCAAAAAAGAACAGGTTGGTCCTTGGGGAACACTGGTTGATGACATCTCCTGCACAACCCTACATAAAAATGATCATCTTCAAGCAGTTATATAAGCCTTAAAAACAGTTATCTGCCTCTTCCTATTCCTTTTATTTCTATATTTCATGTGCATATATTTTATGATTCAATTTTAAATACTGCTATAATTTAGTCATATATTTTGACATCTTTATTTTTAAGTATCAATCTTTGTTATATTAAAGCATTTTGAGTGGCTGTTTTGTTCTTTCCTGGTAATAGTGTTCTGAAGCTACATCTTATTAATACAGTTGCATAAATAATCATGCAAGATCCCTCAGGTAATTAAAAAATAAAATAAAATGAGCATCTGTTTGTACAAATTCATAATGTGAGTGATAATATGCAGGTTAAAGGTTAACACAGAAAAAATGGACATGGTGCAGAACACAAAATAAATTATTACAGCGCTATGTAATTTATTTATTCCATTTAGTTAATTATGCTGTATATCAAACTAATAGTTAAATAGGCAAGCTGTACTTCAGTGTCCTATTCATACAACTATAAATTACTCTGTACATCTAGAATTGTGATTAGCCATAAATCTCTCAGCAAGGTATAATAACAAAATATAATTTGCCTCACTACTTGAAAACTTCACAAATGTACTTTTAAAGTATATTTCAAAAGAAATGACATTAACTCTAGCAGTCATAGCTTAATAAATTTAAATACCTCAATATGTAGGAAAAATATTTCTGTTACCTATGGCTGCATAATAGATTTCCTCAAAACTTAGTGACTAAAACAACCTTTATTTGCTCGCAATTCTGCAATTTGGGCAGCAACAGCTCATCTGTGTTCCATATGGCATCAACAGGGTGGCTTTCCTGGAGGTGAATAATCCACTTCTTAGATGGCCTCTCTCACGTTTCTGGAAAGTTAACACAGTCTGCCAACTGGGAACTCATCTGAGGCTGCTGTCCAGGGTCTTTGGTTATTCTTTATGTGGTTTCTCCAGTTGAGTAGGTTGACTTCCTCCCAGTATGGTAGAGGGGGCCTCAGGGTGGCCAGACTTCTTATTCAATACATGTCAGCAGGTATACCTCAGAGCACAAAAGCATAACATGCTAGGCCTTCTTAAGGCTTTGATCTTCGACAGGCACACCTTCAATTCTTCTGCCTTCTCTTAGTTAAAGCAGGTCAGGAGCCAAATGAGATTCAGTGGGAGGGGACTGCACAGGTGTATGAGGCCCTAAAATATATATTCAACCTCCACAAATAATCCCCTATAAAATTTCCAGAAGTGCAAACCAATATATTTCTAGTTGGTATCAATTTCATTTCAACTTAATGTAAATACATATATATGACCAGATTTTCCAAGAGTTTAATAGCAAGGTAGCTAACCTTAAATATCTTTTATTAAAAATCAATGAAAAGTCCTAGGACAGAATTCTATATATTCCACCCATATTCCCCATCTAATTAATTTTTTAGCCCTACCTATCATGGTATAGAATTAGCCCAGTTGGCAATAGAAGAAAGCTGATATAGCCACTGAGGTCCCGTTACTTGAGGAGATGTAAGAATACCTATGTCCTCTTTATCAGATTATACAGCAATTCCAATTTTTTCACACTCTTTTCCTTCAGTATACAGTACTGTTTATGTTCATCAAAAGCAATAATAATGTTGAGATAAGTTCTATCTTTAAAAGGTAATTCCTTAGAATTTTATGCAGTCAAAGATGATAAACTTAAGTATAAATACTTATTTAATGGTAAATTACTGGATGAAGTTAAAATGTTCCACCAGTTTTCAAGATTTAGAAACTTGGACAATCAAGGTATCTGCCCGTTGCTAGTCCAAACAACACAGGTTGTACTGAGGCAAAGTTGATGGCATAACTGAACACTGCCTTGAGTGGAAGGTGTTGTAAAACATAGGGAACATGTAAAATATGTGAATGCAGAAGAAGTTGGGAGAGGTGAGTGAGAGGAGAAGTGAGAATTAGTACACGAGAAGAGCTGCAAAGAAATTCATAACATCTAACATTTATTGTGCATATATTATATATCAGGCACATCATTTATATCATTTACCAAATTAGAGTAAGCCTGCAACCCACCACCAATTATAATACTTATAGAAAGAAAAAAAGAGAAAGAGATGAGAGGAGGCAATAACTGGCCAAGTGGAAGAGAAGGAGCGAAGTCTGAGCAAATACCTGTAAGAAGGATCATTATTCACAGCTTAAGCTTCAGTGTTCCCTGGGTAGTTACTAGTGCACAGGCTAGAATGGATTAGAAAGAATCATTGGCAAAATTAGAGAAACTCATGGAAGATGGGAACGAATTTGTGGGAGTGGGTGAAGAACTTGGATTCAGACACAATGAGTTTGGGTTAACATGGTAGTTAGTGCAAATATATGGTAAAGAAAGTGGTATAGAAATTGAGAACCAAAATTAGACAAGAGATAATAATTAGAGAAACATAAGCATAACATCTCAAAGACAAAACCACCTCACAAAGGAAGACAGTAGAAGTAAAAGAACCAAGTTACAAGGGGTCAGGATTGAGGAGAACATAATTTGCAAGGGGAGGAGAAGGAAAAGGAATGAGTGGAAAAGAGGGATTGTAAAAATAAGAAAAGAACAAACGTATAGCGTCATAGACAAAAAAATACAGAAACGTGGCCAGCACTATGAAGCACAATTAGCACTGAGGAAGGATGACGTTGCCTGTTTAATTTTTATTCTGGAATAATAGCTTCCCTGTGATTCATTTGGATGTGTTTTTTTTTCTAATACATCTTTATGGCAACAGCTCAGTTTCATAATATATTAATCTACTGTATTTCTCAGGGAGTATTTCTCTAATGTATTTCTCTCATGGCAGTACTGTCCAATATACTGTAGATGTTTTAGCAAATTTAGTTTTAGTTTAATTATAGAATTAAAACACTTCCTGACAGTAATATACTGACTTCACATAAAATAATCTATATTTTCTTACACAGTATAAATAATAACTTGAATAATAGCATTATACACTTAACAAAAATAAACAATTAAGAATGTTCTATCATTTTCCCTTAAAAATCACATCTTCATGATCTTGATCCTTGATATTTATGAGGACAAATTACCCCATAGTGTAGCCAGAATAAGAGAACTTTCATTGAGAGACTATTTGCATTTAAGAACACAATTATTGTTTTGGTATTGCCCTATACTATTTAAAAATACATGAAAATATAGTTTAAATAAATACTTTGACTTTTGTAGCCTTTTAGAGAATCTAGGGCAGTGACCACTTTATTGAGCATATACTGTATACCAGTCACGGTTCTAAATTCTCTACATATATTACCTTACTTTAATCCCCACAAAATTCTGTTGAGGCAAATACTATTGTTATCTGCATTTTATAGAGAAGGAACATAAGGCTCAGAAGTGATGATTTGCTCAAGGCTTCAGTACAAGAAAGTGGTAGAATCATGTTCAAATTCAGACTGCCTGTTGAGTTGTATTCTTTACCATCCCAGATGATAAAATATCAGATGACAAGGTGAGCTGGCCTTTTAATTGTCCTGCCAGAAAAATTTAGGGGAAAGGATAGCCCTGAGTTGTCATGTGGTATGTAGTTATAAAAATACCTTGTTAGAGCCACTAGGGAATTGACTTGATATACATCAGAGAGGGCTCTTTGGTACTCAGAGAACCATGAAGAAATTCATCCTAAAGATCTAGAAACCAAAGGCTTCTTCAGAGCAGCTGCCCTCCAGGGAAACTAACGAGAAAATGAACTTTCTCTGCCCTTCCGCACTCCCTCACTTGGTAGGTCAGAACCCGGCAACCCTGTGAATGACCTAAGCCTTCATTCTATTTCAACATTGAATTTAAGTACTTCTGATAAAGCTAAAGAATTCACAAAGGACCGCAGAATAAATCAATAAAATAACTTCTTAAAAACATTTATGGAAAACAGTGAGTTCCATCTTTGCCCTTTATGACCACAACTAATCTCTACAAATCTCCCGCGTACAATGACTTCACCTAACCCCTAGTCCTTGAATTCATCCTTATCACTGTCTTACTTCTTGATCCTGTGACTTTGAGGCCTGTGGTATGGCCTCAAACAGGCAAGAGAGATATGTAATCAATATGAATAAATTAAATGAATAAATGCATAATATCTAACAACACTAAATGATTTATGTATCTGTATTTTCAAATGGAAACTCATTTCTTTTAGCTTTTAATCAAATTAATGTTTATTGAAAATATATTTAGAAAGTTTAAAACCTCTTATAAACCTACTCTAATTTGACTCTCCAATTGCTAAAACAAATTAATTTTGACACATGTTTTTGAACTTAGAAACACACACATACACACTCAACACACACATTCAAGTGCTTATTTAACCGAACGCGTAGACTTAAAGTATTTAAATGGCTGAACAGTTTACTATCATCTTCATTTGCTGTACTTTTCAAGCAAATTAAAGTACATTTAAGGTACAGATTATTTGATCAACTTGATGAACATTTTTGTCTGCCTATAATTTAATTATTGTAAGTAATCATGTATGAACATCTTTGGACATACATATTTGCACATTTCTCTTATCCTTTGATTTTTTACACACATTAATAAATTGTTCTTTTAAATGGACATAGTTTACATTTCCACTAACATTGTTTTCAAGGAAGCAGAGACTCACACCTTAACAAGGAATGGACGTTAATAATCTTTTTAAATGTTTTAATAGTTCCTTGTTCATTTCAGTGAGATTTTAAAAGTCATGGGAAGTAAAGAAATGAAACAATTGGCATCTCGAAACTAGAAGTCAGAAGAATTTGTTACACTAATTTGAAGTGCTTTTATAATCCTTATTCATTTTTATTAAAAAGTGTCAAATTAAGAAATGCTGTTATTCGATAGAAAATGTATTTTCTATCAGAGTTTTGTTAAAGGACATAAGCCTAGTAGTTTTGCAATTTAAAAGAACACAGAATTTTCCTGTATTTGTATCTTTTTTAAAAAGTTCATCGGACTTTTATAAATATTTTTAATGTACGTAAAATCAAAGCATCAAATCCTTGACAATAAAAGGGAAAATTGCATTCTAAATGTATATCTTTACTCATAAGCAAGTGCTGTAGCCCAAGTCTGTAAAAGCGAAATCAAGACGATGAAGTTATCCCGCCGCTTTGGTGCTGGTACAGCAGTGCCTAGGGTAGGATCCTGTTAACTGAAGGCAAACACTAACATGCTCCAACTTCAGCAAAGGACATAACGGCAACTTCTCCCCTGAGTATAGCTATTATTGTTCTAAAGCAAACACTAATGGAAAGCTCCAAGGAAAGAACTGCCAAGCGGAAAAAAGAAAAGAGCCAAAAACAAAATACGAGACAGGGCATTTCTTTATGATGCCTCAGACAGACTTCAATCATTCCTTCCTTCTGACTACCCCTAGGAAGGAGCCCAAAACAGCTGCTACCTCGAACAAATCTGAAAAACCTTCATGGCAGAAACCAGCACTTCCCTAGTGCCTATCCACTTCCTTGTAAAAAGCTCGCTCCTATTTCTGAAGAATATATTATTATATTATGTGTGCTTATGTATATTTTCGTATATATGGTATAAATATGCACAAGTAACATATATATATATAAGCACATAAAATATATATAGTAAAGTGCATATATATACAAAATATATGAGTACATATCTAAATATAAAATGCTTATATGTGTAAATACATAGTATTTATTATATATGCATTTATATGTACATATTTTTCCAACTTTATTGAGGAATAACAAATATAATTGACAAATATAATTGTATATATTAAAGTGTACAATATGATGATTTGATATACATATATTGTGGAATGATTACCAAGATCAAGATAACTAATACATCCATCACCTCACTTAGTTAATTCTTTTCTTTTTTGTTTTTTGTAGTGAGAATGCTTAAGATATGCCCTAAGTATATTTCAAGTATATAATACCATATTATTAACTGTAGTCATGATAGTGGACATTAGATGCTCAGAAATTATTCATTTTATAACCAAAAGTGTGTACTATTTGGACCCTCCCCCCAGGCTCTGGCAGCCGCCATTCTATTATCTGTTTCTATGAAATCATTTGTTTTACTTAGAGTCTACATATAAGTGATACCATATAGTATTTGTCTTTCTCTGTCTGACTTGTTTCACTTAGTATAATGCCCTTCAGGTTTATGCATGTTGTTGCAAATAACAGGATTCCCTTCTTTTTTATGACTAATATTCCTGTGTATGTGTGCGTGTACATGTGTGTATCAGTTTCTTTATCCATCAGTCTATCAAAGGATATTTAAGTCATTTCCCTATCTTGGCAATTGTGAATAATACTGCAATGAGCATGGAGATGCAGATATCTCCTCAAGATACTGATTTCATTTCCCTTAGATATATACCCAGGATTTGGATTGCTGGATTATATGGTAGTTCAATTTTTAATTATTTTGAGGGACCAGCATACTGTTTTATATAATGGCTACATCAATTTATATTCCCATCAATTGTGTATAAGTTTTCCCTTTATTTTACATCCTCGCCACATGTGTTAACTATTGTCTTTTTGAAAATAGCCATCATAACAGATGTAAGGTTATATATATCTTATTGCAGTTTCGATTTGTGTTTCTCTAATGATTAGTGATGTTGAATACCCTTCTAGGTACCTGTTGGCCATTTGTTAGGTTTTCTTTGGAAAAATGTTCAGTTCCTTTGCTTATTTTTAAATTGGATTTATTTGCTTTTCTACTATTGGGTTGCTGATGGCATGATTTTATATATAGAAAACTCTGTAAATTCTACCCCAAAAAATTGTTAGAACTAATAAATGAATTCATTAAAGTTGCAGGATGCAAAATTAACACATAAAAATTAGTTTCATTTCTAGGCACTTTGAAGGGGAAATTAAGAGAACAGTTCCATTTATAATAGCATCAGAAACAATAAAATAATAATAATTCTTAATAGAATACTTAAGAATAAATTTAACCAAAGAGATGAAAGACTGAAACTATAAGACATTGATAGAAGACATTAAAAACACAAATCACTGGAAAGATATGCTCATGGATCAGAAAAATTAATATTGTTAAATGTGAGCTCTACCGAAAGCAATGTACAGACTCAGTGTAATTCTTATGAAAATTTAATGGCATTTTTACAGAAATAGAAAATAAATCCTAAAATTTGTATATAACAATAAAAGACCCCACATAGACAAAGCAATCTTAAGAAAAAAGAGCAAAGCTGGAGGCATCACACTCAGTGATTTTGAACTATTATAAAGTAATAGTAATCAAAACAGAATGGCAGTGGCATCAAAACAGGCACATTAACCAGTGGAACAAAATAGAAACCCCAAGATAAACCCACACACATACTGTCAACTAATTTTTGACTAGGATGCCAAAAATATACAATAGGGAAAGAATAGTCTCTTCAATAAATGATGTTGGGAAAACTTTATATTCACATGCAAACAAATAAAATTATACCCCTATCTTACACCACTCACAAAAAAATAACTCAAAATGGATTAAAGTCTTAAATGTAAGACCTGAAAAACCTAGAAGAAAACATAGGGAAAACCTCCTTGACATTGGTCTTGGCAATGATTTTTTCAATAAGACAACTAAAGCACAGGCAATAATAGCTAAAATAAAGTCATGGGACTATATCAAATTTTAAAACTTTTGCACAGCAAAAGAAGCAATCAATAAATTGAAAATGCTAACTATGGACAGGGAGAAAATATTTGCAACAATCTATCTGAAAAAGAATATCCAAACTGTATTATTTTTTTAATATATTAACATATATACATCTGCATTTATGTATGTTTGTAGTTATATAGGTATATGTATGGTCTATATAATTATCTGCATGTATAACATGTTTCAAGTACAATTTACTTCAAAAGAAGAATAAGTCCACAATATTATCTAAAATGTAATGATCATGATAGGCATACCTCAGTGATATTGCAGGTACAACTCTCAACCACTACAGTAAAGCAAATATAGCAATAAAGTGAGTCACAATTTTTTTAAGTTTCCCAATGCATATAAAAGTTTTGTTTACACTAGACTGTAGTCCTCCAAGTGTTTAATAGCATTGTGACTAAAACATACTTAATTTAAAAATACTTTATTGCTAAAATATGCTATCACAGGGGCTTTCAGTGAGTTGTAGTATTTTTGCTGGCGGAGGGTCTTGCCTCAGTGTTGATGGCTGCTGACTGAGCACAGTGATGGCTGCTGAAGGCTGAGGTGGCCGTGGCCATTTCTTAGAATAAGATGACAGTGAAGTTTGCCACAGTGAATGCCTCTTCCTTTCAGGAACAATTTCTCTGTAGCTTGCCATGCTGTTTTATAGAATTTTACCCACACTAGAACTTCTTTCAAAATTGGAGGCAGTCCTCTCAGACCCTGCTGCTGCCTTATCAACTAAGTTTATGTAATATTCTAAATCATTTGTTGTCATTTCAAGAATCATCACAGTATCTTCATCAGGAGCAATTTCATCTCAAGAAATCACTTTTTTTGCTCATCCATAAGAAGCAAATCCCCATCCATTCAAGTTTTATCTGAGATTTCAGCAATTCAGACAAATCTTCAGGCTCCACTTCTAAGTCTAGTTCTCTTGCTATTCCTACCACATTTTCAGTTACTTCCTCCACTGAAGTCCTGAACCCTTCAAAGTCATCCATGAGAGTTGGAATCAACTTCTTCCAAATTCCTGTTAATATTCATATTTTGACCTGTTCCCATGAATCAGGAACGTTCTTACTGGCATCTAGAATGGTGAATCCTTCCCAGAAAGTTTTCCATTGACGTTGCCTGGATCTATCAGACGAATTACTATCTATGGCAGCTATAGCCTTATAAAATGTATTTCTTAAATAATAAGACTTGAAAGTTGAAATTACTCCTTGATCCATGGGCTGAAGTATGAATGTTGTGTTAGCAGGCAGGAAAACAAAGATTAATCTCATTGTACACTTTTATCAGAGTTCTTGGGTGACCAAGTGCATTGTCAATAAGCAGTATTATGTTAAAAGAAATCTTTTTTTTTTTTTCTGAGCAGTAGGTCTCAACGATGGGATTAAAATATTCGGTAAACCAGGTTATATACAGATGTGCTGTCAGCCAGCTGTCTTGTTCCATCATAGAGCACAGGCAGAGTAGATTTAGCATAATGCTTATGGGCCCTAGGATTTTCACAGTGGCAAATGAGCATGGGCTTCAATTTAAAATCACTTAAAGTAGCTGCAATAGTGCCTGAAAAGAGAGTCAAACTGTTTTTTGAGGCTTTGAAGCCAATCATTGATTTCTTCTCTCTAGCTATAAAAGTCCTAGATGGCATCTTCCCGTACAAAGCTGTTTTGTCTACTTTAAAAATCTGTTGTTTAGTGTAGACACCTTCATGAGTTATCTTAGCTAGACACTCTGGATAACTTGCTGCAGGCTCTACAACAGCACTTGCTTCTTCACCTTGCACTTTTATGTTATGGAGAAAGCTTCTTTCCTTAAACTTCATGAATGAGTCTCTGTGAGCTTCAAACTTTTCTTCTGCAGCTTTTTCACCTCCCTCAGCCTTCACAGAATTGAAGAGAGTTAGGACCTGGCTCTGGATTGGACTTTGGTTTAAGAGAATGTTGTGGCTGATTTGATCTTCTACCCAAACTAAAACTCTCCATAACAGCAATAAGGCCATTTTGCTTTCTTATCATACATGTGTTCCCAGAAGTAGCACTTTTAATATCCTTCAAGAACCTTTCTTTTGTATTCACAACTTGACTGTTTGGTGCAAGAGGCCTAGATTTCAGCCTGTCTTGGCTTTTGACATGCCTTCATCACTAAACTTAATCATGTCTAGCTTCTGATTTAAAGTGAAAGATATATGACTCCTACTTTCACTTGAATACTTAAATGCTGTTATAGGGTTATTAGTGGTCCTAATTTCAATATTGTTGTGTCTCAGAAAATATGGAGGCCCTGAGGAGAGGGAGAGAGTTGGGGGAGTGGCCAGTGAGCGGAGCAGTCAGAACACACACAAAATTTATCGATTAAGTTTGTAGTCTTATATGGGCATGGTTCATGGTGCCCCAAAACAAAGACAACAATAACATCAAAGATCGCTGATCACAGATCACCATAACAAATATAATAATAATGAGAAAGTTTTAAATATTGCAGGCATTACTAAAATGTGATACAGAGACAGGAAGTGAGCAAATGCTGTTGGAAAAATGGCACCAATAGACTTGATCAACACACGGTTGCTACAAAACTTCAACTTGTAAAATATTCAATTTCTGTGAAGCACCATAAAGCAAGATATGGCTATATATTTTTATTTAAAAACTGACACTTTAAATTCTGGAGGGAGAGAAGAGGAAATGAATGTTGCTTTTGTTTCGTAGTATTGAGAGAATCACCATCTGATATAGCTCACAGACACTTGGCCCATCTCTCAAAGAGTTGCAAATTGCTTCTGTGAGATTAAAAACAAAACCAAACAAAAAAAATGTGAAATTGCACATCTCATAAATTTTATTTTTGACTATATTACATAAATATACACTAAATACAATTACATTATAATTGCATATATAAAGATATTAAACTTCAGTATTTGAAAGAAGTATTACACCTTACCACAAATTCATTTATCTAGTAACCTTATGCTCTTTCAAACCATTCTTGAATTTAACTATGTATTTTTACTGGCATGCAAACATCTTTCACAAATAAAAAAGCAAGTCTTCAACTTGGCCATCCAGACTCTTCTGGTACTGCTCTGAAAAAGCAAGAAGATAAGGCATATTTCTGCCTGTTTATTGCTAGACAGAGTATTAGGTGTCTAGCCAGCCTTATTTCTATTAGAATTGGTGTTCATTTTAGGAAGCTGAAAAACAGAATAATACACAACCTGAATTAATGAAAAACACTAGTGGACGAAGAGGAGAGCTTTTCTATGTGGTCCGGTGTTGCTCTTTACATATTAGCATCTTTAGCAATTTCTTACCTAGATAACTAAAGAAATATATAATTTTTATTAAAATTTTAATACATCTTAAGATAGCTTCAGTACAGTTATTACTGATAACAAATATTTAACCAGGGTTCCGAAAATTGGAAGTGCATAAACTAGTAAATTTCATTTCCTGCCATTCTTGTCAACCTAATCACATTATTGCTACCCAGTATCCTTGATCTAGGTCAGTCAGTATATTACCAAGGGATATCAGAGCTGCAGTGGTCAGTAAGTGGACAGCAAACAGGAAGTAAGCAGAATGTCTGTAATGTAGACCTATATATACCATAGGTATACATTGTCTATTAAATAAGAGGAATTCTGATAATAACACAAATTTGATCAAAATTTTACCTCTTACATATAATGTTTATTCTAAAATGACTGGGCAGATTAGAGTTGGAACTTGCCAACAAATGCATTCATTTTAAATTAGTGACCTGGGGGATTGGGCATGAATGCTGAACACAGTATGAGCAATTATTACTCTGTAGTAATTGTTTCCATAATACATTATACCCATTTCACCACTCAAAACACCAAAGGAAACCTGTATACATAAATAATAACAGAACACAAGCATGGTTAATACTGTTTCCCTATTAACTTTATGTTGCATAATACTTATATAATGCTGTGAAAATTCTCACTTACAATGAAGGGTAATGATTACAATAATACTTTATTCAATGCTTTAATTTGTCCCGTGAATCATCCAGGCCAATGTAATTGCATTGTTAATATGACACCTGTTGAATAAACTGGTCATACACAAATGGAATGGGTCCTTCTTAACTGGGCCATGTTAAGCATGTCTATGGAAGGATCTTCCAGATAGTTTTACTTGGATGTATCTTTTTTTTCCAAAATAGTTTTTTAACATCTTTATTGGAGTATAATTGCTTTACAATGGTGTGTTAGTTTCTGCTGTATAACAAAGTGAATCAGTTATACATATGTTCACATATCTCTTCCCTCTTGTGTCTCCCTCCCTCCCACCCTCCCTATCCCACCCCTCTAGGTGGTCACAAAGCACCTAGCTGATCTCCCTGTGCTATGCGGCTGCTTCCCACTAGCTATCTATGTATCTTATTACCAGCTCTCTGAGAGAAAATACAATGAGTTTTGTAAATTTATACATTACACTAAAAAGGTAGGGCTGATTATCCTACAAAACTGAAAGGGGATTAAGGAAGGTTCGCTGGCTTTAAACAGACTATCTTGAGTCCTATAAAATATTTATTCCTGTCACATTTATAGTTTTATAGTAAAATATGAGATATAATACCTAAATAATAAGATGTGGGTTATATTTAGTTATATAACAAGTTAATGAAAGATTTCATGTAAATCAGTGGCTATATAGAAAGGTTTTTGAAAGATCACTGGTGATTGTAATAATTATGGGATATATTTCAACAAGCATGGAGTGAGACAATGTTGATTTGCACTATAGAGAAAGAGAAAGCAATTATGAATAATAATATAAAAGTCTTTTTTTAGAATATCTAAAAGGGATTTATTATCTTTAAAATGCAATGAGAAGACAGAGTAGAATATGCCTTATCTGAATTCCTGTCAAAAATTTTGAAAATTTTCAAAAACAAATCTACAGCAAGGGGATAAGATAAATGACACATCTATAGACTCTGGGAAGAAATCAAAGCATAGATTTCTCCAAAAGGCAGGGAATAAACATAAACACCTTATTTCTCCCTTGGCTTTAAATGCCTGATCCTTGCAAGTTACAAAAATTCTCAGAAGTATGATGATAAACCTAGGAATAGAACTAAAGGTGACTGCAGACTTAGAAGCACTCCAGGCAAACCACAAACAAAAATAAGGAAATGTGGGAGAAAAGTAGAGCACTTACATTTTATACAATAATATGCAGCCATTAAAAATGAAGATGTTGAAGACCTCATGACAATTTAGGAAGTATTTCTGCTATACTGTTTTGTTAAAAATATCACAATATAAAATCAGCTATCAGAGGATAACTGGAACTGAAGAAGTAGTGGAAGGGGATACAGAAATGTGTTTACAATGAATGACTTTGGGTATGGGAGGACAGGGGAAATTTTTTTCTCTACTAGTAAGCTTTTTCTATATTTAGAAATTTCTTTAATAAGTATATATTTTATAACTAATATTTCCCAGTGTGGCTTCTAAAAATGTGTCTTCTTGGATATATTACAATCATGGAAAGAGAAAGAAAATCAGTAATGATGTCAGAAGAACATGTTAGAATTTGAATAGAGTGAAGATTGAATGAGGTGAAGAACTTGTTAGAGAGATTTTGATCCCAACCTGGAAAATAATCATCTCATTAATATGTTCTAGTACTAACTATAGTTATTATGCTGAAAGATTCAACATTTAACACAAGTCATACTTTTCTGTAAATCCTAGTCTTACAGTGGAATGGGGGGGAAAGGAAAAAAAGTAGTAGAGCAGGAAGATGGGAATCAGAATTTAAGGGGTTATGGGACTGGAGGGGTAGGGAGCACAGTAGTAAATAAATTTGTCACATAGGCCTCAATGAGAGGGTGAGATTTGAGCAAAGCTCTGAGAAAGGTGAATGGGTCAGTCAAGTGGAATTATGGCCGAATCTATTTTAAATAAATTGGCATTTGTGTTCCTTTGAAGGCTCCCGGAATTCTAGTAACACTAATGCAAACAACTGCTTGATTCTTTGCAACGTTTACACAAATGATCCCACGGCACACATAATAAAATTTTCTATTCTGGGTTGCTGGCAGAAATTATTATTCTGTTAGGATTTCATTCTATATTATTATGTTATTAGCACTTTGGGAGTTAGCAAGAGAAACTACTCAATGATAACAGCCTCATTAATGCCTCTAGTGAAACATTTAAAAAGTTCTTTATTGATCTTGGTTCCAAATACATCAAAATGCTGTATTACAGTTTTGTTGAACTATTCACCCTACTGGCATTTTCAGGTGAATAAGCTCATTCCCAGTTCAGATGTCCTTGTTCTTGAGCTCCAGGTAGAATGAAGAAATAGCAAAACTGCCCTACCTCTTGAAGATATAAGATCTTTTATTCAAGCTTCTTACTCATTTTTTTTAATGTATTTCTATTTTCTATATTATGAATCTGCTACTGTTAATTTTTTGTCTTTAAAACGTTTAAAATATATACACAGACATACAAAGTGAGGAAACCTCAAGAATAAAAACTTCAATGAATATAAAGTTTATTGTATAAAAGCCCTAGATCCTAATTCACTACCATATGACTAGTTCAAACAAGTAAATAAATGACTTTTTGAATTGGCTCTCAGGTTTTGATCTAGAGATCTTGAATGAGTTTTATTCTAGTGCCAGTGAAGCCCTATTTAAATCACAGTTTCTGTCATGAAATATGTATATATTTTCTCCATGTGATTGAAATGACGTCATGCTAATTTGTCAACAATGACTTCATGTTAATTATTGGGCCATATGATATTCAAGTTCACCTGGTTCTCATTCAGATACATCTTAACTGCAGTAAATGCCAATTTACTGAGGCTTGCACTTGATGTGTCACTATCGAGGGCCATAAGAAGCATATAATATTCTAGCTATTTCTCAGAAAATGCCTGAAATCACTAACATAAAGTCAGTAGAATGGATGATTATTTAAATGCCTTATTTCTAGTTATATAATTTTCTGACTTCATGAAAAGTAAGACAATCAAGAGCAAGTGGACTGAAAGTAGACATGAAATGATTTACAATGACGTGCACAAAGGAAGAATATACATTATGTAAGTAGGGCAGTCACAGGGCCCACTGTTTTACTATACTGAGGCAAACTGATATTTAATAAAATATTTTGAATCATTTATTATTCAGCCAACTGGTTAAAAATTCATTCATACTGAAATCATCTGAATTGTGCTTTATTTTCATTCTAACATAAATGTAAACTCATACCTCTATATAGTCTCTTCTGTTACTATGATTTAAGAGCAAAGAGTTTGAATGGGATAAAGTCTTAATGTTTCATATATATAAACAAAAACGTGTTATAAAAACATCACGACTAGGGCTTCCCTGGTTGCGCAGTGGTTGAGAGTCCGCCTGCCGATGCAGGGGACAAGGGTTCGTGCCCCGGTCCGGGAAGATCCCACGTGCCGTGGAGCGGCTGGGCCCGTGAGCCATGGCCGCTAAGCCTGCACGTCCGGACCCTGTGCTCCGCAACGGGAGAGGCCACAACAGTGAGCGGCTCGCGTACCACAAAAAAAACCCCAAAAACAAACCAAAAAAACCCATCACAACTAGTTATTTCAAAAACCGAAAAGTATCATACGGTTTACTATGAACCTGTGAGTGATGTCATTCCCTAATTCCTACTCCAATATGAAATAACCTATCTGAGTACAGTTAAAGTAACTTACTTTTAACTTAGTTATATTAGATTTGGCAGAAAGGTAGAGAACTTAAATCTCTAGCATTTGTGATTCCGAACTGTATTACTATTGAAATTAGGAAGGCATAAAAAAACCCCAAATTAAAAAAACAAAACAAAACAAAACTGTCTTCTCATTACCCATGCAGTTAGCTCTGCCATGTGTTGAACAGATTTGTATGCTTTTTACCTAAAAATCTTTTTGTCAGCTGTTATAATTTGAAGGTTGTTTCATGGACCTGTCTAAAACTTTTTTTTTTTGCCGTACGTGGGACTCTCACTGTTGTGGCCTCTCCCGTTGCGGAGCACAGGCTCCGGACGCGCAGGCTCAGCGGCCATGGCTCACGGGCCAAGCAGCTCCGTGGCATGTGGGATCTTCCCGAACCGGGGCATGAACCCGTATCCCCTGCATCAGTAGGCGTACTCTCAACCACTGCGCCACCAGGGAAGCCCTGTCTAAAACTTTTGAGATGAAAATAGACTCATATTTTTTAAAGCTAATCTACTTAGCCAGGATTCAATATTTTTTTATGCCAACATTTACCTTGGCAAAAGTAAATAAGCCTATATATTACTATTATGAATTATATTGAAAAAGTCTATAACAAGCTGATAGTTTTTCTTTTTTTTACATCTGCTCTTTATGCTTCTAAAACATGAACGAAATTCAATTAAAATTTTACTTTGAGAGGCAGATCTGTGAACTAGAAAAAAGAGTGTGAACTCAGAATACGCTCTTTTTAATTGTTTACACTCAGGCTCATAAGATACGTACAGCAGATGAACTGTGCATATTTCATTGTATTGCTATAAAAGGGATTCATGGGAGGTACTAGATTATTATTAGTGTCCAAATAATGTCGTAGCAAAAAAAAAATTGGAGATAGATTTAAAAGTACATATATCCCCAAAGTCTATTATAAAACAGTAAAAACTTTCACTAACAACAGAAAGTTTAAATTTTAACCACATGCTTAAAGCTCACATGTGATCTTCAGTTTTTGTGCCAACTCTTCCATTCCTAAAAAAGCTCTTTAATTTTCTCTTCTATATGAAAATAAAGTGTTCTGATATATAACTAGAGTGGAATAAAGTATACACGTTTGCAATGCTGGGTTTTTTCTTCCCACTATCAAGATGATTTTTTCTCATGAAATTACAAAGCCTAGTGCTTTACTGTCCTCTATTGTCATGATCTCAGTATAACACTTCTGCGCATGATAGAGTCTAACATCATTTGAGATTTTTCAATGAGGAAATAATATATAGTCTAAAGTTTTAAAGATGCCACAGAAGAGGAATCTGATGTCTCTCACATTATACAAAGAAAACTAAGCAATTCATTTGAAATAATATGACATAGATGATTACCAGACAACAGACATATATTTATGTCAGAAAAAAAAATCTCACCTTCTAAAAATTTCCTTAGTTTTCATGAATCAATTAGATATTGCCTCTTGTCCCAGATCGTATATGTTTCTAGAAAACAAACTAAACATGGCCTGGCAGAAATTCTTAATCTGTTGTAGTTTGCCAAATGTGATGTTAATAGTCTGTGATGGTGAAGAGAGATTATGTGAAGTAATCACTATATACCTCACTGAAAATACATACAGGCCAGAGTTAATTTATTTACAGTCCAGAGATCCAGCTCCTCTTTCCTCTCTGTAGAGACATTAACAATTTAAATATCAACTTTACTAAAATTTATTCAGATAACACAATTCAGTTTTATGCTTGATGAAATACCAAAGTGTACTATATTACTAGCAATCTGTTTCAATGATATATTAACAGTTTCCTTAAACTTCATTTGCATAGATAGCGACAATATAAATAGCAAAGAGATGCTTTCTAGGGCATCCAAGTAAAGGATGGAAGCGAAAGGGAGGAATTGTTGTCTTAAAAATGTCATTAAGGATGAGCTAATCATCTTGGTCTTGCTGTAAAAGCTCAGTCATCATCTTTGCCGACAAACTAAGCCTTGACAGATCACACCACAGACTTTACAGGCAGCCTTTGCCTCCCAGCTATTGTCTACATTGGCGCTGTTCAAGCGAAAAATAATGTGAGCAACATAAATCATTTTTTAAGCAAAAACAAAATAAGTAAACAATTTTAGTCATATTTATTTATTTGACCCAGTGAACCCCAAATATTTTCATTTGAACACATAATCAATATGAAAAGCATTAAGGGGGTAATTTACATTTTTAAAACTCTGTTTTGAAATCCAGCGTGTAGTTTACATTTATCCACGTCTCAAGTCAAATCAGCCACATTTCAAGTCCTCAGTAGCCACATGGTGTCAGTAGCTTCTGTATTGACATGTGGATCTAGAACTTCTGAATTCAGTGAAAGATTTCTGAAATGCCTAGAGTGCAGTGGTTTTCTCCTTCCAATGACCCTTACCTTGTAGAGTCCAAGTGGGGAACCACACCTTGTACATAGAGGAAGACAACATAAGAACAGCTTATGCCTCCAGACAGTGCAGGACATGCCACCCAGATGATGCAGGATAATGTACTCAACAAATATTTGAACACCTGTCATGTCACTCTGCATCAGTTAACGAAATTAAGTAGAAATTATAAGCGTGGACTGTGGTTGCAGTCTGCCTAGACTTGAATCTCAGCTCCACACCTTATAAGCTCTAGGGTCTGGAGTAATGGAGTTACTCACTGTGTTTCAGTTTCTTTTCTAGAAAATGGAGAGGGTAAGTATCTATACCAGAAGGCAGATTGAGTGAACTTGAAGAAGAAAAAGAAAGGAAGGAAGGAAAGGAGGCAGAGAGGCGGAGAGAGAAGGGGAAAGAAAACCTCTCCTCCTGGATCTCAAATTCCTGAGTTTGGTGAAGATGATAAAATAAATAAGCAAAATACTCAGTATGTGAGATGGTGTTAAATTCTAGGAATAAAAATTTTAAAAGGAAAAGGGATAGATAGTTTTAGAGGCCTAGGGCATGTTTGCAAATTTTAAAAGATTGGCCAGAGAGAGGCTTAGAGAAATGGTGACACTTGAAAGTGAGCCATATGTTTAAATACGGGGTAAGAGGTTTCCACAGGAAGGCAACAGCAAATAAGCAATTCCTAAGTCAGGTTCCTGCCTAGTGTTATCAAGAAACAGTCAAGAGACCTATGAGGCACAGACAGAATGAGTGTCTGTGTCTCTAGAAGTGTCTCTAGAAGAGCAATAGAAGATGTGGGCAGGGAGGAATTGGGTGACCAGAACATGGAGGGTCATGTATACAACTAGTAAGCCTTTAGCTGTTAATACATGAAGTAGAAAGTCAATGCAATACAATCCTTACAATCCTATGGTGGATTGTAGCTGACTGCTATACTCAGAATAGACTATACAAAACACATGAAGAAGTGTGAAAATTAGAAATGTGTTTAGTAACTAGGTAAGACATCATGATGTCTTTTTCTGGGGAGGTGGTATTGATACTATAGTTGCATTCTAGGTGTAGTTTGAAAGTGGAGCCAACAGAACTTGTTGAGAGATGAAATACAGGGTTTGAGAGAAAGAGAAGAATCAAGGATAACATTAAGATTTGCTTAGGTAATTGGAAAAATGAAGTTGCCACAGTTTAGGTGGGAAAGATTGAGGGAAGAGCAGGTTTAGAAGTGAAAAGAAGGAGTTCTGTTTTGGACTTGTTAATTTGAAGATATCTGTTTAAATGTATTGAGAACTAGAGGCCTGTAAGGTAAGGAAAAAGGGGGAAAAAGCATTTGGCCTCCTACAAGCCAAAATCCTAGGCCATAATCCTAGAAAGAGATGTGTCAAAGGATGCACTGATTCCAGTCTCTTCTTCTATTCCTCATCTCAAATAGGTCCTCTGTGCAAGCTAGCAGGCCAGAGTGAAACTTCCTATCAAGGTGCTCCCTAAAATGTGTCAGGTCAGGGCAGAGTGAGATCTTCAGTAAGCCTACAGGAACAGATTGCTAGGCTGTTTCGTGTTGGCATTCTAGTCAATGTTTGTATCTTTACCAGAATTTGGAATAAGACTTGCAGTTATTGTAACATGCCAGCTGGTATTGAGATCGTGGAAGAGAAGATGCGTAGCTCCTACCTACCTCTAACTGCCAGAGGCTACCAATATTTACCCAAAATACCCAACAGTTGCTCAACAGCCAAATTGGCTTGGGTCCATTCAACACAATCAGATGAGAAGGAAATCTTGAAGGTGCTAGGCAAATCACTAACATTTTAGAAGCACAGACAACATTTCAAGAAAATCTTTTGTAACAACTTCCTTTGGCGATAATCTCATGAGCATGAATCCTAATTGTGCTTAGATGAGAGAAAAGATCAACCGATAACTAGAATGGAATATATTTAAAAATCACTGAATAATTTCCAATCACATGCTTTCTCTGGGCTAGAGCTCAACTGAGGTTAGATAGAGCCAGAAATTTTACCACAGTCTCATAAGATGTTCCGCCTAGAGAGACAGAGTGTTTGATGTAAACTCTTTAAGAACACACAAGTGGAAAGGCCATGATCCTAGAAAGAGATGTGTCAGGGGACGCACTGATTCCAGTCTGTTCTTCTATTCCTCATCTCAAATAGGTCCTCTGTGCAAGCCAGCAACCATGTTTCAGTTCACAATCCACTCTTCCATGTGACCAGTTCATGCTATCTCCTCTCTTCAACCATCAACACTTGCTCCTACCCTACTCACTGACAAAATGGATGCAATTGGAAGAGAACTTCCACATGATCCACATCACACATAAAATCTACCTGCCTCTGTGAAAATATTCCCTGTCTTTCTTCCTGTTCCTCTGGTTGAATTCTCAGTGATCCTAGCCAAAGTTATGTCCCCTACTTGTGCACAAGAATTCATCCCATTTTACAACTTAATTCTATCATTCTAGCAATTTACTCCTCTTTGTTCAAAATCATATTTTTTTTCATTCTATTGGATTCTTCACATCCACTCTTATCTCTCTAATTCTAAAAGCAAGCTTCTCTTGATTCTGGTATTTAACTCAACAGTCAAGCCCCAGTCTTCATTTATTTGACCCTTTAGCTACGTTGAATACAATTGTTTACTTTCTCTTTCTTGGAGTAAATCTTTCACCTGGCTTGTAGGAAGCCAAATTCTGATGGCAGGGTCAGCCAAAAACCTCTAATCAGATTGGTCAGAAAAAGTCTCCGTTTAGTGGGGGTTCCTTACTGTGAGAATGTTAAACTTGCTAGTGGGGAACTGGTAAAATCTTTCTAGCCATACTGTGTCTTTTCACACCACTCATCTCATCAATGAAAAAAAGATTTTAAAATCACTAATGACAATTAATAACACCTGCACATATACATTTCAAGAATGATATTGAAGTACTTAAGCACCCTGAAGTATAGATTCCTGATTCAGATAGTGCAAACGCTAACCAAGCACCCCTTGGTTATAGTTAAGGTTAACTAAGATACAGAAACTCACATTGATATAACATTCAGTTTATGTGGAGCAAATGCTCCTCACTTTTCTAAATCAGGGCCAGATAACATTGCATAACACTTGAACCAGTACCCTTAATCCATGCTATTTGCATGTATGTATATAATCTGTCAATTTTTTCCTGGTCAATATGTATGTGAAATCATAAATTTGAGGACTAGTTACATTTGATTCTAATAATGCACTTTTAATAAATTCATGGCTCTTTGGTTCTGTAGACAATCTAAATGTACTTTGAAAATTGAATACCTTTTTATTTAGTATTCACCAAGGTGAATACAGTCTTCAGTATGAAAATTATTATGTTTTTTAGAATAACATAAATGTGAGATCTATAACCTCTGTAGTATTAGTGTTAATATAGATTAAAACAGCACTAGATGAGCCAAAGAAAATTTATCTCTTTGGTATCCTAGTGGGGCACAGTTTACACCAAATACATAATTCAAAAAAAATTATAATTACATTATTTTCTTATAATTCCATTATGCAAAATCTGTCTTAGTATTCCTTTGACAAAAATCTCTGAAAATAGAATCAGGAGAATCTCATCTCTCTGGCTTGAGTTATTTTTAATTAATGCATATTACATTTCTCCTATAATAATTAGTGATAAAACGAATTTCGTTTAAATGCACTTTAGACAGCAGTGGAAAATTCTCAACACAGAGGTTGCCTGCATTCCTTGGCTCAGGGCCACATGTTTGTATTGCTCCAACATTTTGTTTCCGTCATCACATCTCCTACTACTGATTCCAATCTCCTGTTTCCCTCCTATAAGAACCCTTGTGCTTATACTGGGCTCACATGGATAATCCAGCATAATCCCTCCATTTTAAGATTCTTAATCATATCTGTGAAGTCCTTTTTTTCCTGCATAAGGTAACATTCACAGTTTCTAAGGATTGAGACATGAACATCATTGGAGAGCTATCATTCAGCCTCCATAATATCTAGCTGCTTAGTAAAGCCTCTATTTGAATGTCATGTCAAACATAAAATGGCCGTAACTGAACATCTGAGATGCCCCCACAAACCAGCTCCTCTGTTAATGGCAATTCCATTCTTAAAGTTGCTTTAGTCAAAATGTTTGGTATCATTTTTGATTCATCTGTTTCTCTAAAGATCCCAAATCCAATCATTCAATAACCAAATCCTGCTGATTCTGTGTTCAAAATTCAGAATTCTGTCACTTTTCACCACCTCCAATGTTACTAACCGCGACTGCTCCACCCTTCTATCTATATTATAGCAGCAGTTACACTTCTGGTACCTTGAAACCTATTCTCAGCACAATAGGCAGAATGAACATATTAAAACTGTTCATGCAAATCATGTTGCTTTTCTACTCAAAACTCCGGAATGTGTTCCCACCTCATTTTTAATAAAAGGCAAAGTTCTTTCTATCCATATGCCCTGGTCCCCCACCTACACCCCTGGTCCCTCTCTAACCTCATGTCCAGCTTCTTTCCACCTGGCTCACTCTGATCTAATCACACTGCTTTTACACTTCTTCTTGAACTTGCCAAGAATGATTCTTCCTTGCATCTCTGCACTAGGTCTTCTCCCTGTGGGAATGCTCTCCTTGCTAATATCTTCATGACCTTCTCCCTTACTTCCTTCAGGGTTTGGCACAAATGTCATTTCTCAGTAAGACCTTCCCCGGCCTTCTTATTTGAAATGTGAACCTGTCTCACATCCAACACTCTCACTTTACTTTTTCTCTGTTATTACCATCCATTTACTAGATATTTCACTTACGTTATTTATGCCCTGCTTCTCCACAGGAATATAAGATCCATGAGAGCAGAAATTTTTGCATATATGGCCCAATACTCTATGCTCACTGCTGGCACATGCTTGAATCATAAGTGCTGTGTCAATATTTTTTGAATTAACAAAAAGTGTAGAGTTGTTATTCAAAACTTTTTTCTATGTGTCATCTTTAATCACTGGGTTTAGATACCTATTCATTGTAATCTGTTGAATCTTTTAGAAAGACTACATATAGAGGAGTGACACAATATTCCTTGTTTGGGCCAGCAGCACCTGGTAATCCCTTTCATGCTTGTGTTTCTAAAAGTCTTGAAGAATTTCTATCCTATACCAAGTGCCATTGGATGCCATATATGGATATTTCTCCAACAGTGAAATTATAGCCTGTGAAAATACTATGTATAAGATTGTTTTTTTGATATAAAGGTCTACTTTTTTCGTGATACTAAATTTATTCTAATTCAAAAATAAAACCAAATAACAAAATAAAACACTAGAATTACTGGTATAACTATTATTTCAGGGGTTGGACTAGGATGAAGTGATTAGAACAGTTATTGGTTTTTCCTTTCACCTAAGGCTCTAACATGGCTTGGTGCTAAGTCTGTCTTTATTTAAAATTTAGATATTTTTTATCATGCAATTTTGTATTATGTTTTATTTATTAAATATTTTATTAAATATTATTTATCTTGGTTACTGAGCTTTTTTGGTAATCCCTTAAATTGTGTTCCTGAGACAGGTACCTCATTTCCCTCACTGTCAACCCAGCCCTGTATCATACAAGTCCTACTGCAAGAGAATAGATAAATATTAAAAAATAATTCCCACATGCCCTTGCTTACTTGGCATATTCCACCCAGCAAAACTAGAACTATCTATCTTACTGACCAAGATGTTTTTTGCCTTCACCACAAAATTTGGACTCATACTTAACACAGCATTGGAGGGTAGACCCTTGAGATCATTGGCTAGTGTTTCAGAATTAAAAATCATAATAATCCTTAAAGAAATCTATTTCAAGCCTGGCTTTAATTAATGAAAAAATATGTATACAGAACAACCCTTAAGATTGCATATGGAAATTAAGAATCCCACTAGACACCCAGGAGAGTAAACTGAAAGCTATTAGAATTATTAAGAGAGTTCAGTATAGTGGCCGTGTGAAAAAATACAGAAAGCTTTTCTTCAGACTAGTACAAAGCAATTGGGTAATATAACAGGAAAATTGAATACAATAAAACTGAGCTATTTAATATATGAGCTGAAAAAAATGAAGCATAATTACATACTTGAACTGGAAAAGAGAATTTTACAAATGTAAATTCTTACATTAATTCACAGTTTTAGGCTAATGACAAATAAGGACCAATGGTGCTTTTAAAACTTGAAGGAATTTGACTTCCAGAATGACAGAGTAAGGACCTCTGAAAATCCATTTCTCCATTAAAGCAACCAGTACTCTGACAAAAATGTCAAAATCAACTTTTTCTGAACTCAGGACATTAACTAAAAGATTAAACAAGGTGAGTCATGTTTATACAAGAAAAACAGTTGAACCTCTGGAAGAAGAGTGTGATTTCTGGAATTTTAACTTGCCCTTATCTGATTCTCAGCTCTGTTATAACTTTAAAAAGTCTTACAAATACAATAGCTATTAAAATCAGCAGTTTGGAGCAGAATGACAGCAGCTCACCAAAAGTCCCATCCCCAGAGATCTGTCACGATCTTACCTATCCAGCAGCTTGCTAAAAAGCACCATTCTCAGGGTATGTCTTTATTTGGCCTTAGTCAAATATCTTACTTTGAGTGAGGAACTCCTATCCTCTGGGCAATTGTCAAAAACAATCAAAAGCAATTGTTTAACTTCACATCTGCCTCAGGTTGCATAACTTATTGGAGTTAACAAGAGGCTGACCAAAAGAACTTAAAAAGCTAGGGACTGAGATGTTCATTACGAGCTTTAAAATGCTAAGACATTACACCTGAAACTAATACAACATTGTAAATCAACTCTATTTCAATAAATTTTTTTTTAAAAAAGCGAAGACATATTCCAGAAATCTAAAAGGAAATCTAAAAACTCATGATCAGGGCTATGCAGATGTTCTGGAAAGGACTGAGGGGGTCCTAGTCTCTCACTTCTGCCTGACCTTGAGACTGTGTGCAAGCAGGAAGTGAAGGCTAATTCAGAGTGGTAAACTGCCTGTCATAGCATTGATCTAAAGCCACAACACAAATGCAGAGATACACACAGCTCCTCAGCAAAGAATGTGGGAATTATTTGATCTAGGCATTTAAAGAAATTTCTGTCCAATCTTTAGCTGACCACTAAACAATTCAATCATAAATTTCAGTGGTCACATATGACAAAGAATATAGACTGTATATAATTAATCCAGGAAAATCAGTAAACTAACAGCAACAACAAAGGCAACAACAGAAAACGCTGGGGAGGAGGGGATCTGATTTCTAGAATTGCCTTTCTTCCTTTCTTTCTTTCTTTCCTTCCTTCCTTCCTTCTTTCCTTCATCCTTTCTTTCTTTCTTTCTTTCCTTCCTTCCTTCCTTCTTTCCTTCTTTCCTTCTTTCCTTCATCCTTTCTTTCTTATAGCCTTATTGAGGTATAATTGATATACAAGACACTAAACATATTTATTGTATATGATTTTATGAGTTTGGGTATGGGCATGCCCCCATGAAACCATTACCAAAATCAAGATAATACATATATCCATCAACTCCAAAAATTTCCTTCAAAAATCTCCTCATAAACCTTTGTTTTTGTTTCATTTTGTGGTAAGAACACTTAAGAGACTGACTCTCTTAACAAAAATTTTAAGTTAACAGTACAGTATTGTTAATTATAAGCACTATATTGTACAGCAGATCTTTAAAAATTATTCATCCTGCCTAAATGAAACTTTATACTCATTGAACAACTCCCAATTTCTCCCTCCCTCCAACCCCTGGAAACCACCATTCTACTCTCTGCTTCTCTGAGTTTGACGATTTTAGATTCCTCATGTAAGTGGAATCATGCAGCATTTGTCCTTCTGTGACTGGCTTATTTCACTCAACATAATGTCCTCTAGTTTCAGTTGTCACACAGGGCAGGATTTCCTTCTTTTTTAATAAGATTTTATTGTGTGTATATACTACATTTCCTTTATCCATTCATCCATAGATGAACATTTAGAGTTTTTTACATAGCTTGGCTACTGTGAATGATACTATATTATTTGAAGTATCTAGTTTACAAAAAAATTATGAGATATTCAAATAAATAGGAAAGTATGAAGCCTAGACAGAAAAAGAAGTCAACAAAAAAAGTTCCTGAGGCAGCCCACACGTTGAAATTGCTAGACAGAGACTTTAATCAACTATTACAAATACGTTCAAAGAGTTAAAGAAACTCATATATGCAGAAGGGAAAGAAATGTATAATGATGTCAATCATTGAATTTAGGGCCAACCCTAACTTAGTATAACCTCATCTTAACTAATTACATATACAAAAACTCTTTTTCCAAATCAGCTCACATTCTGATGTTCTAGATGGACACAAATTTTGGAGGGACCATACTCAAACTAGGACATAGGTCAAATAAGTTTTCCCAGTCTTAGTAACATAAAGAAAACATAATAAAGGAAAGTTATCAGAGCCTTAAAGACTTGTGGGACACTATCAAATGTACAAGATCTAGTGGGAGTCTGTTAGGGAAAAGAGAGAGAGAAAGGGACAGAAAGACTTTCTGAAGAAATAATGGTCAATAACTTTCCAAATTTAATGGAAAACATTTTCATATCCAAGAAGCTCAATGACTTCCAACTAGTATAAACTTAGCACAAATATCTAGACACATCACAGGACAACTGTTGAAAGCCAAACGAAAAAGAGAATCTCAGAAGCAGCAAGAAGAAAGTTGCTGATCAATTACAAGGGATCCTCAAAGAGGTTAAAAGCTTACTTCCCATTAGAAACCATGGAGTCCAGCAGGCAATGGGACAACATATTCAAAGTGCTAAAAGAAAAAGATTGTCAACCAAGAAATCTATATCCAGCAAAACTACCCTTCAAAAATCAAGGAGAAATTAAGAGTATACCAAGATAAACAAAAACAGAAAATTCATTGTTAGCAGCCCTGCCTTATAAGAAATACTTCAGGGAATCCTTCTGGCTGAAATAAAAGGACACTAGACAATATCATTTGTGAAGAAATAAAGAGCACCAGTCTACATAGGTAAATATAGAAGGTATATAAATATATTTTTGTTGGTAATTCTTTTTTTCCTACATGATTTAAGATAACTGCATATAACAATAATTATAAAACTATGTTGATGGGATTATAGTATAAAAGGATGTAGTTTTTGTGATAATGTTAGTACAAAGAAGGGAGAACAGCAGGGATATATTGGAGAAAGTTTTTGAATACTATTGAAATTTAGCTGATATTAGTCTGAAATATATTATTATAAGTAAAGATGTTGATTTTAATCTGCAGGAAAACCACTAAGAAAATAACTCACAAAATATAGTAACAGAAACACCAAGGGAATAAAAATGACATACTATAAAATATCTATTTAATACACAATAAGTAAAGGAGGGATAGAAGAACAGAAGAGACAAGATTTACAGCAAACAGGGAAAAAAATCACAGACATCAACCTACCTTATCAGTAATTGCATTAAATAAAAATGAACTAAACACTTCAATCCAATAGTAGCAATGGATCAAATGGATAAAAGATCATGATCCAACTATATGCTGTCTACAAGAGACACATCCTAGATACAAAGACACAAATAAGTTAAAAGTAAAAAGATGAAAAAAGATATTGTGCTAAAAATAAGGAAAAGAGAGCCAGAATAGTTATACTAATATAGATGTTAAGGTAAAAATTGTTAGTAGGGACAAAGTACATTTTAAAATGATAAAAGGACCAATCAGTCAGGGTGACATAACACATAAACATGTGTACACCTAAAAATAGCCTGAAAATGCACAAAGAAAAAATGGCAGAATCGAATAGACAAGTAGACAATTTTACAGTAAGAGTTAGAGAACTCAGTGTACCACTTTCAATAATGGATAGAACAATTAGGGAGAAGATCAGCAAGGAAGTAGAAGACTTGAACAAGCCTACAAACTGATTGGCTCTAATATACATCTATAGAAGACTCCATCCCACCACAACATAATACACATTCTTCTCAAGTGCACATGAAACATTCTGTAGGATAGACTATATCTTAGTCTTTAAAGGCAAGCTTCAATTAATTTAAAGATTGAAATCATACAAGGCATATTTTGCAACCACAATGGAATTAAATTAAAAATCACTAACAGAAGTAAATTTGGGAAATATACAAATATGTGGAGATTAAACAACACACTCCTAAATAACAATTCTGTTCAAAAAAATACAACAAAAAATAGAAAGTACTTTGCAATGAATGAAAATGAAACTATAGCATACCAAAGTTATGGGATGCAGCAAACTCAGTGCTTAGAGGGAAACTTATAGCTATAAAAGTCTATAATCAAAAAGAAGGAAAATAAAAAAAATCAATAAATACCTTAAGCACCTTAAGAAACAAGAAAAAGAAGAGCAAAGAAATCTTAAAGCAGAAGAAAAAAATAATAAAAACCAGAGTTTCTGAAATCAAGACTAGAAAAACAATAGGAAGGTCAATGAAACTGAGAGTTGCTTCTTTTTTCTTCTAATAAAAGAGTTTCGAGATACAGAAGCAAAAATTTGCAAATAGAACTACAAGGAGAAAGTCATAAATCCACAAATCCAGTCAAAGTAAGTGAAAGAAAGAGGATAATAAGCACAAGAGAAGACACCAAAGAAACTGAAAACTAACAAACTGTTAAATTCAACAAAGCCAAAAGTTCATTCTCTGAGATGATCAACAAAATGGATAAACACGGAGCTAGACTGATGAAGGAAAAAAGAGAGAGAACACAATTTGTCAATATTGTAAATGAAAGACTAACACTACAAATTCTACAAACTTTAAAAGAATAAAAAATAAGTTATGAACAATTGTAGGCCAAATTATTCAACACTTTAGCTGAAATAGAAAAATCCCTTGAAAGACAATAAACACATGGCAAATAAGCACATGTAAATGATCTCCACCCCATTAGTCATCAGGAGATGCAAATGAAAAAACAAAAAACTATGCACATATTAGCATGTCTAAAATTAAAGACTGATAATACAGTGGGTTGGCAAAAATGTGAAACCATTGAAAATCTCTGCTGATGGGGTGTTTGGAGGTTTCCTAAACATTGTACAAACACTTAACATATTATTTACTCATTTCACTCCTAGATCTTTAATCAAGAGAAATGAAATCACACAATTACTGAAAATGGAAACTAACCTATGATGATAAATAGCACATCAGCAGTTGCCTGGCAGGGGCAGAGGGAAGGATAGAGTGCAAAGCAGCACAATGAAGTTTGGGGGAAGTGATGGAAATATCCTGTACATCAATCATGGTGGTGGTTTCACGGTATATGCATCCATAAAAATTGTATCTAATTTTTCTCTTTAAATGGATGCAGTATTTGTCTCTAAATTTGATAAGAAGAAAACATAAAAGAAACAGACAAAAATTACATATAGTATTTCTTGAACACTAAACACAGTTAAAATATTTAGCCTTCATTCTAAGAATCTTTTAGAAACCCCTTTATGGGCCAAGGCTTTATTTATTTTTTGTTAGGTTGGTCATGTGACTCTGCAGAGACTAGAGGTATATTAACAGATCATTTTTCTAAGCACAGGGTCAGAAAAATGATTGCTCCTTTCTAAAAACTCATTTTGTATACATATAAATATTTCAACAAGGGAAAGGGACATAAAACTTTTGCAAAATGCCTAGAAAAGCAATCTTTCAAATAAGCTAAGCCCATAAAGTACAACAGAAACAAATTTGGGTAATAGATCAATAAGTTTAATGTATCATGGAGCCTCAAACTACCACTTTATTTTTTAAATCTCCACAGTGGAATTAACAAGGAAATGGAACCTCTTTTCCCCATGTGCCCTCTGAAATTGTTCAAGAGTTATCCAGTTTAATTAACCCTCCTCTATAGTTAACAAGGTGTTAAGGGCCTAGTATGTTAAAGTAAGCATTTTCCTGTGTTCTTTTATTTTTATAAACAAATATCTTTCAGCCAGATTTTTCTCTATCCATTAGATTTCTAATTACTATTATAAAGGCAGTTTAGAAAAATAATCTGGTGACTTAGGCCACAGTCACCAGATAAGTCAGTGGAATAGACTCAAGCTTATTAATACAGGTTTCTTATCCACTTGACCCAACAACAGGTCACATGTGCCACTAAGAATGACTTCCTATTCGATGTCAATCATCACAATAACAAGTAAGCTGGGACAAGTAATATGGGAAATGTTACAAGGAAAACCAGAAGTGAAACCCAAAGTTGTGTTTTAATTTAACTTTTAATAAATATTCCACGTCATTTAATATACATTTGTTTTTAAAAATGTGTTAAGTGGCATGTGCAGTAGAGATACTTTGCTATTATAAATATTTCAGTGGAGCTGATGCATTTGCTTATAGTAGTTATATTTTTAGCATGCTACTTCTGAAAGAAAATAAATGATAAACCACTGTTGAGTATTATAATCTTCCATTAAACTGTTTTCCCTGAATTTATAACCAGCCTGGTACCACTAGAGGGCAGGCTTTACATTGGAATGAAACATTCATTTTCGCATCCATTGTATTCGTACACATCTAAAATGTTTTAAAATTAGTTTTAAGAGTAGAAATCTGCCACAGTGTAACTAGATTATTTTTCTCTGAGAGGTAAATTAAACTAAAATCATGTTTTACAAATAGTCCTTAATTTAGCTACTCAAGTGCAGTCATGTTAAAAATTTTTGACATGACAGTTTTTTTAGAATCAGTGTTAGATGAATCATATGAGATCTATATCTTCATAAAAGTATGTTCAATACCAAATAAATACTGTACTTTAATGGTTAGTTCACAAATAAATTAGTGATTGAATTAATATTTGTGCTCCCTTGGTCCTGTCACCTGGATAGGGCAAAAGGAATTCAGCCTGAAATTTTAGCAGCTGGCTGTAAGTCAAAATCTCTGTACATGGTACAGAGTTCCTCAGTCAACAGAAACCTTTGAAAATGATCATTCATTCACAGGTCACATCATAAAATGTGTGTGTTATATATGGCATGACATTCCTATTTCACTATGAAAATCTTATAGTGAGAATTGACAGTCAAAATAATCTTTGCACAAGTATGTGTATGTGCCAACCTATATTAACATATATCCTCCAGTTCCTTCTCAGTTTATTTGGTGTGCTCTGCCTCTCAGGAGAAACGGATCCCTGGACGATCACATTGGATATAATAGATTTGATAATTGGGAATAGTTATTGAGCACTTAACATTTTAAAATACATGACGTGCTCAAAGGCACACAGTTTGTGAGTGGTTGGATACCTGCAGCTGATACCTGCCACCTTTCAAAAAAGACTTATTTTTTCATATAAATATAAAGGTCCAAGTAACTACTAACAAAGAAATGCAAGGTATTTGAATCACTAGAGTGTAGTCTGAAGAGGGCTGACCTCAGACTAAGGAGTGGCCCAGCTATAATCAAGGTACAATTTGAATTTATAATCCCCTTGGTAACTTGAGAGACGTAGATATGGATACCTAAAGCTAAGCACCTTTTAATTTTTAAATGGAATTATGCTACGTGAGCTAGATAAATTAAATAGATACCAATTCAAGATTGTCAATTTATTTTGTGTAAATAATTATATTTTCCTATAACTAAGCTTTAGTGTGTGGTAGACTAATTGCACTGATGGTCCCAGTTAATGGCTTCCCTGAATCCGTGTCTTTGGCAATTTGACTGTGCTCGTGCTGTGTGAACATGACAAGGCTGGCCTTTGTGAATGCAGGTTTGTGGTAGACTCATAGGATGAGACACTTGGAAGAAAGCCAGCAACAAGCCCCCAGAGCAGAGCTGGCTGACCCTCAATCCAGTGTGGAACCCTAAGGGGGATTAGCTGTGCCCAGCTTGTAGGCAGAATAATGATCCCCAAGGATATCCGTGTTGTAATTCCTAGCACCTGCAAATATATAAGTGATACCTAAATGACACAAAAGATGTCTCAGATGTGATTAGATTAAGAATCTTAACATGAGGAGATTATCCTGGATTATCTGGGTAGGTCTAATGTAATCTCAAGGGTTCTTAGAGGAGATAGGCAGGAAGGCCAGCGAAGGAGATCAGAGAGAAAGAGAGATTGATGATACTACACTGCTGCTCTGAAGGTATAAGAAGAGACCATAGACCCAAGAATGCAGAGGGCATCTAGAAACTGGAGAAGGAAGGAAACAGATGCTCCCCACAGAGCTTCCAGGAGGAAGACAGCTCGGCGGACACCTTCATTTTAGCCCTGTTAGACCCATTTCAGACTTCTGACCACCAAAACTGTAAAATAACAAATCTGTGTTGTTTCAAGCCACTAAATTTGTGGTAATCTGTTACAGCAGCAGTAAGGAACTAGTACACCAGCCTTAAGCATAGCCTATAGATTCATGAGTTAATTTGATTTGAATTCTAAGTTCGGGGGGTTTATTACCTCATTGCTAACAGATATGCTCTTTGAAGTAGACAGTTTGTTTTCTACGTATAAAAATATTGCAACTGGGCTTCCCTGGTGGCCCAGTGGTTGAGAGTCCGCCTGCCAATGCAGGGGACACGGGTTCGTGCCCCGGTCCGGGAGGATCCCACATGCCGTGGAGCGGCTGGGCCCGTGGGCCATGGCCGCTGAGCGTGCGCGTCCAGAGCCTGTGCTCCGCAACGGGAGAGGCCACAACCGTGAGAGGCCCGCGTACCGTAAAAAAAAAAAAAAAAAAATTGCAACTATTTTCAAAGGTGAGGTATATGTCTGGAACCAAATATAAAATGTTTGCAGAACAGGCAAATGAGGGAGAAAAGGAGAAAGAGGAGGAGGAAGAGAGTAAGCTGTATTACCAGCATTTTTCTCTGTCAAATACCTTTCCAAATGGATACAATACCTCGATTACTTCATTTAAAAAACATACAGAGTAAATAATCTTAATGTTTCATTACAAAAGAAAAGCCTAAAATGCAGATAGTATGTAAGTTCTCCAGCTAAAAATGAGAGATCTTAGAACTGGGTATGAGTCCTATTAATAATGAAGTTTATTACTCTCGAAATCATAGTTCTAAGAAAAATTTAATAATATGACTTTAATATCATAAAACTAAGACTTTTTACAGTCAATGCACAGTGTTACAGTAAATCTGTGACCTAAGACATTTATATGAAATTCTGTGCTTCAGCAGAATGTGTTTTCAGGTGAATGCTTACCTCTATCAGAAATAGTGTAATTATCCTGCAACAGCAGAAACAGAAAAATGTTGTATCCACTATGCTTTGAATGCCTATGTAAATAGTACTGAGTATTAGAAAAAATGTAATGTTATAACAAAAAATTCTGATTTTAATAACTTCTCTAAGGACTTTAGGGCTAATGGTTTCTTTCAAGTCTTTCCTAAAGCCCTTTTCATCAGGAAACACTAATTCTGAGTATGAAAAGAGAAATACTGAAGTATATAGTAGAGCACCACTAGAGAAAATTTTACCTAGTTTTTACGGTTGAGTATATGACCTACCAATTAGAATGATTACATTTCATAAATGGGCATTGCAAAACCAACTAATTGCATTTCCTTTATCTTTTCACAAAGCACTTCCCTCTTTTATAAATGTCTCTTCTAAAGAAGCAGTTAGCTCTAAATTGGTATTTACTCATAAAGCAGTGTTACTAAGAGGAAAAAATTAAAATAAGCAGATGAAATTAATTCCAATAGAATATTTTATTTAGCACAGTACATCTAAAAATTATTTCAAAAAGTAACCAACAAAAATGTATTAGTTATTTTCATTATTTTTTATACTAAGTCTTTACAATCTAATGTGTATTTTACATTTATTTTGTATCTCAATTCAGACAAGCCACATTTAATTGCTCAGTAACCAGATGTTGCCAGTAGCTACCATACTGGACATCCCAGCTCTAAAGAGAAGTAGTGAAAAGGAAAAGAAATTTTGACATTACTTTGTAAATAAGGGAATTGAAAAAGAATTGGGGAATATCCTAATTGCTTTAAGGGATGTATCCCAGATCCACTGAATTAAAAATCTGCATTTGTCAGACCTGAAAATGGTCATTTTAAAATGGTCTCTAGATGTTCCTGTTCTTCAATACACTTGGGTTTGGGAACTACTGACATTGCGTTAAAGTGACTGTAGATTGTGACTCGTTAACAGAGTAGCAAAGAATCTAGAGTCATAGAGGATTTGGGTCATGGAGACCTTGATTTAAAATCAGATTCGTTGAATTATTGCCAGTGAAACATGACCAAGTTACTTTACCTTTCTTTCCAAGGCTTGTTCTTGAAGAGGCTAAGAATATGTACCTCATATAATTATTAATGGGATTAAATGAAACAATGTCTGTGTATAAAGAGACTTGCAAAGTACCAAATAATTATGGGTTTTACTAATTATAATATGGTGCCAATAAGTCCAAATTGCAGAGTTTCATCCTTAAATGGGCCATTGTTCTATAATCCTTCCATGACCTCAAATGTTATTTCTAACTCTAGTTATGTCTCCTGAAATACTGTGCCTGTATTAGTCTACTTGAGTTACCATAAAAAAAATACCACAGACTTGGTGGCTTCAAAAACATAAATTATTTTTTCCACAGTTCTGGGGGCTACTAGTCCAAGATCAAGGTTCCATCAGGGTTGGTTTCTGGTGAGACATTTCCTGGCTTGTAGAGAGCTCCCTTCTCACTGTGTCTTTATAAGGCCCCCCTTTTCTGTGCAAGGGCAGAGACAGCGTTCTCTGGTGTCTCATACTCTTTGTAGGAACACCAGTCCTATTGGATTAGAGCTCCACCCTTATGATATCATTTTACCTTAATTACCCTTTTAAGGCCCCATCTCCAAATATAGTCATATAGGGGTTAGGGCTTCAACATATGAATTAGAGGGAATACAATTTACTCCATAACAGTACCACTGATTAGCATCACTATGTACTTATTGCCCAAACACACATCTGCAAGTTTCTGGCCCTGAAAAGTTGTCTGCTTGAACATTGCAACTTCCTCCCTGCACCATCTCTAAGCAAATCAAGAATAGAATCTAAATGCTATACCTCTGGTCTACATCCATGTGCCTTGGAGATCACTTTAGCCTCCAGACTTCATGAAAATTGGGCCATAAGCTTCCACAGTTGCTCAGCAAAGCATGCCAACTCACAAATAAATGAAATTTCGGGTCAAACTCTTTCTATCCATGAGATTAGATTGAAAACAAATACATAAAACTGATTCACCAGGAGGATAGCTTTTCATTGATAACAGCTATATTTTACTGTGAAGTTAGTTATTTGGGTTTTCTAATCTTTTGAAAGAACTGAGTGCCTCATTAAATCTAGACTGAGTATTGTACGATCATCACAGAGAAATGTGTTTTAGCCAATTGTTTACATAATATAGGATTGCTAACTTGATGAAATGGTCAACTTATAGCCCAATGAGAAAAGCATTTTGAACTTGTCTCTAATCTCCTATTCCAACCTTCCATTCCACATATAGAACTTATAAATTTTTTGCCCTTCTTTTTTTCTCATCAACTTTTTGGGTACCCAGGCTTATCCTTCTTGCTCTCCTTCCCTACTATAACTTATATTCTCCATCATGTCATAATGTTTCCTCTTAACCCGACAGCAGGCACCCTCAACCTCTTGTATTTATTACTTGCCAAATGTCAGTGATGGCTTCCTTCTCTAGCCCAAGCATAAGAATCCATTGTTTTCAAATAAGCAATGACACAAATATACCAGGTTGAAATGTGATCTAGAAACTAACCAAAATGGTATTCTTCTTACCTATGTTCTATACTAAAGACAATATTACAATACTTTAGATACTACCACACTAGTTTTAAATCTTTTATAAAATTTAGTCTTTTCTTCATAGGCTAAAAGCCTAACTAAAATCCACTTATATTTTTAAAGCAAATGCCAACTGTTTTGTCTTTAATTAGATGTCATTTCAAGGGAAGGAGGTGTATTTGGCCCTTTTATAATCCTTGGAAGAGATGTGATTGACAGTAATGGTATATAGTCATGATTGTTTTAATGTAGTTTAGCCAGGTTTAATGCACAGCTCTCTCTAAACAAGAGAGAACTTATAACATTAAAGTTCAAAGATCGATTTTAAAGAGATTTTTCTCAGACTGGTAAACATTACAAATTCCTCTTATCCTGTGATGTGAAATGTATTGGTTTGAGGGGGATATAAAACTGGTTGAGCTTCTTTTAAAAATTATATTTAATACAATCAAAATATTCTATTGTCATAATTATCCCAAAACAGTAGAAGAAACATTTAAATGTTATCTTATATTTTAAGGATGTTTGTGACATTTAATGGTTTCCTAGAAAATCCTGTCTTTTTTGTCTGACCCGAGGATTCTCAAATATAGGTACCAGTGGAAAGCTGTGTTTGGGTTCATCCTCAGCCTGCCCTAAACCAGGCTTGCCCTCAGGGCTAAACTAAACAAGAATAACTTGGACTTTCAACTTTTAGTGGTAGTTGTTTATTTTCCCCAAATTTAACACTGCCTATGACCACTTCTGCCTATTCATTGATAAAATATTTGATATAGTTTTTTAAAAAGGATAAAAAGCAGTTAAGTTTTTAGTTTCATGGTACTCAATGATACAATTAGCATAATGCTATATCAGCTATGTTACTATGTTATTTTTAGATTTTCTTTTCCTTTTTTGTAAGTGAAATTAGCCATTTTGGATACACATGAATAAATTCACTTATTATGTCAGTTTGATCATATATCTTTTATAATTGTTTACTAATCACTCACTGAAAACATGAATATTGTAAATAAATGAGATCTCTGTCTCCCATAAGCTACATGGATAGGCAAGTCATTCTTTAAAGATAATGCATGAACTTTTACTTGAAGAAGTTTTCAAGATGTAAAAAAGTTAAATTTTGTTATTCGTGGTAATATTCTGAAATATATCAGAAATTTAACAGAAATTCACCAGAAGAACTACGTCAAAAGTGTAACAGGAAAACAATCTGGCACACCAAAATATTTTTATTCACAACATAAATTTGTTCATAGCATTACATATATTCAGGTGCCTGATATTTTGGAAGAGATGGAGTGCCTCAGTTTTCACCAAATACAGAGAATTCTTATTGCTGTTGCTGTTGTTTTTGCCCTTTTTAATCTTGAGATAAGACTAGTAACTTGAGAAAGTGGTCAAGCTATAGGTCAATGAAAAAGGCACGGGAGAGAGAACACAGAAAAAAAAAAATCTATGATTAAGCTGTACTAGTTTAAAAATAATTGAATTTGCTTGACTATAATCATTATTTTTCATTAATTGAAGCAACATGAATGCAGTGAATGAATGCAATGAATTATTTCAAATAATACCCTAAGGGGCTTGGAACAGTACACAGACAAGCCTATCTGTCTTTAATGAAACTCTGAGTTAAAGATGTCTGTACCCACAAATCATAAATGATAGATGTTTCAGGATAAATTGGAAAAGATCATTGGTTATTTATTACTGTCAACAGTCTTCTTTTAAAAATCAACTATTGTTAGTTTCTATTACTAAGGGCAGACTAGACAAACTGATACCTGATTACATTGATTAACTATAATTGCTCAGAGTATTATTCTGTATAAATTTCATGATTATTTCATCAATACAAAATACATTTTTCTTTTTTTATTAGCAGTTTTTATGGTGATGATTAGAGGTCTCTTTCTCAAAAGGGATCTTGATAAAAATAAATGAAATTGACTCACTTAGAATTGATTCATCCTCCCAGTGCATCAGTACTTTCAAACAAGTGTCTAAAAGACTTAAAGGGATTTTTTTTAAATGAAAAAATTATATGTATCAAAAAATCAATATATATATAAAAGAATATATTCCTTTTAAGGGATATAAAGGGAAACACAGAGCTAGCTATAAAGTCCTATAGTCCTATTATGCATATCAACTGATGTACAGATTGCAAAACTGATATATGTTTCCTTTTAAGGCTCTCTCTCTAGGCTTTTTTTGGAAGATGAAGGGAACACTGGGAAATTTATTACTCCAATGTGGTATTTATACGTCCCTTAAATATCATATGCCTTGTATACATTTAGCCAAGAAATGTCACTTAATATAAAAATAAGAATATAAATCAGATGAATCCTTTCTCCTTTAACATTTGTTCATCATTCAATAACTATTTATTGACCCTTTACTTTGTGGTAGGCACTGTTCTTGAAAAACGTCTGTGGAAAGGAGAATAAACATAAAATTGCTTGCATTTTGTTTTACCTTTTCTCCTATATTAACTCAGTCCTTAGGCTGTGGTTCAAAAGAAGTAAAGATCATCCCAACAAAATCAATTTTTTGGCCTCATGCTTCTGATATGATAATGGCAGCCAGCTAAATCTGAATTTAGCTACATATCCTCCAAAAGAATATGTATCACACAAGTAAATACCTTTCCAACCCACCCCTATGGCATTACTAGATGTCAGAGAACGCCAGCAAGTTATATGTGAGTAGGATATCAGCTAAAGCGCAGACAAGACCGTGTGGAAAAGGCAGAGGCCAGAGGTGCCTAATGGTTGATGGAACACAGAGAGAAAAATCAAACGAAAAAATGGGAAGCCTCTGACTCTGAATGGAGAAATACTTGGAAGTCTGAGACCTGGCGTGTCAGTGCACTGGAAATCAAAAAGAAGGCGTACAGAGTACACAAGATCAGGGAGGCAGTCTCAACCTGAAAAGAAAGATTTTTGTTGTTTTTTTTTTGTTTTGTTTTTAGTTAGCTTTACCAACCAACGCAATACTTTTTTGCTAGCTCCTGTTCCAGGTATATTGTGAGTTAAACTATTGCTGTAATATTTATAGAGAAGAAAATATTCATTGATGTGCATTAAGAATTGTGAATCACCACACCCTTTCCAGCATTTATTGTTTCTAGATTTTTTGATCATGGCCATTCTGACTGGTGTGAGGTGATATCTCATTGTAGTTTTGATTTGCATTTCTCTAATGTTTAGTGATGTTGAGCAGCTTTTCACTTGCCTCTTGGCCACCTGTATGTCTTCTTTGGAGAAATGTCTATTTAGGTCTTCCGCCAATTTTTTAATTGGATTGTTTGTTTTTTTTGATATTGAGCTCCATGAGCTGTTTGTATATTTTGGAGATTAATCCTTTGTTTGTTGTTTCATTTGCAAATATTTTCTCCCATTCTGAGGGTTGTCTTTTCGTCTTGTTTATGGTTTCCTTGGCACTGTTGGTGGGAATGTAAATTGATACAACCACTATGAAAAACAACATGGAGGTTCCTTAACAAACTAAAAAGAGAACTACCATATGACCCAGCAATCCCACTACTGGGCATATACCCTGAGAAAACCATAATTCAAAAAGAGTCATGTACCACAATGTTCATGGCAGCACTATTTACAATAGCCAGGACATGGAAGCAATCTAAGTGTTCATCGACAGACGAATGGATAAAGAAGATGTGGCACATATATACGATAGAATATTACTCAGCCATAAAAAGAAATGAAATTGAGTTATTTGTAGTGAGGTGGATGGACCTAGAGTCTGTCATACAGAGTGAAGTAAGTCAGAAAGAGAAAAACAAATACCACATGCTAACACATATATATGGAATCTAAAAAAAGAAAAAAAAAAGGTACTGTGAACCTAGTGGCAGGGCAGGAATAAAGACCTAGACATAGAGAATGGACTTGAGGACATGGGGTGGGAGGGGGAAGCTGGGGCGAAGTGAGAGTAGCAGTGAAATATATACACTGCCCAACGTAAAATAGCTAGTGGGAAGCAGCAGTATAGCACAGGGAGATCAGCTCGGTGCTTTGCGATGACCTAGACAGGTAGGGCAGGGAGGGTGGGATCTATTAAAAAAAAAAAAGAATTGTGAATCGTTAGCTGAGTTACTTTAAGAGTCACTGCTGGAAGTTTTTAATGATCAAGCAGTTTGTACCATATTAGAAATGACCCTTTGACATTTCTCATCCAAAAAGCCTTATGGCTTTCTCTCTTTGATTAATAACTGTGGAAAAATTATGTTTGCTAAGACGCAAAGCACTTTAATATACCTGGATTATTTAAATTGCATTCTCTGTGAACATAGGCTAATATACTAATCTTTTCAACTTTGCACGTGGGAATACATGTCATACATACATTAAGAAAACAGTTTCTTTAAAAATTGAATGAATTTCCAATTCTCTACCTGAATTCATCTGCAAATATTTTGAATATTTTAAAGACCTTCTCTTATAGGTTTCCAGCATCCATCTTTGACCGTAGCAAAACTAAATAAAAAATGTCTGTCCTTTCTTCTGTTGAGCATCATGTCGCTCTATTTGAGGCATGACAAGCAACATCACCCACCTTCTTGCTTTCATTTGGAGGCCTTCCACTCTGTGGTTCTGTAAAATTTATTAGGACTGGTGCAAAGCTGATAGCTGCTGGCAAGACGACTGATGAAAGCATATTTCTTCAGCTTAAAATTTACCTTCAGTGAGAAATCTATATTTATTCTCACCTGTTTATTTTTAAAGATTATCAACGAAAAGAATTGCTATAAATTTACATTCCAGACCAGAGGATCTAAAAATGATAGTAACATCAATGTGAACTTTAGCAAATTCAGTTTTGTTAGGGCAGCAGAGTTCTTTTCTTTAGATTCCTTTTGGTAGAAATATGAGCTTATCTTTTTGTGTAAATAAGATTCTCTTCAGACCTAAAGATTCAATTGCGATTTTTTGGATGTAAAAGAAAAATGGTCTGGGTTTCCTTTGCAACTTGAAAATCTCACTTGAAGTTAAATCTAAATAGCAATATGACATTCAAGCAACAGAATAGCAGGTGGCTCCTGACAAGCATAATTTGCTTTTACAGTTCTGTAATTAATACCAGGAACAAGAGGGCAGCAGAGAAAAATGTACCTGTTACAAAAAGCCATTTGTAAAATGTGGTGTTTTTTAAACCCTGATTTCTGATGGAGCAACAAAAAAGAATTACCTCTTTCTATAACGTTAAGTTTTCTAATTTTGAGAAAATTTTATGGATCATATTATTCACTGCATATAATGTCTTGGTAGGAAAAATATTCCTGAAAAGTAAGCATTAATGATAAATACAGATATGCTTCTGGGCCATTGTGTACTTTAAAACTAGCACAATTTACATTTGGATTGCCAATGCCCTGAACAAAAGACCACTAGAAACATACATGTAATTGAACAAATTTGTATTGATTGACTTTTTGCAATGATGGAGAAAGTGCACTGTGGGAACTGTGAGGTGTCTCAGTAAGAGGGTGTTAGGAGGACATGTTATAGGATTGAGGCTCGTGTAAGGTGACTTGGGAGAGGGTTCAAGTAGTAGTGGGGCTTTGCTCTGGAATGAATGCCGTCGGAAAGCAGGGGTGATCATTCTCTTCTGAAGTGGAGAAGAATAGAGAGCGGCTTATACTGTGATTGGTAAAGAGGCAGAAGTGAGTCATATTAGCCAGGACGGGGAGATCTTTAGTCCTTTCTATGGCTTGGATGGTGTTTGGGTTTTATTGTGTGTGTTCACGTTCAACTGCGCATTGATCATGTGTTTACCTTGATCCATCATGGTAATATGGTGGCCTTCTTTGTGAAATTGTTAATGTTAAATAAGAAAACATCACAGCCCAGCTGTGAGTACCAGGCAGGGTCCCTTCTGGCAAGGTCTGCTTCTTTCTTTCTCAGAAGAAATTGATTCATTGCAAAGACTCTTTAATTCTCCAAGTGATGTGTTTGAGCAATTAAAAATATTGTCACTGTCATCACTTAACAACTTCCAATTATCTGGTATCCTTTTCAGACTCCTTTGAAAGAATTTTCTTTGCATGATTTACAGAGTATAAAGATTTACAAATGTTAGTTATTAATTTTACTAATAAAGAAGTATTTGCTTGCTGTAAAATATTAACAGCTTTATGTGTGATCAACATACAATAGATTGCACATATTAAATGTACCACTGTATACATTTTGACATATATATATATGAAAGATAATCTCCACAAATAATATAATATATCCTTCATCTCCATAAGTATAATCACATTTTTAAAATATTTCCTTAAAAGAAGTATCCAGATAATAAATATTACCATATTAATTTTATTTCTTCGATTTCTACCATTTTCTGGGTTTAATTCCTCCCCAGGAAAATAGACTGGAAGGAATAGAGCCCCAAATATGAAATTCACTGGAGAGCAAAGTCAGCTATATGAGCTGATAGTAGAAATTCACCCAGCCAGCCAGAATATGGTGTTCCTCTTACTTAAGAGGAACACCATATTTTTCTTAAGAAAAATTTTAATTTATCTTCTTAGTTGCAAGTGTCAGAAATTGTCTTTGGCTGATTTAAGCAGAATAGGATTTTGGCTAGTTCTCAGAATCACCTGGGATGCTGAAGAACCAGGATCGGAAATTGGTGGGGGCCAGGGAGACTGAACAATGGCCAAGTCCACTGAAAAGGACTGTACCAAAGAAAGGGCACCTGGCAAGGACATGATGCCACTGCTCCTGAAGACTGGCTGGTGCTGAGCATGTCTGGTCCCCCACTGGCATTGCCTCCAGACACTTCAAGCCCCACTGGAAAATCTGAAACTGCTGGACCTGGGGATTCACTGTTGCCATTGACTTAGCCATCACCCACCACCACCTTGCTTCTCTCCATCAAAGTTCAGGGCAGGTGCATCGGAGTAGCCAAGCCTAGGTTGGGTGGTTATGCTCTGGCTTCAAAGGGGCATTGGGAAAAGTGAGCATTCATCGTTTACAGCCTTGAGTGTGGGTAGCAAGGTCGGCTTTCCACCAAGACATAAAGTGATTTCTCTTACGATAGAAATGGAAAATGGGGAGCAGATCATAGACAGCAGATACTAAATGGCAATTTTCCACTAAAGTTTCAAATGTGGTCATTTACGGATTAATTGAAACAGCTATTTTTCAAAGGGAAAGCCAGCAGCAGTCTGTGATTTCTTGGCAAATCATCACCACTCAGGGATGGTCTAAGGAGAGTAAGCCAGGATTTCAATCTCTGTAAAAGGATGAAGCAAAAACCCAGCAAACGTGCATTTTACAAATCGGGTGGTTACAATCAAAGTAGTTGCTGAATAGAATGTTTGCCTCCTGATATTCAGCAGTCTCCTCAGGTAAGTAGAAAAATAGACCACGGTCTGTAGGACCTGTGGGTCATCCAGTTCCCTGTGCCCGCTCAATAGAGTCTCAATGTCTCTTTGTCTCCCGTCCTTTGGCACAGTAATATGTTCCCTACCCATCCACCCCCCACTCTCAGCTCATGAGGACTTTTGTAGCCCATGTGTCCCAAGGCAATATATGTGCGACATCAGACTTCATTTCTCCACTGCTTCAGAGCCCTATTATCACAAGTGGGAAAAGTCTGCCTCTCAGAAATAATGGCACATGGACCTGTACTAAGGCTTTATATCTGCCTTCAAAATGAGAGAGAGGCTTAGTTATTAAATGTCCCACTCCACTGTGCCCAAATGTACTATTTTGTTTCTCTTTCTGGATTGTCCAGTGAATTTGAGCGAGGCTGAATCTGCACGTAAGGTAAACAGTGGGTCCAGCCATGAGAACTGGAGAGGGCAAGGTAGGTTTAAGAGTACGATGAAAATAGCAAAGCTTGCCATGTTCTAAAGGAGTCACCAGCAACTGAAACCAGCAACCTCCACTGGGTCTATTGAGAGATGCCACAATTGAGGTCCCCCAGATCACCACCCCAACCTTGTGAGTGACTATTGTGACTATTTCCTTTTTCTATGAGGAGTAGGAGAAAGAATAGTCCCCTTCTATTCAAAGAGAAGTTGGAATGTGACTTGAAGAAAAGCAATCATAGATATTGGGATTTTCTTCAAGAGGGAAGGACAAGAATTGTATTCCCTATTGGGATGTCTGCTTAGGCAACACTGTTGCTAAGTTCTCTGTGCCACACGTAGCACAGAAGAAAAGAGAACTGGAATCAGTTGACCTGGTGGGACATGGCCAGGCAGAAAGAGTGTCAGGACCACTCTCTTAAATTCCAGCCCCCAGAGTGTATGGGATGTGGGTCCATCATGTCTATGTGGAGGACAGAAGAAATGAAGTGCTAAGACTACACTGCAGGCAAACAAGGAGACATATATATCATGGGAGGTGTTGTGATGCCCCTACTTGGAGTTCAGTGGGGAGAGGTAGCCAGGCTCCTCAGGGCTCCTAGGAGATTTGCATGGGAACAAACCCCTCATCAGTGGAGCACATTGGATCCATCTCCATCTCATGGCCGAACAAAATGAACTACAACAGCAGTTAAAGGCAACTAAGACGAGATGCTTTTAATTTTCTCTATCAACAAAACACCAGAGAAGCTATTCCCAGAGAGGTAATACAATCTGAGGATGTGGACGGGGAGCCTGCAGGCAGTTTATAGAAAGCTGTTTTCTAAGAGCAGAATTGAAGCTTTTAAAGGGTATAAAGAAAGAGGTAACATCTAAGGGGCTAGAGTTGAGACCACTTGGGTGGGTCACATCAGTTACTTCCAGGAGGGCCTTTAGAAACAGTGAGTTTCTTTAGAAGCTCTAATCATCCTGTCTTGTTTTCCTCTAGAAGACCTGTCAGTTAGAGATTCTCTACTCTTTTTTGAAATTTTCTTTCAACTTAAACTTTTTTTGTGTGTCATAAACCTCTTTGCAGATATGATAATTGGGTTAAAGTTTTTGTTTAGATAAAGATTCCTTTACCCAAATACATTTTTGGATACAATTGAGGGGTAGTTCACAAGTCCCATAAGGGTCATTATAGGATATTTATGAATTCTCAGACCCCCACTCAAGTCTGTCCCTGGTGGGAAGAAATAGGATTGACCTTTTTTTTTTTCTTTTTTTATATCAGGATCTGCACAAAAGCACTGCCTGTGTCTAGAACACTTTGGGCAACTCTCCATACCTAACTACCTCTTACTAATTTCTTAGGATTTTCCTCAGCGTCCCTTCCATCAAAAGCCTTCCAATATCTCTACCTCCAGGGTGAATTAGATGCCCTTCTTATGTGCTCCCAGAGCAATCTGGGGAGATGCTTATTAGAGTATTTTAATAGTGTAATTCTAGGTTCCCTAGACTATAAGCATCAGGGGGTCAGGGTCCTGTCTGTTTTATATCTGTAAATTCTGGAGCCAGCATGAGACACAGTAAATAAGTAAACAATACAAACTTGTGAAACGAGTGACTGAAGAGCCAAGTAAAGACATCTGTCATCCAGTATAATTTAATTTGCATTTTTAAGTAGGTAACAGTCCTTTCCTCTATTAGTAAATTACAGTGTTCTGTTTATTAGCGAACACTTCTCAGAGTCTCTCCTCTTTTGACACTGATTCCTTCATTCCCCGGTGGTCTGGGGAGCTCAGATCCAGATTTGGGATGCTCACATTCTCCCAGATTTATTGCTGCTGCTGCGTTCTGCTTTAGCAGTTCTATGCCCCTCTTGCCTTGATTCTAGTGGTCTGCACTCTCACTATTACCTGCCTGTGTAAGTACCACCTGTGTTGCCATGGAGCTCCTATATCCTGCATCTTTCTTCTTCTGTGGCCTATCCATACGTCGTCTTCTCACACAAATGGAGATTTCATACCATCTGATCTACATCCTCTAAACTAACCTCACTTCTGGGAAAGGATGGATATATGGTACTGCAGCTGTATTCTCGTTGCCTTCCCAACACCTTTTCCCTCTTTATATCACCAGGCGTATTATGATTATTCTTTGAGAAGTTATCTCTCTCCTATTATCAGAAGTTTATTTTCCTTTGCACTGAGATTCTCCTTTTTCCTGACTTTAAGAGCGGACCTTTACTGATTTAAGCCAGTTTTGCACATCTCATTCCCTTTGGCCCAGATGGTCACCTGACCTAGTCTGGACCGATGCATTAAAAGGAATCCCATGCTTTTTTGGGGAGCTCCTGGAAAAGATTCTCTATTTTCCTTGGGATGTTGTAATGTGTTGTAGAAAGCCTGGAATTGCTGTAGTCATGTTGCAACTTCATTCAAAAAAAGCTAGAGCTTTGGGGGACTACCAAAGAGGGGGCCTAAAAAGCTAACTTGGTTTGGTTGCCTTAGAAATAAGACCTATTTTTTCACCCAGGTTTGAAATATATCCCTTATTATCTAATCCTGTTTGAGATTTTTATTATTTTTCTATTGCTTTTGTCTTTTATCATCAAAAGAAACCAAAACCAAAGACTAGGATCAATCTGCCATCTGGAGCTTTTATATCTCAGGTAAATAATAAGACTTTAGAGTTCAGATTTTAAAGGAAAAGACACCAAGGAGAAAAAATCAAAAAGTAATAGACAATCAGAGGAGGGAAATGAGAAAATTTGTGGTAAAAATAGGCTTCAGTAAATCTGGACTCTATCTGAATGAAACATTAAGATCAAGAATAGTTCATTAGGGCTTCCCTGGTAGCTCAGTGGTTGAGAAACTGCCTGCCAATGCAGGGGACACAGGTTCGAGCCCTGGTCTGGGAAGATCCCACATGCCGCGGAGTAGCTAGGCCCGTGAGCCACAACTACTGAGCCTGCACATCTGGAGCCTGTGTTCTGCAACGAGAGGCCGCGACAGTGAGAGGCCTGCGCACCGCGATGAAGAGTGGCCCCCACTCGCCGCAACTAAAGAAAGCTCTCACACAGAAACGAAGACCCTACACAGCCAAAAATAAATAAATAAATTTATAAAAAAAGAATAGTTCATTAATTTGATCTACAGTGTAGAAAAGCTTAATATATGAGAAATTGGAGAAATGAACCAAGTCTTATGATTGTATAAAATGGAATAATAACTGCTACCATATTGGTATGGTTTTGTTAACTTGTGTATTCATTAGGATCCTAGTTTAATTTTTCTTTTTTAAACATCTTTATTGGAGTATAATTGCTTCACAGTGGGGCGTTGGTTTCTGCTTTATAACAAAGTGAATGAGCTATACATATATCCCCATATCTCCTCCCTCTTGCGTGTCCCTCCCCCCCTCCCATCCCACCCCTCTAGGTGGTCACAAAGCATGGAGCTGACCTCCCTGTGCTATGCAGCTGCTTCCCACTAGCTATCTATTTTACATCTGGTAGTGTATATATGTCCATGCCACTCTCTCATTTCGTCCCAGCTTACCCTTCCCCCCACCCCGTGTCCTCAAGTCCATTCTCTACGAATGTGTCTTTGTTCCTGCCCTGCCCCTAGGTTCTTCAGAGCCTTTTTTTTTTTTTTTTTTTTAGGTTCCAAATATCTGTGTTGGCATACGGTATTTGTTTTTCTCTTTCTGACTTACTTCACTCTGTATGACAGACTCTAGGTCCATCCACCTCACTACCAATAACTCAATTTCATTTCTTTTTATGGCTGAGTAATATTCCATTGAATATATGTGCCACATCTTCTTTATCCATTCGTCTGTTGATGAACACTTAGGTTGCTTCCATGTCCTGGCTATTGTAAATAGAGCTGCTATGAACATTGTGGTACATGACTTTTTTTTTTTTTTTTTTTCTTTTTGTGGTACACGGGCCTCTCACTATTGTGGCCTCTCCCATTGCGGAGCACAGGCTCCGGACGCGCAGGCTCAGCGGCCATGGCTCACGGGCCCAGCCCCTTCACGGCATGTGGGATCCTCCCGGACCGGGGCACGAACCTGCGTCCCCTGCATCGGCAGGCAGACTCTCAGCCACTGCGCCACCAGGGAAGCCCACATGACTCTTTTTGAATTATGGTTTTCTCAGGGTATATGCCCAGTAGTGAGATTGCTAGTTTAAGTAATAGGTGCTAAGAAGTTTAACACAAGGAGAGGATTAATTTAATGGTTACTGGAGTATCAAGAAAATTCAAAAGCAGATATGCAGCTGGGCCTCAGGAACAAACCAGAATCAGGAATCTACCAGGATTATGCTCTATTATCTTTACATCTCTCTGTATGTCTGCTCCCTTCCTCTCTTTCTCTCTGCAGAATAGTATCCTTTGCCACTTTCTCCTTTTTTCCTAATTCTGAGCCCTTGGGAAGGTGATTCTAGTTGACTCAGCTCAGTCCTGAGGCTCAATCTGAACCAATTTACTGATGACATGGAGTGGATCTGTTACCAAACCAAACTTGGGTCTTCTTGCCCTTGCTCAGTAAAGTCAATCTACTGACATCAGGTTTTGGTGAAGGAAAGTGTAGCATTTATTGCAGGGTGCCAAGCAAGGAGTCCAGGTAGCTAGAGTTCAAAAGGCTTGAGCTCCCTGAAGGCTTTCAGGGAAAGGTTTTTAAAGGTACAGTGAGGGAGGGAGATTGTGGAGTGTGTGAGCAGGCCATGGACATTCTTCTGATTGGTTGGTGGTAAGGTAATCGGAGTCACCATCATCAACCTTCTGGTTTTAATTGGTCTGAGGTCTACATGCTTGTGGGCAGCATACAGTTAACTTTTTCCACCCAGTGGGGATTTTAGTATCTTCAAAATAGCTCAAAGGATACAGCTAAGAATATTAACTGTAGTCCTCGAGGAAGAACTGAATTTCCTTGACTTAATTTAATGGCTAGAGTATTATTATTTTGTTTTGTTTGACTGCTTTCCTTTCTCATTTCTATGATTACATTTATTCTTTGGAACTTGGGGAACGCCTAGGAAGCTAAAGTTTTCCTACAGACAAGAGGCAGGTGAAGGACATGGCAGAAGTGCAGGTGGGGGATTGGTATCTGTTCCAGGAAGGCTCCATAGGGTCCTGCTTGGTTATAGAATCGCGGTTTATGAATATACACTAGACATTTAAGGAGTTGGTGTCATGGCACTTTCCTGAAAAGGGGGGAAGTGAATCGAACCCACTACAATTGGATAAGAACAGTCTTTGATGGGAACCATGGACTGTAGTACTATATACATTGTTAAGGGATTGTTTTTCTGTCTCTTTCTATACTGTGAAATCTAATTGTTGGCTCTCACTTCTGCTCCCACCACGCAACTTTCCCCTCTTGTTGCTCTTGACATAGAAGTAAAGACACACAAAGATTTTTATTTTGTCTGTGTTTTTCTCTGGTTTAATGCTAGAATGTAAGCTCAGAGTCAGCACCCTGAAATGGCATGTAAACCTCTACGGTAGCTTATAGACGACCACCACAGAGGACACAAACTCCTTATTCCTAGATATGCCAGATATTAATATATCTCATTTTTATATAACCCATTTCCCAAAAGCTTAACACTGTGTTTCACACGATAGCATTCTCTTGTTAAATAAGTGATATCTTGTTAAGTGTGTATCACGTATGACAACAAGGCTATAAAAAAGATGATTTTCTTCATTTTCAATTGGCTTTTCCTCTTAATCCCAAACTCAATTTCTTGTTAAACTCTCCCACTTCTGACTACATGTTTGAAACATCTAGTGAACAATCCACATAAGAGCCTAAGCTGGAGATTTCTCCCTCCCCTCCTTTTACAAGGTGAAGTCCTAAATTAGTTGAGCTGATTTGACCCTTTTATACCACTTTGCCGTTCATTCTACTGCTCAAAAATGAAACAATTTTCTGCCCACCTCAGTCTTCACAAACTGTTATTTTCAAGCCTCAGCAATTCATACTGGCCAAATCATAAACACCAGAAAAGAGGAGTTTAAAATAGAAGTGCTGACAAGCCCTTAGCTACAGTACATTGAATGATGCTGCCATAATGCACTATATTAGGTGTACTCCTTAGAGCTTACTGCCAGTGGTGAGTCTATAAATTCCTGAATTAAACCTCAGCTGCTCACAGCATATACTTTAAAATTTTTCACTTCATTCTCTCCTTAGAGAAATCTAAGCTGCAGCAGCTGATATACGTAGGCAAATAAAAGTAGGATAAACTAAACTACTTATATCAGGTCTGAAATATATTTCTGTCGCGTTGCTACTACATAAAATAGTGTGTCCACACCATAAAATGGTGTGTCCAAAATGGTGTGTGCTACTACATAAAGTGGTGTGTCCAATGGTGTGTCCACTACATAAAATGGTGCTACTACATAAAACGGTGTGTCCAACTTAACAACTATGTCTTTGGGCACTTCATATTCAAGAGTTGTGCCATTTTTAATAAATAAAGGAAGAACAGCGAGAGGACTGCTGACCAATGTCCTGTGAAACTAGATGCTTTATAAATTTTTAATAGTATCTGTTTTTTAAAAAATATTTTTAATATATTCTGATTTTTCCCACTGTTTAAGATGTGAAATAATGAGGCCAGTGTTGCCACTTTGTATTCAAATTGGGAGCAATTTTCTCCTATAAATGTAACAGAATCAATTTCGTTTAGAATCCATACAAGTCATTACTAAGACAGTTATTTTGGAGAATGGGACTTTCATTTAGTCGGTCTTGACATGTTAATAGGTAATCTTTGTTTAATCAAATGAAGATAGTTCACATTATTGCTTAAGGATTCTGAATGTGATGATTGGAGAATGTGAGCAGCATGATGAATGTTCTTCCTGGATTACTTAAGCAAGATTTATTGAGTTTTCAATTTTCATATGTTTTATAACTTGAACTAGAATTTCATCTGGAAACTCATCTACTGTGGACTTCAGAAAAATCAAGAATGAACTGCATGGAAAATCTTCATTAACATATTCCTATAAATCTCTCAGAGACACATAATTTTTTTCACCTTCATCTGTGGTCTTAAGCAAGTAGTCAAAAACCAAAACGAACGTTCATGCTGAACACATCAAGATGCATAGATAAAAGCATAATGCTTGAATATTTAGGGAAAATGATTTAATGGTTTTATGATCGAAAGATTTTAGGAAAATAAAAACAAAAATCCCTTGCTCAAGTCATGCCAGCTTTTTCCACATCAGTAAAATGGATAAAGTATAATTTACTTGTTTACTTTCAAGTATAATAGGCATTCAAATAAAAGTCTTTCAAATGAAAACACACAAATAAAAACTAAATATGAAATTGGAATGGAACTAATTGAGTAAAAATTCACCAAACAGATAATAATTTTGTTTCTTTAAGTTGACTTTGTCATGTGGCACTTAGATTCTAAAATAATAGTTATTAAGTATGCTCTGGTAATTTTTTTTAAATGATGGTAATATTTGTGTAGGAGCAGATGTTCAAATGAGTAAGCATTATTCAGGGGCTACATTCTCAGTCAGGATATGTCAATGAGATCTAAAGTTAGTTCACAAACATTAAATCTGCAGGACCTTGAAGCCAAAATACCAACATCAAGGGTGTCTTCGGGAGAACAAACATATTTAATTTAATGGGAAAGTTATAAGACAGTATTAGATGTAGAGTAATTGAGGGACCATCCATGTGTAGGATAGTTAGTTCAGTTGCTTGAAATTTTGCAAATTTCATTTTGCAATTTAAGTTTCTGTCTTCCAGGTTGGAGTAAATATGATTAAGCTAGATCCCAAATAGAGAGGTAGATTGAAAACATTATCACCCAAACCAATATTTGTCATTTCACTTTGTCAATGAAGCTTAAGATATATAGCACAGTGTTAAACTATGTATCACCTATTTATGTTTTTATATATTTTTCATTAGGACAGTGGATGTACTGTGAGTTTTGCCACCAAGGTTTTTGACTAATAAACCTTTACTGATTTAGCTATAGCCTCAGTTACAGGAAATCTCTGGAATTTTACCTTTGTGAATTTCCTCCTATAGCTAGAGAATACTCAGCCGCCTTAGAAAGGCTGAATTCTGCAAACATCCTGCCCCTGCTTGGATTTCCTTGATGCAAAAGGAGCAGGACTTGGTAAAAGGATACACTTTCATCTATCTGTACTATCCTTTTAATAGACTGTTTTGAGGATCCTATTATCTTCTCTCTATAAATGTGGAAGTACTAGTGATAGCCCCAAAATGAAAGCAAAATATCCTGTACCGGGCTTCCCTGGTGGCGCAGTGGTTGAGAGTCTGTCTGCCGATGCAGGGGACACGGGTTCATGCCCCGGTCCGGGAAGATCCCACATGCCGCGGAGCGGCTGGGCCCGTGAGCCATGGCCGCTGAGCCTGCGCGTCCGGAGCCTGTGCTCCGCAACGGGAGAGGCCACAACAGTGAGAGGCCTGCGTACCGCGAAAAACAAAAACAAACAAACAAACAAACACACAAAAATATATCCTGTACCTAGACATTCCTTATACACAGGCTCAGGACTCTTCAGTTTCCTTTTCATATTTTCTTATCCAACCATCTATTTCTCTAGTCCAGAGGTCAAAAAACTTTTTCTGTAAAGGGTCAAACAGCAAATATTAAAGATTTCCTGAGCCATATGGCCTCTGTCACAACTACTCAACTCTGCCATTGCAGCATGACAAGAGCCATTAACAATACTTAAAGGAATGGGGGTAGCTGTGTTCCAATAAAATTATATTTACAAAAACAGGAGACAGACTGTTGCCATTGACTGATCCCTGTTCTAGTGCATAGCTTTCACCATCATTTCTTCAAATATTTATCTGTATTCTTCTTCCTCACCTCCGGGCCCACACTTCAATCCCCATAAATATTACACCTGGGTGCTAGGTATTACAGTGTACTCCATATATGTTATCCCATTTGATTCTAATCCTGATCTTGAGTTAGTGTTTATTTTGTGGAGACCCTAAGCAGCTTGAACAATCCTGTAGCTAGAAATTTATTTGAACACAGGTATATGTAACCCCAAATCTCATGCTTTTATCGCCTCACTAAGTGGCCTCTTGTGTACAGAATGAAGTTCACATTCCTTCACCTGGCCCTCTCTTCATTTCACGACTTTGTTCAGGACTCGAGCCCTTAGGTTTAATCTGCAGTGACATCTTGGTTGGTCTACAGAAATAATGCATTCAACCAAAAGTAGTTTCAAAATAATTCAAATGTAGCAGTACAAAAACACAACTTCGAAACTCTTCACAGAATATGGTCTGTTGGACAGAAAAAGAGAATGGTGGTTAAAGAAGAAAACCAGGGTCAAGCTATGTCCAGGTTTTCCCATGAGAGCTGCTTCTCTCAACTCCCCGCCGACACGCACCCCCCCCCAGTAAAGCTTCCCAGAGCAAGTCAAGCAGCAGAAAGCATCACCAGGGGAACACCCTCCAATACTTCTTTCTGACTTTTACCAACTAAAAGCACATTAATGCAAAGGCGTCATGTGGTTGGGATGACGTGTTTACTGATTCAGCTCTGCACAGCTACTACAGGCCTTTATTGTATAACGTTCTCACTGCTGTGTGGCCACACACCGGCGCCATACATTCCACTGCTTCCTGCCCACTCCTGCTCCTCTTGAGTCCATGAGAACTCAGGCTCCAACCTTGATGCTCTTAATCCCTCTTCACGCTACTCTTTCTACTTTTTATTATAAAATCACCTTACCTTTTACCAGTCTGAGGAGGACTCACTTTAGAATTTCTGAAGGAGGGCAAAAAATTGTGTCAGAGGCCTCTCAGTGGACAGTGGGAAAGTTTGCACACTTTCCTGTATCAGTGATATTCAGCTGGGTTCCTTTGCCCCAGCATATTTTACTGTGTCTCCCACATAGCTGGATGAGGGAGAAGCCACACATGACCCTTGCCATTCCCCAAGTGTGAGCTGGCCTTGCAGGCTTCTATGCTTCTTTGCTCATCCTGGATGCCTTCCAGCATCTGTGCCACTCACCATCTCTAAGTATGGAAATCCTCTACTCTTATTAGAATGTAGTTCCAGGAGGGTCTGTAACTCTCACGTTCACTCCTCTATCCGCAGTGCCAAAACCAGTGCCTGGCGTATACCTTGTGTGTGATTATAATTCAATAAAAATGTATGAAAAGGATTGCAAATAAATAAGGACAATAATTATAAATATTAAGTAGTAACTATGTTCCAGGCCTCTTTCTAAGCATCTTACGTATGTCACTTAATCCTCTTAATGATTATACAAGGTAGGTATTATCATCTTATATTATAAAGAAAGAAATCTAAAGATGTTAACTTGCAAATAGCAGCTATAACGTAGCGACAGGATTTGAAGGCCTACAGCTCACACCAGGCCAATATCCGCATTAAGATATCTCTGATTCCTTATACATAACTCATCACTTCTACGGCTTTCTTCTCAAGGTGGGTCTTCCCTCCACTATTATGGCAACAAACAATTTCTTCTTTAGTAAAATGGTTTTTCGGGATTCCTGGTTTCAAATACAAGAAGCACTACCCTGGTTAATATTAGGTGAAAAGAAGTTATTAGCAAGGGGCATTATTTCACAGAATCAACACAAAGGCTAAAAATACAGACTTGGAAAACTGGGAAGAACTTAAGTTGTCTAGGGAGCAGGAACTGCAGCTAAAATTTATCCAAAAGGAGTAGCGCATGGGCCGCCATGCTGCCCCTGCTGACGTTTGCACCGTGGCTGGTACCGGACGTGAATATACCACTTCCCAGCTGCCGCAGCACCAGATGCCACTCCTGCTATTCTCACTAGAATTAACTCTGAGCTCTTCTTTGCATCACTTGTCCCACATTTAGAACTCTACAGAGGCGTATCAAGCATTTTAGCTTATGCCCATGCCCTGGCTCCCAGAAGCTGGGGGAGTTGGTCAGGGGCCTACTTGCCAGCTGTCCTGGAAGTTCCCTCTAATAGGCAGGGTGTCTGGAGGCACAGTAGTAAACATAACAAATGACCACAATAGGGGCATGTCCTCCACTAATGTCAGTCTCCCTGAGATGAAGTACCAGAGATTTCCAAGCCTATATCCTATGAAGCCCTCTTTTTCATCATACTGACTCTGAAGCATTCAGCCTACTTCTTTTTCCATTTTACAGTTATTAGCTTTCTTTGCCATTTTGGGATATACCTCTCCTCCACAGATTGACTTTGGAGAAGAGCCTAAACATTCCCAGCTACCAAATCATTCCCATCTTTTTGGTTTTAGTATTTTGAAGCTCCTCAATCTGAAGAAATGAAGAATCACAAAAATAAGGAAGTAAGGAATTTACAGTGGATAAGAAAGTCTTATAAAATTCTTGTTGATCTCATTTCCAATCTAGAGTACCTGATTTCCTCACCAGGTCATATCCAGAAGCCTCATTCCAGGATGCAGGAAAACAGTCAGCTGCCTTGTACTTTAACTGAGAAAATATTCCCATTTTTAAATGTGGACTGAGCATCAGCCCTTGCCAGTAGCAATTTCTCAGTCTTTTCTTAGGTCTTGACTCCTTTCCTGTTACCTTACCTTCTTAAATAGAGAATATTCTGTCCACTGAATTTATTCCTACACTGCAGGATACTTTGCACTGAATATTCAGATACCGCACTCATGTCTCTTTGCAGCCTGTTAGCCCCCGGAGTCCATGACCCACTCCCTCTTGAAAAGAAAGTCCTGTGATCTGGGTCCCCTCTGCTTCAGTCCTTCTTCCATTGGTCTACTACGGTCTCCATCACACTGTTGGGAAGATGGTTGGCTTTAAACTCTACAAGTCATACTTTTCTCCTGCTCACATTTTTTGTTTTTCTAGGTCCTTTACATTTCAGTTGTCACACACTGTTAGCCTTCAGTGGATATTGGCATTTTTATATCTAGGGTTTCCAATCTTCCTGTATTAATGGCTGTGTAAGCCAATCAGAAGACTAGCTGCTCTGTTTCCCCCTTAGAAGAGTTTCTAGACAGTGTCTTCTTGTTTCAGAGATCCCCATTTCCTATACCCCTTATCATCCAGTTTCCATTTCCTGTTAAAATTATTTTAGTTCACAGTCAATTTGCAAGGCTGAAATAATTAGCACACCTTGAGGGAAATAGCCATCCTTAGTTCAGCCACTAGCTCAAACACCCAGGGTTCTCTGAAATGGCTCTCATTTAGATGTTTCATTTACCTACAATGACCCATGCTTCAATTCTGTTAAGTTTTTTGGTTGTTATTTCATATAGCCAAAATAAAATGGCATAAATATCCATATACATCATTTTCACCAATGGGAAAAAGGGTCAGTTTAAGAAAACCTTCTCTATCACCTACAATTTGCTGTTCCCCATTATATGCACTCAGTAAATATTTAATTTGAATTGAAGCAGCATGACACTTCCAGTTTATTTACAAGTCAGACTTAGAAAATGGTTCTTGCCAATCTTAGGCACTGCTGGTCTAAAAATATTCAGAGAATAATGATTGGCTCTGGTGATTGAGAAAGACTTTTCTACTTCCTAGATATGTAGTTTCACTGTACATTTTATTTAGAGGAATGGATACATACAAGTCACCTTTCTTTTAACCTACAATTTAATTATGTTAACATTACTCTCTTTAATTAGAAATTGTATTCTGTTTGTACAACTGAATGAATGCTTTAAGAAAGTTATCCTCAGCAGTCTAGCTTACCACTGCATGACAGATATGACCATCCACATCTCACCCCAAAACTTAAATCATCCTCTAGGATAAAATATATTCAGAAGTGCTTTTCTGTTATTATTTTCATCCTGGTAATTCTTTATTATACTCTGAGCCACCTTGAAGCTTAACCAACAAAACAACGATACCTTTAACTGGAATCAATAGAGAAAAATAGGTCACCCATGTTGTTTTATAATTATACTATGGATTTTCTTTCCAATAAATTACCAACACATCTAGCATAAATGTAAATTCTCCAGGGAGGACTTTACATATGATCAGTGATGACATTAACATATAGCTCAGCTGAGATATATTATGTTAAAACAGGAGCCCAGTTCCAAAAATGTTACAAATCTAGTCAATAACTTGCTGGAAGAAAATTTATTAGAGAGGATCTATAGTAATTCATACAGAAATAAAGGAAGCAAATATTAAACAAGGCAGCTAAAATTAACGTTTGATTTCTTCTCTGTGAAAGCATTAAACTGGTATTACTGAAACTCTATACCATTGTCTAAATACTTTTGTTTTTCAAATTAAGTCAACTCAGCAATACTGAGATTAAGCAGTTATCTGGTGTGCATAAATTGCATGTACAAGAATCAGAAGAATTCAGTCCACAAAGTTAGAATTAGGCAGACTTCCTGTTGTCCCTACTCAGAGCACTCCATGATCACTCCCTCAAGGAGGAAAACAACATGAATAATTATGACACTTTCTAGGCTCAATACTCTTTTCTCTCTGAGTACTCAGTACACAGTTCTCAGTAAGTTTCACATACCTATAATTTTAGAAACTCAACCTTTGGGAGAACATAAGGCATAAACCTATATACAGAAATCTAAGAAAATGCAATCATTATTTATCGCTCCCCTATCAGCCAATTAAAGGAAGAGTATAGAAATTGAGAACATTCATGCATATTTTTCCCAGCCAAATTCATACATTCTGAAAGACTTTAAATAATGCCATTTGTATGGAATATGAATCCAAAGTGAGTTAACTGTTTTGCAGAGTGTATTTTATTGACACGTAAATAAAATATATCAAACCTTTATTTTTCTAGCAGTATATTAATTACAAAATTTAAAATGTCTATTTAACACTCTGTATTTATTCTTTTCATGATTGCAGCTATTAATAATGACTCCAAGACCCAGAGAATTCCATTTATGAATCAGAGAAAAGTCAAGCTATTGTTATACATTTAGAGTTGTGGTTTTCATCACATTCTAATTCTTTGGAAATGTATAATTTTATACAGCTGTGATACAGAGACTCTCTCTTGATCAGAATATTGGAGTTTTATAAACTCCACTCCCTTAACTTTGCAGACAGCAGTGCATTTGCTTTTATGACATTCTGCTTAATTTAGCCATAGAAAGTGTTGAATCTCTGGTCTCAGTTTTGTGTCTCAGAGATTTATGCTACACTTGCCTCATTGATGAGAAAAATGAAACAAATGAAAGGCAGGCTCCCTAGCAGCAGGAGCTTGGGGTACTCATTTTCAGTTGAGAGCTGGTAATTAGGCTATATCCGTTCAAGGACATAACTAAAGGTAAGATGATTTCACCACAGACAAAACTATTCTGGAGCAATTTCATTTATAATTATGAGTCCTGATAGAATATGCTTGTACCTAATCTATAGTGGAATGTAATCTGGGAAATAAGGGAACCAAGATATTAAAATCACACTTTTAAGTTAGACGTTAGAAATAATTCCTGTCTGAAAATGTGTTTTATAAATATGAATGAGTTATTTGCAAAAAGACAAAAATCTGTAAGAGGAAAATCTATATTTCCTAAGATCTTGGCTGGGAGAGAGGGATGCTATATGCTGATACACATGTAGCTGTAGATATGGATACAGAAGTAGATGTGGCAGAGATAGAGATGGGGACAGAGGCAGAAATAGAGACCAAGATGGAGGAAGAGCAACCTTTTTTTTTTTTTTTTTTTTTTTTTTACTGAAGTCTAGTTGATTTACAATGTTGTGCTAATTTCTTCTGTGCAGCCAAGTGATTCAGTTACATTCAGACACATACATGTACATTCTTTTTCATATTCTTTTCCATTATGGTCTATCATAGGATATTGAATATAGTTCCCTGTGCTATACAGTAGGAACTTGTTGTTTATCCATTCTGTATATAACAGTTTATATCTGCTAATCTCAAACTCCCAGTCTCTCTCTCCCCTACCCCCCCCACCCCCTTGGCAACCACAAGTCTGTTCTCTGTCTATGAGTCTGTTTATGTTTCATAGATAAGTTCATTTGTGTTATATTTTAGATTCCACATATAAGTGATATCATATGGTATTTGTCTTTTTCTTAGAGTAAGTTTTATTCAAAGATTTCTGAATACTTACACATACTCTGGCCTAAATTCTCCTGGTTAGCTGTTAAATGAAGATATCTTAAGTACTTTGGAAGTGTCATTAAATTCATCAAGTCACTGAAGTGGTAAATTTAAATGTCATAAATTGATTGTTTCAAAAACAATCAACTTATTCCATGTAAGAAGCTTATATACTTAAGCAAAATTGGCTCAGTCCATTTACCATTGGATCAGCTTATACTGTAACACACCGATCTTGGTCTAAATTATATATATATTTACTGTTTTAGATGCTGAATAGGACTAATAGTCTAGCATCTTTAGATGTTGTCCTAGATTAATGACTCTTTCGTCTTTCCATGTTCATATAACTCCAATAAAACCAAATAAGTAGAAATGACTCTAATCTGACACACAGAAGAGCTTTTAATTAAGTTCAGAATCAGAGTATGATTGGAATTTGGTTCTGAATCCTCTAAGGGACTTTCCACTCAAGACACTAAACATATATTGGATCTGTTTCTTAAGAAATCAATTTGCAGTTTCACTTATTAAATGGGCTTATTCAATGAATGCAATCAAAAGTGCCTCACATTCACTTATTTTAGATTCTTGTGTTTTTTAAATACAATGTGATCATATTTATAAGAGGAATACCCTATTGATCGGTTTGCATGTCAGTGCCAGTAAAAATTTGAAATATCAATGAAACTCATTTGTGAGAGCTTCAAGATGTATCAGCATGCTTGAATCAATGTGATTCAGCTGTGTTCAAACAACTTAAAAGAGCTGTCCAAAGGAGTTACATTTCTAAAAGAAATATCTGTGGCATGATTTGGAAAAGGTTATTGCAGCATTTCCCAAATTCTTGAGATTCAGAGAAATACCATTCCTCTGAGATGCTCAATGAAAGAAAAAGGTTCAATGTGCAAACATATTCTGCAAACTCTCTGAGATTATTTCCCCTCTTGAAGAATCAAAACATAGATTAGAATATTAAAAGCTGTGAGAAATCCCTGTTCAAGAGAAAGCTGTTTATAATTGTTAACTTTTGTTTAACTCAGCATTTCTTAAAAGCTTATTTGACAATGAAACCAAGGAAATACTTTCAATGTAAAATATCTTAACATTCAACAGAACTATTTATCTGCAGAACACACTTTGAAAATGCTGGCTTATTGAAATGTTTTGTTTTTACTACACACAAGATTAGAGTTACTTAATCTTAAATCTTTAATGCTTAAATCAAAGATCAAAGTTCATATTTTGTAATCTCAGATACCAGTCTGTAACCTGGGGTCCGTGGGCTGTATGGATTCAGTAAACTCTTGAAAATTTATATGTAAAAATGTGGATATATATACAATATGTGGATATATTGTGGATATACATGTGAATGTATAAAAATGTGGATATATATGTAGGTATATAAAAATGTGGATATATATACAATATATCCACATTTTTCTAGAGAGACAGAAAATAACCTTCATCAGATTATTGAGTCCATGATCTAAACGTTAAGTAACTTTAATCTAGTAATGCTAAAAATCTCTTTCAAAAGTGAGAATTTTAAAAATGCACTATTTTAAATGCTTATGAGAGGGAACAATGGTGTATGTAGTTAAGTCTGTTCCTTGAGTGGGTGATATTATGAACAGAGAGTAAATTTTCCATCAGTCGCATCCATGTATTGTAGAAAATAGCAGGAACTGCACCTGCTTCCAGTTTATGGTATCACCTCAGCTTATGCTTCAAAAGAACCATGGCATCTACCGTGAATCACTTCTGTTTTCCTGCTGTGACTAATACTCTTACACCCCGTTACACAAGGAAATGTGCTTTCTATGTCTCTCGCTGCAATGTTCAAGGAAGAGCCTCCCTCCACAATTGAGCTGAGGAGGGCTACTCCTGCCACTTTATAAAATGGATGAGGCTTGTCCAGGAAGAGGTCAATGAGAAAAGGTAGTTTTTTATTGTCGGAAGAAATACAAACATTGCCAATGTTGTACCTGTGCTCATGGAAGTTAATAAAAATATTAAATGTGTGAAGAAAATAATTATCTAAAATTGAAAACTAGGATCTCTATAGGGTTCCCCATCCCACATTCTGGTTTAAAGAAATCCTATTCAAAGGACAGAGATAAAGATCCATGGCATTTCTTGTTTTCTTCTTTTACAACTTGATAGCAAAAGCTAGGGATTGTTAACGCGGCTTAGTTTTCCTTGGTTAGATTGTGAAAGGAGAAGGCATCGCCTTTGACTTTATAGTTTTGGCATAAAGCTCTCATTCTTCTATAGAAAGAAATCAAGGGCAAGCTGCTTGTCAAAAGCAAAATGATGTTTAAGAGATGTATTTAATTATTTGATACTTATTTTTCAATTTTAAATGTTCTTTTCTCTTGGTCAAAAAGCAGCCAAGTGCCTTTTGGGGTATAAGGGTTAGGTGGTCCTGGTTGGATTGGAATAAACTACCTCTATTCTGAAAATAAGAGGACATACTTTTAAAATTTGACAAACATACCAATAGGGAAGGTGATTAACTTGTTAACATGACTACTAAGCAAATTTTAGGTGCTTGCCTAAAATAGGAAAATACAAATAGGAAAAAAATCCGTCTTATCTAGGCCCCCCAAAAGTAGTGAGCCTAGTATAATAATAAATAATAAATATATACATAGTGAAATAATGTGTTTTCTTAAATAACATGATTTAAGTTTCCCAAGGAATTAAGATCATATCACAACACGACTTACTAATACACACAAACATACATATACACACAAACAACAGTTACAGTTTTTAGTTTGTCCAATTATCGTATTTTAACCACAGCAATCCAAATACAGTGACTTTCCAAAATGTTCAGTAACTACTCATTCATGGCCTAATGCCAAATTGCAGTCAGCACTTAAAGATTTGTGCTGAGAATGTAGTGTGCAGTAAATGAAACTCTAATTCTTATGTATTTTGGCAATTCCCTCTTAGAGTTACTCAGACATCTTAGACATTCGAAGTATGTCAAATAAGACACAGCACTACTATTTGCCATGCAATATCAGTAGAATAGAGTCTGAGACTGATGAGCTTAATGATAATCTAGATCTATCAGGCTTTAGGAGTTAAGTGTAGACAGTCTACATTATCAAAGAACTCCAGTGAATCTAGAAATTCTGAGTCTGGGACTGCATTTTAAGGTATGTTAGGTAAGCCTAGCAAAGTTTATGTAGGCTAATAATACTCTCCATACCACAAGCCTTGTCTGTCCCCACTCAGATTTCAAATGTTAAAGGGAGGGGGACCTGCCAGATAGTGAGAGGAAATATGGATTGTTTTATTAGTAGCTGCTAATGTAATTTTATCAAATTCACATGTATTTTTTCTTTCTCAACATATAAGATACCTTCTACATCAAATATTTAAAACCTATGGAGTGTGGCTATTTTTAAACATGAAGTGACTTAAAATTTTAATACTTCAGTTCTCCTTTGGGTAAGACTCATAAGTAGATGGAGATATTAGGCATGTATAGGAGCTGTAGGTTTTGAAGAGGTTGGTGAATTCACTCTTTACTCTCTTCCTAATGTTTGAAATCCAATCATTAGAAACTTAGTCTTTATGTTTTGATTTAATACCCTTATTAGTCTCTCTCCCTGACTCATTGTAAACAAGTTTAATAATCTATTTTCTTCTGTGGTAGTATTTGAAAATGACTGTCCCAGGTGTTTGAAAAGGAAATACCAAAAAGAAAACAAAATATAACACACCAGGAAAGGAGGATCAAATTGGATACAAATTTTGCCCAATTCAGAGCTATGTCTAAGCCTAAAAGAAATGCTGCCATCAGCAGCTTGCTGCCTCTAGCCTACAACAAGCTACAAGCAGAACAAAGCTAACAGTGATACAACTACATAGAAAATAGGAAATGCATACATATATACACGTGTACAAATACCTACATACACATATGTTTATACCTATGTACACACAGATTATTAGGGCAATATGAGAATGGGTGTTTATACACACATGTAACATCTAAATAAAGGAAAGTGTTTCCTCTCAAAATACAATTACCTCCACATTTATATTATGCTAGTCCCTAGGTCTATAAAATCGTGTCATATTTTCAACTCTTATTCTAATAAATAAAGTAAAATTCCTGTTTATTTTTGCTTTGTATTCATAAAAAATAGGACCACTAATTCTGAGATTCCATCGAATAACATTATTCCAATCTGTATATCAAAGTAAGATGATATATTTTATGCAGGGGTACCACGTCAGAATCATAAAATGTTTAGGGTAGGAGAGACCATAATGATTCCTCCTTCATAGATGAGCAAAGATCTAGAGACATGAGTAACCTGTCTAAATCATGCAGCCAGGCTAAACTAGGGAGTATTTCCAGCCTTCCCAGGATATTCCAGTGGCAGAATTTCAGTGAGTACAGAAAACTAGTATGAAAAAGATTCCTGGGCAAAGTATGGGATCCTCCCAGTGTACTAGGGTTAAACCAGGCTTGCTCTTAAGACTTGAATCTGCTGGAAAGTGAATCAAAATTATCAAACCTTTCTCTCTCCATGCCCAGAAAGACAATCAACACTTTTTGCAACTTTTTGCAACTTTCTCTCCACTGTTAGGATGCTCAGAGCCACTTGAGACCGTGTTGCGACCAACCCTGTCTCCCCAGGTCCTTAGGAAGAGAGAGAACATAATAACTATTTTAAATAATTAAATATCTGTTAGGTGCAAACTGAACCAGATCCAACTCAGTATCAATTTAAAGGCGTGAACTAGGACCACAGATAGAATTTCAGGCAGTTGAATTTTAGATCAGCATCAAGAACTAAGAGGAGTAGAGGATAATGGTTACACATATTACCTCCTGTTCTGCATACAACCACAGGACATACATATCGTATTTCCAATTCATTTCTGTGTAAAATTTCTATTAAGTGACTGAGATAAGCTTTCAAGCTACCTCCGAAGCACTTAAATCTCAGTAGTGTTCACTCTATCAATGATGCTCATGAGTTTTATTAATATTTCAAGAGATGAATATGACCATATATATGAATTTTATAATAAAATAACGTGCTATGACATAAAATAATCTAGTAAACTTACTACATTTATTTAATCATATATTGCAAGTTATTTAAATAGCATAAATGCATAGGTAGAAGATAACCAGTGAAGCTGTCAATATGTTGGGAATACGTATTTTTCTGCTTTAGTAATGTGAGTATGAATAATTCATCTTTGAACTTCAATATTTACATCTTTAAGTCTATTAATTGGAAAAAATTTAAATCGAAATTCATATATTCACTACAAATTGGAGAGTGCACTAAATAATCCAAAACTTAGTTGATAAAGACAAAGTGAAAATTACAGCATCCCATAATTTAAAAGCAGGAAGAACAGCAGCTGTAAATCATCCTGTTTGAGACACACAATTAATGCAACAATGGGAAGGCACACTTTCTCCTCAGATTCTGGGAGTTCTGAATCTTTTCTGTGTACATAAAGCAATGGAAGTTTTACAGTGTTGACTTACAGTCAGACTGCATGATAAAGATTTATAGTTCTCAAGAGATGCAAGCACTAAAGAGAATAAATGAGTATAAAATTTAGTACGCCTTAGTATCTTGCCTTTACATTACTAGCATGTTGCTTTTAGATACAAGGAAGTAGATGTTCAACCTAATTTCTAAGGAGTTAATAATTAGAAGGATAATTCAGAGGGGAATTGAGGAATCTATCACACAGGAGGAAGGAAGAGCATGTGTCAGTTGATGAGGAAAAAATGAATATGAGAGAAAAATCATGGAAAAAAAGAAGTCAGAGAATTGTTAATTTCCAGGAAAGACAAATTGTTCACATGCCTACTCCCAGCTACTTAACAGAAATCATTCTCTTCGTTATGCTAACTGCACTATTATAATAATACTTTAACAAAAACAAACATGGAAGTGAAGTAAACATTAGTTGGAAGCTGAGCCTTCCTGCATACAGCTAGCTTCACCTTGGGGTAATCTGGGGAGAAGTTTGGAAGGAGGTTGTGGAATTCTAAAAAACCAAGGGCAGAAGGTAAGACATTTTAATGGAGGTTGAAAGAATTGACTCAGACCTTCAAATTCAAAAGAACCTTTGGGTACCATAGACATGCCATTTCTCCTGCTAAATGGTCACATCAAGGTAGGTGTTAAAGCATAGGTTTGCATATCTAGGTTGCCTTGCTCATTCTATCCACCACCTGTAAAAAAAAATTCCAAGACCGAGAATGATTGAGGTTCATTCTCCTGATTCTTATATAAACTGGGTAAAGGCTAGAGGAATTGTGATAGCTTACTGTTAAATTGTTTTCCTCCTAACCAATAGAGGTGGGTTCATCCAAAGTGAGGAATGGCAGGACAACAGGGAATCTACAAAGAAAGTGCAGATTTCTCTGAGAAAAAGCGTTTAAATTGTTACTGAAAGTCAATGCTGTTCCATCACAGCATAGATTAAATAGTATAGTGCCATAACTAAATAAGAGAGATAGTGAAAAAAATTAAATAGCTTTCTGCATTTCTCTAAAATAACTGTTCCACATGTGGTTTAATTATTTTATTCAAGGTTTGACAAGTTCCAAGAATATCAGACACAACCACTAAAAAGTTCCTATACAGACATGTTTTAGAGAACACACACACACACACACACACACACACACATCAAAAAATGATTTTTGGTAACTCGTGTCACTGTGCCACTATTTCTTTTTATTAATATGTATAATTAGAATTCAGTACAAATGATGGATATAATCGATCTTAAATAATATTGAGTCTAAATTGTTCTATTTAGACCTGAAACCCCTATGACCTAGAGATTTAGAATAATGGAGTAAAATAAATTGGAGAGTAATACAGGGCATGTGCAATTTTTGATCTGCTATCTCATATCCATGTCAAATTAGGTAAACTCTTTAAAATCTCCAATCAGCTAAAAAAATGGGACTGGTAATATCTCTTACAGAGATGTGAATATTCAACTGCATTAAACTAACAAAAGCATTTTATATAGAATTAATGACAGCATAGATTGAGTTAAGCATTTGTTGGTATTATGGGCTATTGATTAATGATAGCAGAGAACATACTTTTTTTTTTCCTGTTGTAACATTTTGCAATGAACACAAGGTCTCCATGATTTGAAGTACATCAGACAACTGACAACAGTCAAGAGATTTACGTGCTGAAATACTCTCAAAAATAGGTGGCTACTTTTTTTTTCAGTTATCTGGATTATATAAGAAAAAATGGGAATCCTGTTTGTTTTGTTCTCCCTTGAATATTTGGATAACTATGATCATATATACTTGTCTTTAAGACCTATTTAATTACATACATTTAATTATTCTGTGAGATACAAGAACTTATCCCTTGCCTTTCACCTAAGAAAGAGGGTTGGAACGATCAGTCATGTTGGATATGTTTAGGAGTCAAAATTGGTAGCCTTTTAAAATAGTCAGTAATGTTCAGAAATAATTGTTTCCTCTTTCACATCTTCCCTGAAGGTCATCAGACTATTTCAGCAGGACAGTAGGTTTCACTCTCAATACTACCAATCATGGCAATATTTGCCTACCTAAGTATGGTTTGGTATAACTTAAATACGGTCCAAGACATTGTATGACACTGGAATTTCAAAATGAAAGTTTCCACTGAGTACTTACATAGAAATAAAATGTTCACTAAATATCTATGATTTGTTACCAAGGGGTACTGAATTTATAGAAAGATGGAAGTGTAATTCCAGGCCAAGGACAAACCTAAACATTATCTATTCTGGATATCTCATTTATGTCACTTTTAAACAGTTCCTTGGTCATCACAGTTAAAATATATAAATTCCTGACATTTTCGAGGCATTATTAATTGGATTTTCTATCTTACCCAACCCAAATCCTTTTTAACTGATAAAACTTCTTAGAAATGCAAGTCTTCCTGCAATTTAATACCTACTACATCCAATATTACTTTAAATGATAATTGTTGAAATTATCAATGTTATCAAAAATAAAACAAAACTTGATTCAGCATATTAACCTCTAGCAAAGACATATAAACCATATAATTATTTTTAAAGAAAAATTAGATTTCTGCTATCATGATGCTATTAAATATGCTCAGCAGCCCAATGAATGTTAAGAGACTCAAGGAATAGGTGGTGGTGGGTTGGTGTGAAAGTAGAAAATAGCTCCACCACATAGTAAAACTACGTTTTTAAGGTATCAAAAATCGTTCATTGACGTTCAACAGAAAACACAAAAAGATACAGGTACTAATGGAAAAAAACTACTAAATAAAAAGTGAGGGTAAATGACTCCATAGACAATAAATACATATACATAAGAGGATATAGCAATCAGGGATGGTGTGGTAGCTAGACTAAATATTCATAAAGGTCAAAACCCAAAATTTATCCAAGTAACTTTTTAAGAAACTTGAGGTAAAAGAGAATTTTGATGAAATATCTAGGAGTATGGAAACAATTACTTTGTTTCTGTTTAAGGGGCACTTTAAGAAAAGCCTATTTATAAGCCTGGTATCATTTGTATTTGGTATAATTTGTTTGTAAGTAAAAACAGTAGTTTCTAAGAAGTCAAAGAGCATTTTCTCCATACTTTAAGAAATGCATTTCTTAAATGCATTTAACAAATTGAACTTTTTTTGTTCAAGTAGTATTTTGCTACAAAGTTAATACAATGGAAAATAAATGTCATGCTCTATTCAAAGGTTCTTCTACTTCTGATTGAGAAGAACTAATTAAATGAGATCTCCTTCTATATGCACAATAATCTTGGTGTTTTTAACTTAACCAGGTGTAGGGTTATTCCTCATTTGCCTCTTCTGCCAGTTCAAACATCTTTTTTTTTTATAAGTTTACTCAAATAAGCCATATTCATAGAAAAGAATTCCGTTAAAACAAACAAACAAAATCCTTTCCATAGTAAGTTTTAGTATTCTGAGATTTATTAGTACATTCTGAAGTTAGGTTGGGGGAGAGGGGAATCGTAGGGCTATTAGCATAATGGCTAGGGAACAAATAGCAAATTCCTGACTGAGCATTCTCATGAATTCATTTACAAGAAAGTTATGAGTTTCTGTTAGCAAATACAGTGAGCAGTTTTCCATCTAGAAGACACTTTGGAAGTGACCTAGTTTATCCCATTATTTTCCATATGAGGAAACTGAGGCTTGAAGAAGCAATGTGATTTGCCCAAACTTGCTGACCTGCAGAACAGGAACTTGAACGTGAGCTTGATTCTCAGACTGGTGCTTCTGGAATGACACAGTTGACATGGCTTTGCGGAAGCCCGGACACAAATTGTTCTCTCATCCTTGTAACTTTGGAGTTAGCCATAGTTAGAATACTTTCTTCTTTTCCTTCATCTTCATTTCCCTTTGTATCTCCATTTAGTTAAATTTGTTAGAAAGGTCTTTTTAAAAAGAAAGTTTCTTCAGATCTTTATAAAAAGCGGCATGATATACACACAGATAAAACAATAAAATGCTTATAAAATCCTACTATGTGTTTACAATTTAAGAAGATGTTATAGCAAGGATACAATGTCTTTCAACCTTTTATATAAGGTCATGTAAGATTAATTTAGTGTAGCAAAGCCTAGACTGTTTTTCTTAATAAGTGGTCATTATTTACAAGATACCTATAAACAGTCACACATTTTTTTAACCTTCTCTTCACACTTATGCACTAGATTGGAATGTATTGAATGTTTACTACCTAATGAAAACATAAATTTAGTCTTAATCACATCTATTACGTTTCCACATTGAAGGAAATATTGCAGATTTTAAATTTACAAGTCTACATCTAATATGCCAGATTAGGCTAAAAATACTCATGCTTTTTCAGATACTATAAAGTTGTACCTATCACTAGTTAGGTGGCAAAAAGAGAAAGGGAACGAATAAGATAAAACAGAGCCCTACATTTTAAAATCAGGTCTATTTGCTAGTAATATAAATAATGCACTGAGGGTTTAGGACATAAGGACACTATAACAGAGGATAAACTTCCTGAAATGATGAGCTCAGGGGATGATATACCACCAGTTAACAACAAAACAGAGTAATCTTTGAATCTGAGTGTTGATACAGCATTGGGAAAAGCCTTAACACTGAGGGCTTGGGGTGTCATAGGGAAACAGAGCAATCACAGCTGGAGGCAATTCTCTTGCCATCCATTCCAGCTATATATTCTAGCTATATATATTCTAGGCTATAGGCAAAGGACAACTTGACACATTTAGAAAGAAGCAATAAAATCTACTGAAGCAGCTAAATTGTTGGCTAAAAGACACTGGACACTGCCTAAAATGAGGCTATAAAAAGGAAATGCTTCCTAAATCACCTTGCAGTAGACTTTGAAATAAACATATTTTACAGAGTTCCCCTGCATTGTCTACCTGTACAGTTTTCAGCACACCATCCTTTAGATCCTCACGCTAGTATTCGGTCTGCCTAGCTACATGGTTTGTTGTTGTTTTGTTTTGTTTGTGGGGGGTTTTGCCTCCATACATAAATTTATTTCTAAAAAGTTATTTCTATTGTTTTAGAACATTGACTTTCAGAGAATGGACTATTAAAAGGAATTCTGTGTATTGAGTCACATTAAGTCAAATTTTGGTTGCTCTCTTTCTAAAGAAGAATAAAAATACAGTGCTCTGATAATATTATTATTAAAATTTAATTGTCTGATTAGTTGAGACAAATATACTGCTGTATTAGCTAAGTCTGCAAAGACAAACTCCAAAATCTCAGAGGCTTAACCCAATAGTATTTCTTTCTTTCTGACCTGATCATTCCATATGATCCTTCAGGGACCCAGGTTTCCATCTTGTGTCTCTGCCTTTTTCTAGGGCCTTGAAATCCTCTGTTCAGCTAATAGATGAGGAAAGAGACCATGAGAAATGCATACACACATTTCTATGAGGAATGTATACAAACATACTCATTTCTTAACCATTTCTAGACAGTCTGAAAATAACACACACCAGTACCCCTCACCTTCCATTGGCTGGAACCAATTACAAGTCCCCACTTGGAGGTAAGGGTGTGGTAGTAGGTGCTGGGAAATAGCAAGCCACTTCCTAGAGCAAAATTATTTAATGGAAGGGGAGCACAAATAGTAGATAGCTAATAATTACTGTCATACCTGACAGTCAATTTTATAAGGAAAAGTTATTTAATGTTTATTAAATATACGTTCCACAGTCTTCTCTAAATTCATATCTGGATCAACTATGAGGTTTCACCACTGACCCAAGGATGCAAAAGCTAGGCCACTGTTACAGCAGCAGCTTTCCTAGAGCCAATCTATTCTCTTCACAGATCACAATACTTTTCATTTTACGTGTCCTCTGAATGCTTTACAAATTCCACCTTTCTGTCCTTTATAAATTTCATTTTTCTTTAAATTTGGGCTTCTCTTTGTAGCATTCTCTAACCTATCTAGTTCACATTTACTCATCCTTCCTCTCTTTAATGTTATCTTACCCTTAACCCTTTTACTTGCAACACCATGTATTGGTCTCCACAATTATATTGCTAATAACTGGTCAGTAAAAATTATTTCTTATATCTCCGTAATATCCATTCAAATTTCTGGTGAAGTGGATGGTACCCAGAAATGGTAAAAAAATGATACATCAGCATGCTTGACCAATGCCTGAATGAATGAATTGCATAAATGAATATGAAGAAAGGGTAATAGTGTAAAAGTTAAGAAACAATCTACAGAATAGTTTCTAAAAAGTGTATTAATTTTAATAAAGAGAAAAAAACACAGAGGCACATAGAGTGAACTTAGAAGACATAGACCTGATTTAAAAAATTTTTTTTCCTCTTGAGGGCTGTCTAGTTTTATTAATATACATGTGTACGTGAATGTGCATTTAAACCAAAGAATACATACAAGCAGGCAATATGTGTTGTTGTTTAAGAGAAGGTCTTGAGATCTGGGGCTTCATAGAAAGACATCTTCACTTTCAGCACTTAGTCACAAGTGAATGACACAATAAATTCACATTGCTAAGAACAATGTGATTAGCTTCTTTAATAGAAAGTTCGAATTCTAACTGAAAGTTATAGTATTTAACATTTAATCCATATATCTATCTTATTATTGTATGTATCCACACAAATTTTTCTGCACAATTTTTCTCAACTTACTGAAAACCTATTTAACAGGCATTTAATAAATATCTCCAAATTTTATTATATCTCCATATTCCGTACAAAGAAGTTGAGAGCCAGAAGTGTGTGGAGGCTTTCTTAAATTTTACAGCTATTAGGTGTAGGAAGACAATTCCTCATGGATCTCTTAGGTTTCTGCAGTCAGCGAAAAACTGCTGTCTGTTCAGTCCCCGACCAAGAAAAAAGAAGCTGAGCCCCTGATTGCACTCTAGTTGCAGGAGAAAGGGTGCACCTCACTTAGGAATTCTACTTGGGCCTTTATATCAGCCAGCTGGAAAACCAGCATCTTTGAGTTGGTCTGAGTGGAAAGCTGTTCAGCAAACTGTGGTATTCGTTCTACCATGGAGGCCTCCCAATGCTAATGCTCCCTTTGAGTTACAAGTCTCTGTGATTGATGACTGTGCTGTTTGGTGTCTCTGGCAAAGAGGGGAAATCTCCATCCAGAAGCGCCCCTCTGGGTACTGGCCTTGTCACTACCCACACACAGTGACCAGCACGTCGCTCCAGAAAAACAGCCATTAGCTTGCTACTGGGTTCTGGTCAAAACTGAGTGTCTAACCCCTGTAACCTTTGTGACTCTCCTGCTTCACGTCCGCATTTTTGGGGTGACTCAACTCAGACTCAGTTATTATTAATGTGGGAAAGACCCAACCAGATCTATTTGTTAAATTGAATAATGTATTCAAGAATGCAGCTGTCCTGGCCCCAGTGGCCCTCAGCTGCTTATGAAAAGTGTCAACTTCATAGCTATATTTTTTTTGGAGGGGGGCGGACTTTATTCCCTACTCCACCCTCTGAAGGACAGCCACTGCCTTAGCAGTGGCTTCAATTCAGAGAGGTTCCCCTAAATGCCTGGGCCTGATTCACTGATAATTAGCTGTGCTGAAATCTGAAGGTGGGCTGCCTGGGCTGAGCCCACCCCATGAAGAAGGACACGGTCACTCTGCTCAATGAACAAAACCCAATGCTGTTCTCAAAGCTCTGGCCAATACTACCAACGACAAACTTTGTTATATATATTTTTCTGGCTCTTAGGCTATTGCCAATGGCCAAGTTATTTTTTTCTCCCACTTGAAAACTACTGAAAGACTGAAGACAACCTGTAATGAGCTGGAAAATATAGAAACAAATTGCTGTTTCTGATTGAACCATCTAGACCATTCATGTTAGAGGCCCACAACAAGGACCCATTTTCTGATGGGACTAATTAGAATCAAGCTCCTGAAAAGTCGACACCACCCAGATTTCCACCATTACTGCCTGTATCCATCAGTGCACTAGAAATGGCAACACATCCACCATCATAGCCTGCGCACAAGGTAAAGGACTCCATGTTTCTAAGCAGAATCTATTATTGTATGTCAGACACAGGACTCCGGCCAAAAGCTTATCCATTTGTCTGACGATGAGAGAGGCTGCCTATGTATGGAGCATCGCTCCTACCCACTGCAGGAAGATTTCTGACATTGGACCTTTGACCACCCCACCCCAAACCCAGGGAGATCAAGTGGTACCCCAGCCACTGTTGACATTTTTTCAAGTTACAGAGCTCCTGCTCCAATGGGAACAATTGACTCTGGCCATACCATCATGGTCTTTAAAGCTATCTGTGTCATGTTTTCAGCTTTTACAACCTTTTTCAGACTCACAAGCATGTCCTTTTATTGTAAACTTCACTCAACAGTGGGATGATAATCAAGGAATTCAATGGACCTTCCATGCTGCCTAACGTCACAGGGATCTGATATTATTGAGCGTGTTCCTCAAAGTAGACACAGTATAGTTCTGACTCTGCCTTCCTTATCACTTCTTGGTCCACAGTCCTTAGTCAGGTAGTTGATCGTTAAATGTGATTATTCACAGAAAGAGATTATCTTGTCTTGAATGCCAGCTGACTAGTTATTAAGACAAAAGGGATGGGGAGTTATACAGATCTATTTTGAAAATCTGGGATTCTCCCTTGACTATTTCTGAGTATAATGCCTATTTCTTTCTCCTAATGGCAACTCTAAGAAAGCCTAGTTTGGACCTAGTTGGGTCTAGGATCCTGTGGGCAAAGTTATGGTAATTCCTATAAGTTGACCTTATTCTGATGCTTGATGTCCTATTGAGTGTAGCCTTAAGTAAATGCTATAGAAGATAAATTTAGCAGACATTGTCACAACTTCTGCCAGAAAGATGAGTCAGAGTAGCCAACAGTGTAGTATATGTGTGGGAAAACTTGCCAAAAGCCAGGATAGTGTAAAAATAGAGTCATTATTACTGGGAGATAATTCTCTTGCATTTTTGCCTATCTTGTAAGCAAAGCACTGAATAATCTTTTTTCCAAATTACCTTTTCTAGGACATTTGTGTAGCTAAGTCTTTGAAGATACGGTGTCTCCCTCTAAAGCAAAATGCAGGCTGTCTCACAGCCATTGAAGATAAGATAGATTGTGTCCACCTGGAGCAGAGAGCAGACATGTTTATTACCCTTTATGAAAGATGGGTTCCTTAAACTCAGAGAAATGCAACCAACTGTGTGTGCAGGTGTCATCTTGCCCTCGTCATGTCACTTTCTGGGGATCAAGCCTTGGGGAACTAGTCCAAATATGCTTACACAGTCAGCCCTTCATATCCATGGGTTCCACAGTTGAGGATTCAACCAACCATGAATCAAAAATATTTGGAAAAAAAAATTCCAGAAAGTTCAAAAAAGCAAAACTTGAATTTGCCACTCACCAGCAACTATTTACATAACATTTATGTTATATTAAGTATTATAATTAATCTAGAGATTATTTGAAGTATATAGGAGGATGTTCATAGGTTATATGTAAATATGCTATCTTATATAAGTGACTTGAGCATTCACAGATTTTGGTATCTGCAGGGGTCCTGGGACCAATCCCCCAAGGATACGTAGGTATGACTATACTCTGGCTAATGCTATTACTGTAAGTAATAAACTGTCCTTTGTCTTTGACTTCTACCAGCATCCATGAAGCTTGGACAGGCAAAATTGTTAGCATGCAAGTAAGGTAAAATCTCAGACTCCTCAGAGTGCTTGACACTAAGTGGCAAACACCGGAATCCAGCTAGTTCCTCTGACTCCTAAGCCATGCTCATTCCACCAGAACATCTTGCCTTTTGATCAATTTTTAAGTGGAATTTTATGATGACTTGAGGGTTTGCATATTCTGAGTTAATTTCCAAATCTCTTACTTTATATATGACGTTAATCAAATTGTTATACTTTGCTGGCTTTACTTCTGTATTTACATATGAAATTTCCGTAGTGTCCTAAAACTAAGTACTAAATACAACAGTACCAGTGATGTTGCCAGAGCAACCACAAAAGAGCCATTTTTTGTTCTACCAGAATGATGACAAATGCACCCTCCAATGACCCCTGGACAGGGTAAATATAAAGATTCAAGTTAAACTAAGGCGGAATATATGCATACCCTATCTTCCAATAATTCCATCCCCCAATATACTAAACACAAATGAGTAATGAGTACATTGACACATGAGGTGACACAAACAAGACTGTTCTTAGCAGCTTTATGCATAAGAATAAAAATCTGGCAACTTTACTAAAGACAAAAGTATCATAATTAAGTAGACGTTAGTATATTCATACAGTGTCATAACATACAGAATAAAGGAGAACAAAATGAACTATTGCTACACGAAACAAATTGGGTGAAACTGAACACAGTTATGTTAAATGAAAGATATCAAACAGAAAATAAATACTATGTGATTCCATGTATATATGCAGCTCAAATACAGAAAAGAAAACAAACAATCCATGTCATAAATTAAGAATAATGGTTATACTTGTGGGACAAGGTTAATGGCTAAGAAAAAGAACAAGGAGGAATCTGAGGTTTCAGTGATTTCTACCTCTTGATCTGCATGGTGGCTACACAGCTGTATTCTCTTTGCAAAAAATTCATTGTGCTGTATACTTCATGTATGTTCAAGTATAGGTACTCAGATAATCTATGCTATAATAAACTAGGTATCTTACTGTATAGGTATCTTATGCTATATGTATCTTATGAGATAATAAAAATTATACCAAAATTAATCAAGTAAAATTTTATAAGCAGGCTGATACATTTGTACTGTTATATAAGTGTACATATGTAACAGAGTTCCTTTGTTCTTCTAAGAGAAATTGTAGGATTGCTGGCAATTTGAATTGTAAAGTATAAACTCCTGAGGAAAACATATATAATTTTCAAAACACAGACTTAATGATCCCAATGTATAATATTTGATAATTAAGCAAGTGAAAATGTTAATTAAAAGAGGATAAATGTGATTATTATAAAATATTGTTATATATAGGTTATATATATTATCTCTGTGGCCTTTTTGATGCCACATAACTTTCTCTTCTAAAAGAATAAATATGTCTTTTTTTCAACCAAATAAGAAGATTTAAAAATATACTTAGCTGATTCTTAAGCCATGCTGTGAGTTCTTAAAATATTTTATAACTATTATTTCTGTCACTTAATGAACCATTTTAGGAGAAAGCTGAATTTGAAATAGTCTATTTCAATCAGTCGTGCCATTACTGGTTCAAAATGTTTAGTTACTACTTCATACATAATTGATAAGATACCAACGTTATTTAATATCCTGATATTTAAATTCTCTTTAATCTCGCCTGGACATATCTTTTCCTCTGGATTACTCACCACATCCTTCCTAACTTGTAGCTCACATTTTAGCTAAATTCAACACTTCGCTGTTCCCCACACCAACCCAATTTTCCTTTCATTCATTTTTTTAAATTGGAGCATAATCGATTTACAGTGTTGTATTAGTTTCAGGTGTACAGCAAAGTAGCAAAGTAAATCAGTTATACATATAAATATATCCATTCTTTTTAGTTTCTTTTCCCATATAGGTTATTACAGAATATTGAGTAGATTTCCCGGTGCTATACAGTAAGTCCTTATAAGTTATCTATTTTTTATATAGTAGTGTGTATATATTAATCCCAGTCTCCTAATTTATCCCTCCCCCCTTTCCTCTTTGATAACCATAAGTTTGTTTTCTATATCTGTAACTGTATTTCTGTTTTGTAAATAAGTTCATTTGTACCATTTTTTTACATTCCACATGTAAGTGATACGATATTTGTCTTGCTCTATCTCACTTAGTATGATAATCTCTAGGGTCATCCATGTTGCTGCAAATGGCATTATTTCACTCTTTTTCATGGCTGAGTAATATTCCATTGTGCATATGTACCACATCTTCTTTATCCATTCCTCTGTTGATGGACTTTTAGGTTGCTTCCATGTCTTGGCTATTGTAAATAGTGCTGCAGTGAACATTGGGTTGCATGTGTCTTTTCAAATTACATTTTTCTCCAGGTATATGCCAGGAATAGGATTGCTGGATCATATGGTAGCTCTATTTTTAGATTTTTAAGGAACCTCCATACTGTTCTCCATAGTAGCTGTACCAATTTCCATTCCCACCAACAGTGTAGGAGGGTTCCCTTTTCTCCACACCCTCTCCAGCATTTATTGTTTATAGATTTTTTGATGATGGCCATTCTGACCAGTGTGAGGTGATACCTCATTGTAATTTTGGTTTGCATTTATCTAATAATTAGTGATGCTGAGCATCTTTTCATCTGCTTTTTGGCCATCTGTATGTCTTCTTTGGAGAAATGTCTATTTAGATCTTCCACCCATTTTTTTATTGTTTTTTTTTTTTTTTTTGGATATTGAGCTGCATGAGCTCTTTGTATATTTTGGAGATTAATCCCTTGTCAGTTGCTTCATTTGCAAATATTTTCTCCCATTCTGAGTGTTGTCCTTTTGTTTGTTTATGGTTTCCTTTGCTTAGAAAGCAAAAACTTTTAAGTTTAATTAGGTTCCATTTGTTTATTTTTGTTTTTACTTGCATTACTCTAGGAGGCGAATCAAAGAAGATCTTGCTGTGATTTATGTCAAAGGGTGTTCTGCCTATGTTTTCCTCTAAGAGTTTTATAGTATCCAGCCTTAATTTAGATCTTTAACCCATTTTGAGTTTACTTTTTTGTATGGTGTTAGGGAGTGCTCTAATTTCATCGTTGACAGGTAGCTGTCCAGTTTTCCCAGCACCACTTATTGAAGAGACTTTCTTTTCTCCATTGTATATTCTTGTCTCCTTTGTCATAGATTTAGGTGACCATAGGTGCATGGGTTATCTCTGGACTTTCTATCCTGTTCCATTGATCTATATTTCTGTTTTTGTGCTGGTACCATACTCTTTTGATGACTGTAGCTTTGTAGTATAGTCTGAAGTCAGGGAGCCTGATTCCTCCAGCTTTGTTTTTCTTTCTCAAGATTGCTTTGGTTTTTCGGGATCTTTTGTGTTTCCATACAAATTGTAAATTTTTTTGTTCTAATTCAGTGAAAAATGCCATTGGTAATCTGATAAGGATTGCATTGAACCTGTAGATTGCTTTGGGTAGTATACTCATTTTGACAATACTGATTCTTCCAACCAAGAATGTGGTATATCTCTCCATCTGTTTGTGTCATCTTTGATTTCTTTCATCAGCATCTTATAGTTTTCTGACTACAGGTCTTTTGCCTCCTTAGGTTTATTCCCAGGTATTTTATTCTTTTTGATGTGATGGAAAATGGGATTGTTGTTCTTATTTTATTTCTGCTTGTTCCCTTGAATGGAAAAACTCTTGCATCCCTGTCTGTTGAAATCACACCCATTTTTTAAAACTCAAGTGAAACACCCTTTCTTCTATAAAGTCTTCTTTGACTTTTGGGCAATACCTTTTCCTCCTATAATACTTCATAATGCTTCATAAATACTCCATAAATTGTGCCACAGCTGTGTAACTAGCTATTACTGGGATCTTCCAGGTCATCCCACATGTCAAGTCTCACCAAGCAGAGGAAAATCAGGATGTCTCTTCAGAGCCATGGTTTATTTTAGGGAAACCTCTGACCAAAAAGGAAAGATCTGCTTATTGTCACACTTAGGATCCTTACTCACCAAGATTTCACTTCTGAATGCTGAGTAGTACCCATGGCAAATCCAGTCTTTCAAATGAAAACAGATTCCTCCTATGTTGTCTATTTTCTCCCCTCATTTCCAATTAGTTACACTAGCAGCATGAATTCAAGGGGTCCTCTGGTTCTTCATGAAGTCTAAAGGCTTTCTAGTAAGGCTCCTCAGTAATTCAGTTGTGTATTTACTTGCCCCTTCTAGACTTGGTGTACAAACTGCTTCATAAGTTTTCCTGGCATGGCTTCTTGAACAAAATAGTCAACTTTTAATACATACATTGAAATACATTGCCCTTTTACTGATATATATTCCAGATTATGCTTTACATATATGCAAATATCTAAAATTTCTGTGAGTTCCTAAATTTATTTCACCATGGTTTCCTCTGTGCCCACACCTAATACAAGTGAGTTCTGTCTTTTGGTCCCATGCTGACCATTATGTTAACCATGACCATATTGCTATCTTCCACAAATTACTAATTACTCTTTTAGAGATGTGTCTTCCATATTTCTGGTGACGCACTGAAGATTGTGGAGGAAACACAGCTTACACTACTCAGGGTCCTTCATCATTTTCATCTGCCCACCATGCCTCTTCCCCCAAACCCCAGTCCTGCCATGTAACCGTCTCTACCAAGGTCATCAACCTAAGAAATGCAGCCCAGTCTCTTGGGATGGCATCTTCACTTTCAGTGAGCATCCCTTCCAGGTAGCCTGTGCTTAGCATCTCTCTAAGGACTTCAGTGACTATCACTGTTCTGCATCTTCTTATATTGATGCTACTGTTCTGTTAAAAGCAGAGACACAGGGTCAGATTGCCTGGGTTTAAATCCCAATTTTGAGCTGTGTGACCAGAACAAATTATTTAATTTCTCTGTTTTTCAGTCCCCCATCTGTGAAAGAGAAATAATAAAAATAGGTATTTAAATGGAGGTTGTAAGAATTAGGATAATTATTGTATATGAAGCAATTAGAACAGTGCCTAGCTAATAGCAAGGGCTAGGTAAGTGCCAGCTATTATTGCTATTAGTAACATTCTTGTATCATTCCTTGATAGCTAACACTGTGATCTGCTAAAGGTCCATTACACTCACCTCCACTACCTTTATAAAAGTTCTCAGAGCCCTGTTCACAGTAGATCACAGTAGAGGTTATATGTATATATATATATACATACACACACATATATATTTATATATACACAAGTATAACATATATATTAAAAACATGCAATATATGTTATTATATGTGTATACGTATTTACATTTGAAACAAATAATATGTGTTATATATATGTGTGTGTATATATATATATACAGTTTTGTTGTTGTTGTTGTTCAAATGTATCAGAAACTTCAGCTTGGAACCCAGATTACTAACACAGCACATCAGAAACTGTCAAAATTGATGGCTATAGTGAAATAAGATGGTGAGAACATCTTGGCAATCAGAATCCCTTTTTGGAAAAAGAAATGAGCTTTGAGAAAATAAATATTTGAGTACCTAGAAAATGAGATCCTAATGCCGTTTACGGGGAGGTTTCTTAAACATAGAGGAATGTTCCATGTATGAACAGAAGAGGGTTTCCTCAGAACTAGTTGAGGCATGAGAGAGGAGATAGTTAGGGGATGTTGACATAGGGGCAGTATGCTTGCACTCAGAAATTTGAGTCTTTCCTTCTACTTGCACTTTCAATGTTTATAAAACTCAGTCCCTACATGCCCCAACACACACAGAGCTTGGTGCAAACTGATTCCATCCTCCCCACCAAAATTGAAGAGTCTGGGCTTCCTGTGCAGACTGACAAAAGTGGATGAACAAGAGAGCCCTAGAAGCGGGAGTGCATAAGCTGCCAGGAACTCAGGGAAATTATGGAGAGGCTCTGGATTTTGAACAATCAAAAACAGTTAGCACATTCATATAAACAGATCTGAATTTCCAAGAAGAGGATACCTAGCTGATATTGGCCTGTAAGAAAGTTAAAGAAAAGAGTTAATGTCCCTTTTCTCAATGAATAGTGATATCTAATCCTGGAACGGTGAAGATCTATGAAATTTCTCCCCATCAACCCTTTTCTTAGCACTGTTCATGGTGGGATTAGTGGGCATAATCACATTAGCACAGGGTCACCTGTTCTCTGAGTTCTGGCCTAGTGTTGGACACCAACTGAACCTTACCCTTGAGAGTCTTTCCCCAAGGTTTTTAGAACTGAATTTGTGAGAGTTTCTATTCTTGGCTAAAATTGTAAACTACTGAACTCAAGAAATCTCAGTGAGGTATTAATATATTCTGGCAACAGAGCAAGATGCTCCACACTGAAATAGAATGAAATCAATGTATTGAAAGAAGTAGGGAAAAGGGACAGGAAAGTTACCCGGGCATGAAGGCCCCTAACACCAGTCATGCCTGGCTGAGCATTCTCCATGCTTTTCTTAAACGCTGATGCTCAACACTTCCTTGATCCCTAAGTTACACAGGTGTTCCAGAAGAGGGTCAAAACTAGATCAAGTTGAATTTCTATTTCTTGCTTACAAAATATCACAAACTCAAGAAATCTCTACTAAGTAATATTTTTACTATATTGTATATAGACATATTTAAAATACTTAAAGAAAGCTGGAGTAGCAATTCTCATATCACACAAAATAGAATTTAAAATAAAGACTATTACAAGAGACAAAGGACACTACATATTGATCAAGGGATCAAACCAAGAAGAAGATATACAATTGTAAATATTTATACACCCAATATACAAGCACCTCAATACATAAGGCAAATGCTAACAGCCATAAAAGGGGAAATCGACAGTAACACAATCATAGTAGGGGACTTTAACACCCCACTTACACCAATGGACAGATCAAAATGAAAATAAAGAAACACAAGCTTTAAATGATATATTAAACAAGATGGACTTAATTGACATTTATAGGACATTCCATCCCAAAACAACAGAATACACGTTCCTCTCAAGTGCTCATGGAACATTCTCCAGGATAGATGATACCTTGTGTAACAAATCAAGCCTTCATAAATTTAAGAAAATTGAAATCGTATCAAGTATCTTTTCTGACCACAATGCTATGAAACTAGATATCAATTACAGGAAAAAAATCTGTAAAAAATACAAACACATAGAGGCCAAACAATGCACTACTTAATAACCAAGAGATCACCAAAGAAATCAAAGAGAAATTAAAAAATACCTAAAAACAAATGACAGTAAAAACACGATGACCCAAAACCTATGGGATGCAGCAAAAGCAGTTCAAAGAGGGAAGTTTATAGCAATACAATGCTACCTCAGGAAACAAGAAACATCTCAAACAACCTAACCTTACACCTAAAGCAATTAGAGAAAGAAAAACAAAAAAGCAATTTTAATTTTTTAATTTTAGTTTTTTATCTATTTATTTATTTTTATTTTTGGCTGTGTTGGGTTGTTGTTGCTGTGTGCGGGCTTTCTCTAGTTGCAGTGAGAGGGGGCTCCTCTTCATTGTGGTTCTTGGGCTTCTCATTGCGGTGGCTTCTCTTGCTGTGGAACACAGGCTCTAGGCTCGTGGGCTCAGTAGTTGTGGTGCATGGGATTATGATTTCTTTCCTTCTGCTAAAAACAAAAAGTGTTAGGAAAGAAATCATAAAGATCAGATCAGAAAAAAATGAAAAAGAAATGAAGGAAACAATAGCAAAGATCAATAAAACTATAATCTGGTTCTTTGAGAAGGTAAACAAAATTGATAAACCATTAGCCAGACTCATCAAGAAAAAAAGGGAGAAGACTTAAATCAACAGAATTAGATATGAAAAAGAATAACAACTGACACTGCAGAAATACAAAGAATCATGAGAGATTACTACAAGCAACTATATGCCAATAAAAGGGACAACCTAGAAGAAATGGACACATTCTTAGAAAAGCACAACCTTCCAAGACTGAACCAGGAAGAAATAGAAAATATAAACAGACCAATCACAAGCACTGATATTGAAACTGTGATTAAAAATCTTCCCACAAACAAAAGCCCAGGACCAGACGGCTTCACAGGCGAATTCTATCAAACATTTAGAGAAGAGCTAACACCCATCCTTCTCAAACTCTTCCAAAATATAGCAGAGGGAGGAACACTCCCAAAGTCATTGTACAACGCCACCACCACCCTAATACCAAAACCAGACAAAGATGTCACAAAAAAAGAAAACTACAGGCCAATATCACTGATGAACATAGATGCAAAAATCCTCAACAAAATACAAAAAAACAGAATCCAACAGCACATAAAAAGGATCATACACCATGATCAAGTGGGATTTATTCCAGGAATGCAAGGATTCTTCAATATATGCAAATCAATCAGTGTGATAAACCATATTAACAAATTGAAGGATAAAAAACATATGATCATCTCAATAGATGCCAAAAAAACTTTTGACAAAACTCAACACCCATTTATGATAAAATCCCTCCAGAAAGTAGGCATAGAGGGAACTTACCTCAACATAATAAAGGTGGTATATGACAAACCCACAGCCAACATCGTTCTCAATGGTGAAAAACTGAAACCATTTCCTCGAAGATCAGGAACAGGACAAGGTTGTCCTCTCTCACCACTATTATTCAACATAGTTTTGCAAGTTTTAGTCACAGCAATCAGAGAAGAAAATGAAATAAAAGGAATATAAATTGGAAAAGAAGTAAAACTGTCACCATTTGCAGATGACATACAATACATAGAGAATCCTAAAGATGCCACCAGAAAACTACTAGAACTAATCAATGAATTTGGTAAAGTAGCAGGATACAAAATTAATGCACAGAAATCTCTTGTATTCCTATACACTAATGATGAAAAATCTGAAAGAGAAGTTAAAGAAACACTCCCATTTACCACTGCAACAGAAAGAATAAAATACCTAGGAATAAACTTACGTAGGGAGATAAAAGACCTGTATGCAGAAAACTATAAGACACTGATGAAAGAAATTAGATGGAGAGATATACCCTGTTCCTGGACTGGAAGAATCAACATTGTGAAAATGACATTACTACCCAAAGCAATCTACAGATTCAGTGCAATCCCTATCAAATTACCAATGGCATTTTTCACAGAACTAGAAAAAAATTTCACAATCTATATGGAAACACAAAAAAACCCGAAGAACCAAAGCAATCTTGAGAAAGAAAAATGGAGCTGGAAGAATCAGACTCCCACACTTCAGTTTCTACTACAAAGTTACAGTAATCAAGACAGTATGGTACTGGCACAAAAACAGAAATATAGATCAATGCAACAGGATAGAAAGCCCAGAGGTAAACCCACGCACACATGGCCACCCTATTTTTGATAAAGGTGGCAAGAATATATACAATGGAGAAAAGATAGCCTCTTCAATAAGTGGTGCTGGGAAAACTGGACAGCTACATGTAAAAGAATGAAATTAGAACACTCCCTAACACCATACACAAAAATAAACTCAGAATGGATTAAAGACCTAAATGTAAGGCCAGACCCTATGAAACTCTTAGAGGAAAACATAGGTAAAACACTCCATGACGTAAATCACAGCAAGATCTTTTCTGACCTAACTCCTAGAGTAATGGAAATAAAAACAAAAATAAAGAAATAGGACCTAATGAAACTTAAAAGATTTTGCACATCAAAGAAAACCATAAACAAGATGAAAAGACAACCCCCAAAATGGGAGAAAATATTTGCAAATGAAGCAACTGACAAAGGATTTATCTCCAAAATTTACAAATAGCTCATGCAGTTCAATATCAAAAAAACAACCCAATCCAAAAATGGGCATACGACCTAAATACACATTTCTCCAAAGAAGATGTACAGATTGCCAACAAACACATGAAAGTTTTCTCAACATCACTAATCATTAGAGAAATGCAAATCAAAACTGCAATGAGATATCACCTCACACCCGTCAGAATGGCCATCATCAAAAAATCTAGAAACAATAAATGATGGAGAGGGTGTGGAGAAAAGGGAACCCTCTTGCACTGTTGGTGGGAATGTAAATTGATACAGCCACATGGAGAAGAGTTTGGAGGCTCCTTACAAAACGAAAAATAGAACTACTGTATGACTCAGCAATCCCACTACTGGGCATATACCCTGAGAAAACCATAATTCAAAGTCATGTACCACAATGTTCATTGAAGCTCTATTTACAATAGTCAGGACATGGAAGCAACCTAAGTGTCCATCGACAGATGAATGGATACAGAAGATGTGGCACATATATACAATGGAATATTACTCAGCCATAAAAAGAAATGAAATTGAGTTATTTGTAGTGAGGTGGATGGACTTAGAGACTGTCATACAGAATGAAGTAAGTCAAAAAGAGAAAAATAAATAACATATGCTAACATATATATGGAATCTAAAAAAAAAGTTTATGAAGAACCTAGGGGCAAGACAGGAATAAAGACACATTCGTAGAGAATGGACTTGAGGACACAGGTAGGGGGAAGGGTAAGCTGGGACGAAGTGAAAGAGTGGCATGGGAATATATACACTACCAAATGTAAAATAGATAGCTAGTGGGAAAGAGCCACATCGCACAGGGAGATCAGCTCCATGCTTTTTGACTGCGTAGAGGGGTGAGATAGGGCGGGTGGGAAAGAGACGCAAGAGGGAAGAGAGATGGGGATATATGTATATGTATAGCTGATTCACTTTGTTATAAAGCAGAAACTAACACACGATTGTAAAGCAGTTATACTCCAATAAAGATGTTAAAAAAATAAATCACAGGAGCTACTTATTTCCAAAATCACTGTCATTCCAAACAATGTGTCTCTCGATAATAAGTGAATATTTTAGAATAAGAACTGTGACCTGTAAATCTATAGAATAGTAAGAAGAGCAAAGAATTAAGAGAAATTTTATATCTATAATCAGGGTTGTTGAAGAATGGATTGTTAAGAATATTATTTAAGCCCATGATTCTGTAACATAGTTCTAATGTTCAAAAGAAAGTGATTTAGTCTACTGTGACTTGCTTTTATAACCTGAAGAGAATTATTTCAGTGTTATGAAGATACAGATGTACTAAAATAAAATGGGAAATAGATAATGGCCTCATTGTCATTGATTGAATTATTAACTCCATTTTTATTACTAGTGTCAACTTTTTGTGGAATCACCTTGATGAAATCAGCCATTATAATGTAATTTAATTCATCATCTTCATTATTTAGGTTCAATCACGGCAGCCTTAGAATCAATCAAAATAATGTAAAAAACAAAATTAAATGTGAAAATGAGTTCATTACAAGAGTAGACAGCATCCTGAATTTGCAGTAGTTGAGATTAAATGTACTAACTTATCTGAGAAGAGATTATGATTATGTATATTACTTCTTTCCACTATTCTATCTTGATGCCTTAGAAACATCTTGTGAAGCAAAATCTGTAAGATATTGTAAGTCAGAAAAGGCCTGTTTACTAGTTATAATTAAGTAGCTCTCCCTGGAGAAGATACCATCTTTTACAACATTTCTTGTAAAATGGGTGGATATTTCTTCATATTACATGTGAGAAAAATTTGTATACAAAGCTCGATGAAGCATATTTGCCAAAGCTAATCCCTTGTCAAACTTCCATGATTCCTAATCTATCCACAGTGAGGCAGCACTCTCCAGGAAAACGAAAATCTCACATTACTGCAGGCAGTACAAGTGACAACAGATTGCTCTATAAAATGTTCATCTTGGTTTGCCAGGTGTAACAAACAGCTAGGTATAACTAACTTATGTTTAAATGGCTAAAGCAACATCTTGTCCTCATAATTGGCCTTTCAAATTTATAGCAGGACCCAAGATACATTTCTAATTGTAAATGTGTTTTGTCTTTCTCCCCAACTGAAGAATTTTTTGAAATATAAAGCTTTAAACATTTTGCACCTAACTTAAAGAATGCTTGTCACTTTTGATGAATAAATAAATTTGGACAGTAATTTTCAAAAATTGTAGAAAATCCTAAATCAGTATTATTACCAAAAATTGGGAGAAAAAAGATGCTTTGAAATTCTTGGTGTTTAAAACCTTTTTAAACTATATGTAGTTTTTCTACAGTGTGTATTTGTGTAACTAGTTCTTTTTTGGATGAAAAAGATTTATAAAAATATCACCCATTATAAAAGAATTAGCTAAACTTTAGCATGTCATTGAACCTAGTGTTTTCAAAAGCTCTTTGCTATGTCCTTAAGATATAAGTCACAAAACCAAAGTTCAGGAAGGAATTTTTAGAGAAAAGTTTATTCCATATAATAATAAATATTGAATAATAATAAAATATATAGAATGATTTTGAATGTAATTAACCATAATTATATAAGTATAATTATCTCTATTAGAGGAAGAGAACAAAAGAGGGAGAGAGAGGGGTATAGGGAAGGAGAGAGAGGGTACTTACTGTGTCAAGCACTATTCTCCACAGTGGCTGCACCAATTTACATCCTCAGCAACAGTGTATGAGAGTTCCCTTTTCTCCACATTCTCACCAACATTGTTATCTTAGGTTCCTCAAAAAATTAAAAATAGAACTATCAGAGGGTCCAGCAATCCCACTTCTGAGTATATATGCAAAGGAATTGAAATCAGGATCTTGAAGAGATTTATCTGCACCCCCATGTTTATTGCAGCATTTTCACAATAGCCAAGACACGGTAGCAACCTAAATGTCCATAAAAGGATGACGGATAAAGAAAATGTGGTATAGACACACAAAGGGATATTATTCACCCTTAAAAAAACAAGAAAATCCTGCTGTTTGCAACAACATGGATGAACCTGGAAGACGTTATGCAAAGTGAAATAAGCCAGACACAGAAGGACAAATACTATATGCTACCACTTATAGGAGAAATCTAAAATAGATGTCAAACTCATGGAAGCAGAGTGTAACGCTGGTTCTTAAGGACTGAGGGGATGGAGAAATGGAATGTATTAGTCAGAGTTTCAGTTACACAAGATCAATAGATGAAGAAATACAGCATAGTGCCTATAGTAAGCAATACTGTATTATATACTTGAAAATTTGCTGAGGGAATCTTATGTTGTGTTCTTATCACAAAAAAAGAATAATATATAAATATGTATACAATATAATAAGAAAGGAAGGAAGGAAGAGAAAGAAAGAAAGAAAAAGGGTGGGTGGAAACTTTTGGAGATAATGGATTAGTTTATGGCATAGATTTGGTGATGGTTTCACATGTGTGTACTTATCCCCAAACTCAGTAAGTTGTATCCATTAAATATGTTACAGTTTATGTCAATTATACCTCAGTAAAGTATTTTTTTAAATGTCAAGTGTTCAAAACTCCTTATATGTTACTCATTTTGAGAATTTTCTGAGTAACTGGTACTCTCCAATCCACTTCTGAGGTTACATATTTTAATAGTAGCTCTCCACTCTTTTCTGACCTTTTATTGTTGTCTTTTATTTCATCTAACTATACCTAAAGCCTCTGTGTGTGATACTCATGTAAACTGCCATCTCTGGTCCGTCTCAATCCCAGAACTCAACCTGAATGAGTTCCTATTCTCCTACCACCTATTCCTTCTTCCACAGCTGACCTGCCCCAGTTCCTATACATCTGCCTTTCTGGCCAGTCCCAACAAAACACAAGCTCCATTATATTTCCCATGCATTTTAATGTGTATAACGTTTCTTAATAAGTAATCCCCAAGTCCATGTTGAAAGTTTTTTCTGAAGCCAAATCATCCCTGATACCAAAGACAAGATAGTATGAATAAAAAATGTACTGACAAATCTTAGTCACAAGGATAAAAAGTAATTCAGGGTTCACAATCCCTGAACCAAAGGATTTGACTCTTTTTCATAAACAAGAATTAAAACTAAAAAGTGTGAATTCCCTCCACACCTAAGGCAAAAGTAACCAAGTTACCTGTGACTATACTCACCTTCCCCTGCTTACCTCTCTCTCGTCTTGGAAATAGAGACAACTGTTCTGAGAAAATACATGTTTCTTCCTGCACTGAGGTTTCTTCCACTTCATTTCTTTAGAAGACCTTCTTCATCCATTATTTCATTTTGCATCTATATTTTCAATCTTATCCTCACTTCTGCACTTGCCTTTCAGTCTGTAAACAAACTCAATTATCTCACTCCCATAAAAACTACTCACAGCACTGCATTGTAGCTCTCTCTCCCTAAACATGCAAAACAATAGTTCATAATTTATTTCTCATACTTTTTTCTCTTAATTTTTAATTGAGAAAAATTATTCACATAAGATTACATATTTAATTGTATAAGATTACACATATAAAAATTTTAATTGTATATGTATGCATATATATACATAATAGGTTTGTATAATAATAAATAGGAAGAATGCCTATATACATAGTGTATAAGAAATATAACAATATCACTCACTTTTAAGTCCCCCTATGTTGCTTCCCTACCTAATCTTATAGGAAGCCACTTTCTTGAATTTCAGGATAATCATCTCCTTGCTATTCCTTTATATAGCTTTACCAAAAATGTACATTTTCCCTAAAAGCATTTACTTTTATGCTAGACCTATTTATAAACAGAATCACATGTGTATATTTCTGTATTACTTGCATGTTCTCTCAGTATAAAATTTTAAAACTGAGTCATGTGGATAGATTTTTTGTAATTCATTCCATTTCACTCCTCTATAGTATTCCATTGTTTGGTGTCTTAAAATCTTGCTTTTGTTCACACTACTACTGGTAAAGTTTTAAGTTGTTTCTGGTTTTCTGCTACTACAACTAATATCATGATGGATATCCTTGTATATGTCTTAGATGCTCTATTCTCCAGAATTTGCACATAAAAAGTGAAATTTCAAGGTCATCAGATACATACATTAAATTTTACTAGGTAACGTGAGGATGTTTTTCACAGTGGCTAGATCAATTTACACTCCCGATAGCAGGGTAATATAATTCCTGTTGTTTCACGTCATTGCTAACATTTAGTATTGTCAGGCTTTTTTACATTTTTGCAGCTCTATTGGGTATGAAGTATTTCAGTGTCATTTTAATTTGCGTTTCTCTAAGTGTAAACATGGTTGAATATCTTTTCATATTTTATTGGCCATTCATGTTTCCTTTCTTTTTAAATATCTGTTCATGACTTTTGCTCATTATTCTATTAAATTATTAGTTTTAAAAATTAGGAGTTTTCTGTAAGACATTTCATTTAGAGTTATTTGCATTACAAATGCCAGTTCCCAGATTGTCTTATCTTATTACATTTTTATAATGTATTTTAATCAAAAGAAGATTTAGCTCTTAATATTATCAAATGTTTCAATATTTTTCTTTGTTTTCACTCTTTGAATACTAAGAGATACATTTTATTTTTTCTACAAAGATAACCAAATGTTCTAGTACAATTATGCAATGGTGAATTTCCCCCACAGATCAGCAAAGTTGATTTGTGTTATATCATATGTTTCTGGCTCTCTATTCTGTTCTATTCTGTTTTATTAAAGCCTAATTCCATACCACTGTGCCAATAACTTTGCCAAATTTTGTTAATTATTATCAATTTATAAATCTTAATAACTGGTTGAGTGTAACTCCCTCCCTCTCCTAAGTAGGTGATTTTTTTCAGGAGTATTGACAATTTGGGGCTTTTGATCTTCATCATAAATTTGAGAACACCTTGACAAGATCCCCTAAAACCATGTTGATATTTTCTTGAAAATGCAGTGAATCTAAAGATCAATTTGGTATCAAATGGCATTTTTATGATACTGAGCCATTTTATCCACGAGCATTGCATATCTCTCCATTTATTTAGGTATTTTAAAATTCTTTCACTGTCTTTTTTTCAACATAAAAGTTCCTACACACCTTTGTTAAATTTATTCCTTCTGTTATTCTCCGTTAGATTTAAACCTATACGTCACTGTTTTTGGTAAAGTAACAAGCATTCTGTTTGTTGCTCTAATATAGAAATGCAACTGATAATTACAATCTTATATTAAGTAATTCTAAATCTTTATATTAATTCTATTAATTTCTCATTTCTTATCACTAATGACAATTTTGACTTTATCCATTCTTTTCCTTTTATCAATTATTATTTTCTTGCATTGTTGAAGACTAATCATTCAATTTTGAATAAACTTTTAATAAGCATCCTTTTAGTATTCCATGATTGCTAAAAGTATTATTATTATTATTTTGCAGACTGCTTCTATCAAGATAAGAGTTACCCTAAATTTCTATATGAATCAGGGAAGTCTAAGTATAATACAACAAACACCACAAACACCAGTATCTTAACTTAAAAGTTGTGCTCAAATCACAGATTAAAATCTGGTTGGCATAAGTGGATCCCGTTCATGTATCCCTTCAATGATCCAGGATCCCTTAATCAAATGATCCTCCATTCCCTAGGTTTTGTATGTTCTTTGCTGCATTCTTTATATTTGGCTGACAGGCACCAAGTGAGAGAAAGGGAGACTGTGGGATCACATGGGAGGCTCTGGGGCCAGGCCTGGAAGTGGCATTCCTGGCTTCCATTTTTCAGGGTGCCACACAGTTATGTGGACCCTTTTAGAAGTAAGGGGCTTTCTCTTTAAGGAACCATCTCTCAATGTGGCTTAGCAACTGCCTACAATGTAAATGTACAAAACTTTTAAACTTAACCATTTGTAACAACTCTAGAGAAGTATACATTCTCACTGGCATCCTGTCCATAGCGGGCTGGGATGTACTGGAAAGAATAATAATTTAAGAGTCCAGAAAACGGTGTACTTACTCTATTTCTCAGGGCCTCAAGGAATAATAGTTTGGGATTAAATAATCTCTAAGTAAATATATCTATTTCTTCCAGTCCCTTCTTAGATGAGCATTTATTTTTTCCACAATGAGGAGTTCTCCATCATGGATTTATATTAGGGTCTTCCAGAATCGGAGGTAAAGATAAGCTATTGCTCAAAGCAATCACTCAAAATACAGGTGACCCTTGAACAACACAGGTTTGAACTGCACAGGTCCACTTATACACAGATTTTCTTCACTAAGTATGTACTACAGAACTTCACCATCTGTGGTTAGCTGGCTCCACAGAGGCAGGAACTGCTGATATGGAGGGCCAACTGTAAAGTTGTACTGGGATTTTTTTACCGCGTGGAGGGTTGGCATCTCTAATCCCCACAGTGTTCAAGGGTCAACTGTAGTGTCTTTCAGTATTATTTGGCAAGAATGAACACCTCTTTCTTATAGTCTATTTTGACTTTAGACCCTTATGGAAATCATACTTTATGAAATGATGTCACAGTGATTAACTATGCTAATTTTTAAGAATGGGTTTTCCAACATGCCTTTTGAAAGAGTAATCATTTTTCCCCAGCACTGTAGAAATAATATGATAAACTCTAAATATAATCACATATTATTTTAACATCGTAATTAAATTAAAAGCCTCAACATCCACAGACAGTCAATAAGCACTTAACTAATTAAGCGCTTCACTATGTGCTAAGCATTAAAGTGCTTGCTATGTATTTGACAAAATAAAGCATCACCATTTAACATGATGGCATAACCTTTCCTAAAACATAATTGAATGTTTTATTAGAGGATTTTTCAGACATGATTCTGGTAAGAAAGACATAGAACTATCGAACTGGATAATTTGATAAGAGTTGAATAAAAGGACTATTTACAAAGTATGTAAGAGTTCAGGTAAACCAAAAAGAGATAGTGCAGAACTCCTGAGGCTAGTAACATTGAAGATCTCACCAACCCTAAACCTGAAGGGACAAGTTATGGTGATTGAAACATGGACCAGATGACAGAATGAAGAGTTCACCTAAAGGAACTCTGGTATTTGTAGAAAGACATAGCCATTTCACAATAATGTGGCAAGGTGGGTGCCAAGGTAATCAGTTCTGTAATTGATTTTTTGGAAAAATACACCTTCTCAAATTCAAATCTCTGCAGTTAAACTTTAAACATATCGAAAATTGACAAGGTTGGGAAGTCATTGTAGGTTTCAGTGTTATTTTTTGAAAAGCTAATTTCACATTCAAAATAAAATTTCATGGCTTAATTTAAGCCCTGACCGCACTTCCTTCTCACTTTCTCATCTCTTGATGGTGTCCCTCATTGGCCATGCTCTAGAGGGGGCTAGAAGGCAAGTGAGCCTGTTGATAACTGTCTATTTAGTCAAAATGAAGAATGGTAAAAAGTGGATCTAGAAGGCAAACAGGATATATCTAGCCTAGAAAAGCAGCTCTCATAATGGTATATCAAGCAGCTCTGGAGTAGATACCTAGGTTTGAACCTGAGCTCTTCTAGTCACTGGTTCCATGACCTTGGAGAAATGTCTTGACCTCCCTGTGTCTTAGTTACCCTATTCATAAGAGCAGGTTAATGGCATGAATTATCTTATGAGGCCATATAAGGAACAAATGAAGGAACACGTATAAACCACTTAGGACACACCTATCACATAGGAGCCATTTAAGAAGGGTTGGCTATTTTTATTGCTGTTTGACATCACTACTACAGCTCTCTGGTTTGCTTATCTGAGGTATTTAATTGAGTACATTTCCTTATACAGTGGATTTTTTTTTTTAAGGAGCACTCATGGATTCCATATTCCTTAACCACTTGGTGTTTGAAAATATCTGCTTTGTCTTTATCCTTGAATTACTTTGAGGTTGGGTTAATATTCCTTGCTAATATCTCCTATGGTTTGGAACTATGCGTGTATTACTACTTTGTCTTCTAGCATTGAATGTTGCTGTGTGAAAGTCTAAAGCAAAGTTGGTTGTCCCCAATCTAAGTAGAGGGGAACTCTTTTACTACCTAAAAGTTTTCAGGTTTTTTTCCTATCTTGATATTCATTAATTTAGCCAGAATATTTATTAAAGCTGAGCATTTTGAATATTTTCCTGAAACACCATGGCTATTTTTTCTTACATGGATTGAGGTCTGTCTTCATACTAGGAAGGTTTTTGGCTAAGAAAGTTAAGTATCTCTAAAAAATGTCCTAAAATATCCTGAATGATCTGATCACTGCTTATCTTTTCAAAATCGTTTTATGTCACTCTATTCCCTCTGTTACTAGTTCAGCCAAAATGATCTCTACCTTCTGCAAATAATCAGGGTCTTTGTATGGAAGCTCACTTCCTATGTCCCATTTCCTGGTTACCTCCTTCTTTTCTTTCTGGTTAAGTGACATTGTTCAAAGAGCTATTCATTGATCTCGCAAACTTCAGGTTATTTCACTGCTAATTCTTTCTCACAGCATCCTGTCCTTGGCATCTACAGCATATATTTCAGTTATAACTATTTAGTTGCATGAGATTCTTTGTTTAATTTATATCTCTGAAGAATGTAAAATTAGTGATGACAGGGACCATATCTATTATATTCATGCAGAATCCCCAGCATCCTACTATCTCACAAAGAATTTTTGTTAAATGGATGGATAGATATATACATGGATGGATGAATCCAAGAATTTGGTGAATACATTTAAAAAGATCTGTCTAATTTTAACATCTGGAATCTCAATTTTAACACTCTTATTGCCCTTTTACACTTATTTTTACTTGCTTACTTAGAAATGATTAATTTCTTCACACCTCACTTATCATACCTTCTTGTGTACTGTGATTTTTTTTAAGTCCGAGCATCCCACCCCCTGCACTATAGACAAAATGCGCTATTGAGCTGAGCCCTCTTCTGTTCACTTCTGCCCAGCTTCTCACCCCATGCCTGTTTCCAGCTCATGCACATTCTTTTGGGCTCATTCCACTCCTGAATACCTCAGGATGTGAACTGACACCAGCCTGCTTGGTCAGCTCTCTAACTAAGACTAAGCTTCTCAACTTCCTCACCTTAAACAATAATTTAGAAACTTGCAGGTAAAAAATTGTTACCTTCCTGTTCCAGGCTTTTCTTTCATTTGCATATGTCTATGACCTCTATTTTCCGTCAGTTTGGACTGTAAATTACTGTCCCTTTCATAGTTTCTGACTTAATGAAAAAAGAAGGGCTATCTGTATAATAAGACAGCCTAACCATTTAAATGCCTGGGTGATTATATCTACACTTTGGACTCATACCTACCATATTTCCGGGTCTGAGATGAAGGTAAACCCACAGCTGTCAGGTGCGGAGAAATCATGCCAGATCACTTATATCTTTCTTGCGTATTAAAAAGTTGATTTTTGAAAACTAGGACAATTTTCATGAAAATGTCAGTTTTTGGATAATGTTTTAATAACACTAATAAAATAAGACATTACATAAAATTAAACGAAAAAATATGCTTCTTAGAAGAATGCAAATGACAATATAGTTTTCTCTACTAGTTCTGTCTATAAACCACATGCATGCTGATTTAATAATAATTTCATTTGTGCTCTTAGATGTTACTCAAATCACAGCATTTCATTACTTTTCGTTTAAATTAAAATGGCAAATGATCATGCATCTCCCTAATTACCTTCTAACTTAGTTATCATGCAGATATCATGACTCTGTGGCTTCTGATTGTCTCACATGTCTTACAAACTGAAAAACAGGACTCGTGATATGTATGAAGTGATAAGCCAAGTTAGCAAATGGCTTTCTGAAACTCACTGTGGCATTATAGAGTAATAGCAAGTATGGGTACTATAGTCCAAAAGAGGTGGGTCAATATCTTTTTTTTTTTTTTAACATCTTTATTGGGGTATAATTGCTTTACAATGGTGTGTTAGTTTCTGCTTTATAACAAAGTGAATCAGTTATACATATACATATGTTCCCACATCTCTTCCCTCTTGTGTCTCCCTCCCTCCCACCCTCCCTATCCCACCCCTCCAGGTGGTCACAAAGCACCGGGCCGATGTCCCTGTGCTATGCAGCTGCTTCCCACTAGCTATCTACCTTACATTTGTTAGTGTGTATATGTCCATGACTCTCTCTCGCCCTGTCACAGCTCACCCTTCCCCCTTCCCATATCCTCAAGTCCGTTCTCCAGTAGGTATGTGTCTTTATTCCTGTCTTACCCCTAGGTTCTTCATAACATTTTTTTCTCTTCTTAAATTCCATATATATATGTTAGCATACGGTATTTGTCTTTTTCTTTCTGACTTACTTCACTCTGTATGACAGACTCTAGGTCTATCCACCTCATTACAAATAGCTCAATTTCGTTTCTTTTTATGGCTGAGTAATATTCCATTGTATATATGTGCCACATCTTCTTTATCCCTTCATCAGATGATGGGCACTTAGGTTGTTTCCATCTCCGGGCTATTGTAAATAGAGCTGCAATGAATATTTTGGTACATGACTCTTTTTGAATTTTGGTTTTCTCAGGGTATATGCCCAGTAGTGGGATTGCTGGGTCATATGGTAGTTCTATTTGTAGTTCTTTAAGGAACCTCCATACTGTTCTCCATAGTGGCTGAACCAATTCACATTCCCACCAGCAGTGCACGAGGCTTCCCTTTTCTCCACACCCTCTCCAGCATTTATTGTTTCTAGATTTTTTGATGATGGCCATTCTGACTGGTGTGAGATGATATCTCATTGTAGTTTTGATTTGCATTTCTCTAATGATTAATGATGTTGAGCATTCTTCCATGTGTTTGTTGGCAGTCTGTATATCTTCTTTGGAGAAATGTCTATTTAGGTCTTCTGCCCATTTTTGGATTGGGTTGTTTGTTTTTTTGTTATTGAGCTGCATGAGCTGCTTATAAATTTTGGAGATTGATCCTTTGTCAGTTGCTTCATTTGCAAATACTTTCTCCCATTCTGAGAGTTGTCTTTTGGTCTTGCTTATGGTTTCCTTTGCTGTGCAAAAGCTTTGAAGTTTCATTAGGTCCCATTTGTTTATTTTTGTTTTTATTTCCATTGCTCTAGGAGGTGGGTCAGAAAGGATCTTGCTGTGATTTATGTCATAGAGTGTTCTGCCTATGTTTTCCTCCAAGAGTTTCATAGTGTCTGGCCTTACATTTAGGTCTTTAATCCATTTTGAGCTTATTTTTGTGTACGGTGTTAGGGAGTGATCTAATCTCATACTTTTAAATGTACCTGTCCAGTTTTCCCAGCACCATTTATTGAAGAGGCTGTCCTTTCTCCACTGTACATCCCTGCCTCCTTTATCAAAGGTAAGGTGACCATATGTGCGTGGGTTTATCTCTGGGCTTTCTATGCTGTTCCTTTGATCTATATTTCTGGTTTTGTGCCAGTACCATACTGTCTTGATTACTGTAGCTTTGTAGTATAGTCTGAAGTCAGGGAGCCTGATTCCTCCAGCTCCGTTTTTCGTTCTCAAGATTGCTTTGGCTATTCGGGGTCTCTTGTGTTTCCATACAAATTGTGAAATTTTTTGTTCTAGTTCTGTGAAAAATGCCGGTGGTAGTTTGATAGGGATTGCATTGAATCTGTAGATTGCTTTGGGTGGTAGAGTCATTTTCACAATGTTGATTCTTCCAATCCAAGAACATGGTATATCCCTCCATCTATTTGTATCATCTTTAATTTCTTTCATCAGTGTCTTATAATTTTCTGCATACAGGTCTTTTGTCTCCTTAGGTAGGTTTATTCCTAGATATTTTATTCTTTTTGTTGCAGTGGTAAATGGGAGTGTTTTCTTGATTTCAATTTTAGATTTTTCATCATTAGTGTATAGGAATGCCAGAGATTTCTGTGCATTAATTTTGTATCCTGCTACTTTACCAAATTCATTGATTAGCTCTAGTAGTTTTCTGGTAGCATCTTTAGGATTCTCTATGTTGGGTCTATATCTTGACTGCACGTTTACTAGCTACCTGACCTTGGGCAAGCAACAGCTTGTATTGCTTCCTGGAATATAGCAATGACAATAATACTGAAGTGTGAAGAGTGAGTTTGCTGTGAAGATTACTTGAGATTAAATGAAAGTGTTATTCATGTAGGAAGTTCACAATAAGGGATTCCCATTACTTCCATTGAATATGATTTCTTGCCTGTATTATCCCAGTCTACCATATGAAAAATTAAAGTATATACATTTTATTAATTCAATTTCATTTTACTCTTTTTTAGGACAATAGTGATTCTGCTTTTAAAAAAATAAGAAAAAAATAACTCACCTGAGCTTATTTTTAATATTATTCTTTCTTCTATAAAAAAAAATAAAGTGTAATAAGAGGGATTGGTAAAAAAGGGGAAGGACATGGAGATATCATAGTTTCCCTAAGTACTGGACCCATGACATCCTCAAAGTATATTTCATCAACATGACTGACAATTTTTTAGAATTATAGAGAAGACAGCAGAACTTAAAATGTTTTATTCTTGGTCTTGATCATTTTCATTTGCTTTGAGAACCTCTTAATATTTAGTGTCTAATATATAAAATTTGGAGAAGAATGTTATATATAAGATTTCATTAATACATAAAGTCTTATGAAAATAAGACATTAATTTTGATAATTCCAAGTCCATAACCTTATATCATCAAACCTATGATGATTCTGAAGCCACAAATCAAACTAACAGTAGAAATCAAACTAAGCCATAATTTTTTTAATGTGAACATTAACCTTTTAAAAATAGTATTGAAACCTACAGTGACCTCCTAATCTTGACAATTTTGAGATGTTTAAAGTATCACAGCAGGTAGTTGAATTTTAGAAGGCATATTTTTCTGAAAATTCAATTACAAAAATGTGTATTCCATCAAAATCCATCATCAGGGAGAACCTATGTCATAGAACATGTATGAGAAAGAAAGGAAAAGTGAAAGCTAGAGCTAGAGATACCGAGAAAGCAAGCAAATCTGGGACTGCATTCATGTCAGGGAGAGGGAGCATTGCAATACCTACAGCTGCCAGTATGCAGCAGTACTTCCAACCTTTATGGATCGGAGTGTATCAGCCCAGGCAGTCCATCACAGGTTTTATTGCTGAGTCATCTTTCCTCCGGAATGTGATGGATCAAAGACACTGAGCAGGAATAAAGAAAAAACAAACCTATGGCAAATTCCCAGCATAAGTAGAAATATACTTTGTTCTTGATAATGACCCTCCAAAGTAGGTCAACATCCAGCCTAAGACACCATAATCAAACATTGCTGTGTTTTCATATTTAGTAATATATAGTGGAACCAGCCCAGAATTTAGAGTCAGATAATGTGGGTTTAACTTCCTGCTACAATTTATGAGCCCTTTTAAAAAATCTGCCCATGCATACTTGAGAAAGTTACTTAACCTTTATTAAACAAATTGTTCCTTAATTGTAAAATGAAAAGAATCTTCATACAGTTCATGTGAGAATTTAACTGAGATCACGCCCCATAGGAAATGTACACTTCTTCTTTAATGAAGCACATTTAGGCAGCACAAACTGAGGTATCCATAAATGGTTATTCACCATTAACAAATGGGTAACTTGGGGTTATTATTTGGGGCCTTATATTATTTGTAAAATATTTAAAATATACTTCATGGGGCCTAGGTTATAGGAGAAAGGACTATTTCAAAATCAAAGTTTGCTGTCACTGTTGATTCAAATGTTATCCCAGGGACACCAAGATCAATGAATCGACCCCAAATTAAACGTTAGCTAATTTATTGTTTTACAATTACAAATCTGACCTTGATCAATTGTGGCTAAAAAGAAGATTTAAAGAGATTGTAGAGTTTTATCACTTAAATTTCTGGGGAAAAAAATTAGTCCACAGTTGTGCCTTGCCAGTGATCAAGAAAAACACTATGTGCTACTCTTCTTGTGACGAAGTGATGCTTTACAGAAGATATTGGAAACAAATTTAAAAGTTAGATACAATTGTTCCTGGTGCCGTAAGGAAATACAAATCTCTTCAAAATCTCTCCTTAAAAAACCCTCTTAAAAATAAATCAGATCTGTTTAAAAAGTTCTTTAAAATGTACATTGTCACCTGTATGCTCCTTCTGTAGAAATAACCACTGTTCTGCACTTGATATATACCATTTCAGAATGAGTTTTTATATTTTGATTGCATATATAAGTATATATGAGCAATATTATTTTTTTTTTTTTTTTTTTTTTTGCGGTACGTGGGCCTCTCACTGCTGTGGCCTCTCCTGTTGCGGAGCACAGGCTCCGGACGCACAGGCTCAGCGGCCATGGCTCACGGGCCCAGCCGCTCCATGGTATGTGGGATCTTCCCGGACCGGGGCACGAACCCGTGTCCCCTGCATCGGCAGGTGGACCCTCAACCACTGTGCCACTACGGAAGCCCTATGAACAATATCATTTATTGCCGAATAAAAGGTACAAAAAATTGGTTAATTATATTGTTTATATAAACAAACAAAAATTAGATTTTTGCCACCCAAGGTTTTACAGTTTTATATAAATCATTTCTAGATAATAAATTTTTTGCTATTATGAATTTTGCCTTTTAAAAAACTTCATATTCTAACAACTTATTACCAATTTAAGAAATAGAATTGATTTTTAAGTATGGATCTTTCCTCCATCAAACTTTTTGAGTTTTTTATTAGGTAGTAAAGTGTGGCAGTGTATCCTCCTCAATTATTTATGTAAGGTTTGGGTTTTATTCAGTCATATATTTTATTTCTCTTGATTTATTTCACTCACTACCTCCAGTACATTGCTGAAAAAAGTGTTATTAACAGGAATTCCTGCCATATTACAAAATTAAATCAATTGTTTCCAATATCAGTTGCTTCCATTCAGTTGAAAAAGCTGTAGAAATAGAAATAGAGAATGGGGGTGGGGTGGCTGATTTACTTTGACCAGGATCTTAAGCCTCACATCCTAGTTAACAAAAAGTTTTGCTTTTTATTTCATCAATCACAAGTGAGCTTTGAATAGTTCAACTGCTTTTGGCAACTATCAAATCATTGCAGTCACATTGATATGAGTTTTTCCCTGTAATGTTGAGATTTATATTAATGGATTTTTTATGGCTTGCAAGTAAATCTAGTCATGTATCTTTTTCTTTTTTTGAGCTACTTCTGAATTCCTTTTGTCAATGTGCTTACAGGATTTTATATTTATATCAGAGTGATGTTTTGTATAATTTTCCTTTCACAGTTTGATATCTTTCTTTTTGTTTCAAAATTATATTACATCCAGTAAATGAGTTTGTGAATCTTCTACTTTATTGCCTAGAGAGCTTATAAAAGTTAGGACTCATATCTCTCTTGATATCAGCTTGCCTATAAAAACTGTGTTTGGAATTTGGGGTAGGAAAAATTTTAACTCGGGAATGCCTTTGCCATTTTTAGATTTCTTTTTAAAACAGGATTTTTAAATTACATTTTCAAGGAAATTAATCTTCTAATCTTTCAAGCTTAATGATGCAAAGCTGTTTTTGTAATCACTTGTAATTTTTAGTTTTATTTCTCATATAGTTTTGTGTTTTTAAATTCTCTTTATTACTTCTTTGTGATTTCTTTTTTCTCTTAATTAATATTGAATTTAATTTGTTTATTTTATTAGTCTTTTAAGGAATCAGGTATTGGATATGATACTCTTGTCTATTTGATGCTCTTGTCTTTTTGATATTTTTTTTCTGTTATATTAATTTCTACTATTATTTTATTTATGCCTTCTTCTTTAAGTTCATCCAAGATTTGCTTTTCTAACTTCTTGAGTTGATGCTTTTTTAAGAAATCCAAACACAAAGGAGAAAATGTGACATCAGCTACCTTCATTATGAAACCAAAAGAAACCTCCCACAGTTAGCAAATGCACAACAAAGCAGTTTTTTCTCATGTCATTGCCAATGCACAGAAACTCATTTGGAGTTTTTTAGCTCATGAGGTTAAATGTAGTGTGCATTTTCTCACTTGGAGTTTTGTGACCTGTGATATTAAATGTACTGGGTAGTTCATTAAGCAAGTTTTCATCATAGTTTACAAACTTAATAAACAGTTCTTAAACCATTTTTTATTTTCATTAATGCAGAAAATATAGCTCTGTATTTTTTCAAAATGGCAGGCTTCATTAGTTATTTTAGTTATTGTGTATACCTATACATGTTAAAAATTCTTCGGGGTATGATTTTTCCAAGGTAATTGAAGAAGTTTCATTTGAATAAAAAGTCAAGTATATTTGGAAAGCATTATTTAACCCAATAGTCAAGTTTCCAAATATTGTATATAAGTTTTTAAACCCCAGGGGAGCAAAAACAATCTATGGAAAAACAAACAATGGTCTATGGAAAAACAAATAAATTTCAAAAACTCCATATGCTTCAGAGAATCACAATACCTAATAGCATATCAAAGACTTTGAGAATTCCTAATGTAGATTAAATGAAATTGTAAAATAAAACTCTTGTTCAACTTTGTTTTCCAAAAATATTTGAATATAAAACAACTTTCCTGAGAAAACATCTCAGAAAACAGTTTGCTGAAGCACAGATGCTGCATGGAAATCCTGAGCTAAATCTCTGTTTTGTTCTCACTGTTTCTGTGATCTTTAAGGTGACCAAATAAATAACATCCTCCATTCCCACTGGATGTTTTATAAATTGAGAAATAGGACGAATGGGTATGCTAACTGAACCCTAGAATTAATAAGGCATATCTACCAAATTACAGTAGTGCTGGAATAAGGCAGGCCTCTCTCCATATCAAGAGAACTGGCCCTAGGAAAAAATAAAGACCACAGCTCTCTGTGAGCAGGTGGACTTCAAAGAATTTAGAAGACTGAAGTTGAACCAAACCCTCCCAGTTATTCTTTTAAAATATACCATCCAGATAAATCACCTCAACTTTCCAGAGGAGGAGGATTAAGTAAATGGGAGGAGAAAGACCATGTGTTATACAAACTGGGCTATCTCAAACAAGGAAGGAAATATCAGAACTGGAGGAGAAAGCCTTCTTAATATTCCCCAGCTTCTAATTGTCTTCACCTATGGGCTAATCCTTACTCTTAAATCATTCTTTGTGTACTCAGGCCCCTTAGGAGAGGGAACCCATGTTACATCATCCATGGGGTCACTGCTTCCTTGAGGACCTTCCTGTCTCCACATTTGCCTTTTTATCTATTGACCTCCAAACTTCAGAAATGACTAAGGATAGCACATTAAATCCAAGGCCATGATTTAGTCAGAAATGAAAAATATTTTCTTATTGTACTTTCTATCCCAAGTAATGTCCGACTATATTCACTAATATCTCAGAGTCCCTTCCATTAGATTAAATGACAATTAATACTCCAATAACAAAATGCATAAAGATATTCATCTCCTCTCAAACAGCATTGTGAGCATGGCACACTAGTCACAAGATTTTATTTGAGACACTTTTTGTTGTGGTGTTAGGCTAAATAATCACCCCAAAGATAACCACATCCTAATTTCTGGACCTATAAACCTATTAGTTACCTGGCAAAGGGACTTTGTAGATCTTATTAAATTAAGAGTCTTGAGATGGGGAGATAATCCTGGATTATGCAGGTGGACCCGATGTAATCACAAGAGTCCTTATGAGAGGGAATCAGGAGGTTCCAAGTAGAAAGCAGATGTGATGATGGAAGCAGAGACTGGACTGATGCAGAGTCTGAAGATGAAGAAAGGGTCCATGAGCCAAAACATGCAGGCAGCCTCTAGAATCTGGAAAAGGCAAGGAAACAGATTCTGCCCTAGAGCCTCCGTAAGGAACGGAGGCATGCCAACACCTTGATTTTAGCCCATAAGACTCATTTCAGACTTCTGACCTCCAGAAGTATAAGATAAGAAATTTGTGTTGTTTTAAGCCGCTGCATGTATGGTAATTTGTGACAGCAGCAATAGGATACTAATATACATTCAATCCAGTGTATTCACACCACCTCCTGTGAACTATCGGTTCATGATTGTCACTCTGCATTGCAGGTTGCTCTCGTTATAGAACCCCTAAAATGCCTTATGAATAAAAGCATTTTTAGTGTGTACACCACAAAAATTTCTGTGATTGTCTGTTAGGGAATTGTTTAAGCCTGAGATGTATGCCTCCTAGGTCTAGCTTTCTCCTTACCTTACTGCTTCAGCAGCAAAGTCACCCTGAGCAGATTTCTGGATGGAAGCTACTACTGCTGATTCTGAAATCTGTGTCTTTATGGACCATGAGAGCCAAAGAGCCTTCTGTGTGCTCTGTAGGTCATGGTATTTAATTCTGTGTTGAATTTTTTAAATTTCTCAGTCGTGTTCCCTCAGGAAGCAGACAATACCTGCACCACCACACTATTCCCTTGACTTCAAAATTGGTCTCTCCAAAGTTTTCTTCCTGGACTTGAATGCAGGACAAAATTGAGACACCTAATGTTAAAAAGTCAGGCTAAGCTTAGCACTAACAAAATAAAGCTAGAGCCTCACTGTTTCATAATAAATGGGAATACAGATCCTGGCCATTTAAATCCCCCACTCATATACATCTCTAAGGAACTTATTAAAAGCCCCCTCATGTTTATCCTAAAGTGTTTCCCACTTCGTCCAGCCTTAGCTTAAGTCAGTCGTTCTTAGAAATGGTGTGTTACCTCTCAGGCTGCAACCTGAGGCACAGCCAGCTGGAAATCTTGTTCAAGATTCTCACCCTCACATCATTTTTAAGTTAGGCAAATTGTGTATCTTTCAACTTTTGCTGTCAGGGAATGAGAGGAGGAAGGCTACACTTGTTTTATGAGTATGGAGGTCCCCAGAGGAATAGTCATGGGCTGTGAACAGAGTCAATATAAGCACCATCACCCACCAAGATTAAATGTCGGTGGTCATCTTAAACCTCACAACTATAAAATCCCACCTAACCTATGATTTGTACTGACACGCTGCTAAAATCACAGTTTGCTGTCCACACAGGGAAGTCCAAAGCCAAGCACAGCAAAACCTCTCCACCTGTTAAGTCTGTAAATTCCACTGCTTCTTTCATTCCTTAGTTTTCTCAGAAAATAAAACCATATGGGGGATAAGAGAAATACCACCTGTATTATCCTTTCAATTTCTGAACCAAGAGAGAAAATAAAAAGTACTATAACATAAGAACTAAAATATCACCTTTATTGCTGATCAAGTTTAGGTTGGGAGACAGAGCTTCATATGAGATTGAAATGCATCACCTGAGACCAAAAGTGGACAATCATGCACCTCCAGCCACAACAGGGTTGGCTCATGCAGGAGCCCAGCCTCTCAGGAGGAATGAGAGAGAACATGCTGTCTGCAGGCTGACTGGCTTCCTAAGAGGAAAGAAGGGCAATGCCAAGCCAAGCACACAGCACCCTTCTCAAATTCACCACCTATATGTCACTCCTTCCCGGGACTCAGGGACAGAATGAGTGGGAGGATGAAATGGAGGAGCGTGATGCTATCATAAAATTCCACTGAAAAAAATATCAGCAGATATGGAGAATATTTCCTACTGATAGTTGCTATAGGTGGAAAGATAGGACAGCGTTCTCAGAAAATGTAGTACAGGAAGATTGGTTCAAGATGGCGGAGTAAAAGGACGCACTCTCACTCCCTCTTGTGAGAGCACCGGAATCACAACTAACTGTTGAACAGTCATCAACAGGAAGACACTGGAACTCACCAAAAACAATACCCCACATCCAAAGACAAAGGGGAAGCCACAATGAGATGGTAGGAGAGGCGCAATCACAATAAAATCAAATCCCTTAACTGCTGGGTGGGTGACTCACAAACTGGAGAACACTTATACCACAGAAGTCCACCCACTGGAGTGAAGGTTCTGAGCCCCACATCAGGCTTCCCAACCTGGGGGTCTGGCAACAGGAGGAGGAATTCCTAGACTATCAGACTTTGAAGGCTAGTGGGATTTGACTACAGGACTTCAACAGGACTGGGGGAAACAGAGACTCCACTCTTGGAGGGCACACACAAAGTAGTGTGCATATAAGGACACAGGGGAAGGAGCAGTGGCCCCATAGGAGACTGAACCAGACCTACCTGCTAGTGTTGGAGGGTCTCCTGCAGAGGCAGGGGGTGGCTGTGTCTCACTGTGAGGACAAGGACATTGGCATCAGAAGTTCTAAGAAGTACTCCTTAGCATGAACCCTCACAGAGTCTGCCATTAGCCCCACCAAAGAGCCCAGGTAGGCTCCAGTGTTGGGTCGCCTCAGGCCAAACAAGCAATAGGGAGGGAACCCAGCCCCACCAATCAGCAGACAAGTGGATCAAAGTTTTACTGAGCTCTGCCTACCAGAGCAACAACCAACTCTACCCACCACCAGTCCCTCCCATCAGGAAACTTGCACAAGCCTCTTAGATAGCCTAATCCACCAGAGGGCAGACAGCAGAAGCAAGAAGAACTACAATCCTGCAGCCTATGGAACAAAAACCACATTCACAGAAAGATAGCAAGATGAAAAGGCAGAGGGCTATGTACCAGATGAAGGAACAAGAGAAAACGCCAGAAAAACAACTAAATGAAGTGGAGATAGGCAACCTTCCAGAAAAACAATTCAGAATAATGATAGTGAAGATGATCCAGGACCTCGGAAAAAGAATGGAGGCAACGATCGAGAAGATGCAAGAAGTGTTTAACAAGGACCTAGAAGAATTAAAGAACAAACAATCAGAGATGAACAATACAGTAACTGAAATGAAAAATACACTACAAGGAATCTATAGGAGAATAACTGAGGCAGAAGAACGGATAAGTGACCTGGAAGACAGAATGGTGGAGTTCACTGCTGTGGAACAGAGTAAAGAAAAAAGAATGAAAAGAAATGAAGACAGCCTAAGAGACCTCTGGGACAACATTAAACTCAACAACATTCACATTGTAGGGGTCCCAGAAGGAGAAGAGAGAGAGAAAGGACCCAAGAAAATATTTGAAGAGATTATAGTCGAAAACTTCCATAACATGGGAAAGGAAATAGCCACCCAAGTCCAGTAAGCACAGAGTCCCATACAAGATAAACCCAAAGAGAAACACGCCGAGACACATAGTAATCAAATTGGCAAAAATTAAAGACAAAGAAAAATTATTGAAAGCAGCAAGAGGAAAACGACAAATAACATACAAAGGAACCCCCATAAGGTTAACAGCTGATTTCTCAGCAGAAGCTCTACAAGCCAGAAGGGAGTGGCATGATATATTTAAAGTGATGAAAGGGAAGAACTTACAATGAAGATTACTCTACCCGGCAAGGATCTCATTCAGATTCGATGGAGAAATCAAAAGATTTACAGACAAGCAAAAGCTAAGAGAATTCAGCACCATCAAACCAGCTATACAACAAATGCTAAAGGAACTTCTCTAAGTGGGAAACACAAGAGAAGAAAAGGACCTACAAAAAACAAACCCAAAACAATTAAGAAAATGGTTGTGGGAACATACATATTGATAATTACCTTAAACGTGCATGGATTAAATGCTCCAACCAATGGACACAGGCTCCCCGAATGGATACAAAAACAAGACCCATATATATGCTGTCTACAAGAGACCCACTTCAGACATAGGGACACATACAGACTGAAAGTTAGGGGATGAAAAACGATATTCCATGCAAACGGAAATCAAAAGAAAGCTTGAGTAGCAATACTCATATCAGATAAAATAGACTTTAAAATAAGGAATGTTACAAGAGACAAGGAAGGACACTACATAATGATCAAAGGATCCATCCAAGAAGAAACCATAAAAATTATAATTATATATGCACCCAACATAGGAGCACCTCAATGCATAAGGCAACTGCTAACAGCTATAAAAGAGGAAATCGACAGTAACACAATAATAGTGGGGGACTTTAACACCTCACTTATACCAATGGACACTTACATCCAAACAGAAAATTAATAAGGAAACACAAGCTTTAAATGACACAATAGACCAGATAGATTTAATTGATATTTATAGGACATTCCTTCCAAAAACAGCAGATTACACTTTCTTCTCAAGTGCGCGTGGAACATTCTCCATGATAGTTCACATCTTGGATCACAAATCAAGCCTCAGTAAACTTAAGAAAATTGAAATCATATCAAGCATCTTTTTTGACCACAACGCTATGAGATTAGAAATCAGTTACAGGGACAAAAACGTAAAAAACACAAATACGTGGAGGCTAAACAATACATTACTAAATAACCAAGGGATCACTGAAGAAATCAAAGAGGAAATCAAATACCTAGAGACAAACGACAATGAAAACACGATGATCCAAAACCTATGGGATGCAGCAAAAGCAGTTCTAAGAAGGAAGTTTATACTAATACAAGCCTACCTCAAGAAACAAGAAAAATCTCAAATAAGCAATCCAACCTTACACCTAAAGGAACTAGAGAAAGAAGAACAAACAAAACCCAAAGTTAGCAGAAGGAAAGAAATCATAAAGATCAGAGCAGAAATAAATGAAATAGGAACAAAGAAAACAATAGCAAAGATCAATAAAACTTCACCTGGTTCTTTGAGAAGATAAACAACATTGATAAACCATTAGCCAAACTCATCAAGAAAAAGAGGGAGAGGACTCAGATCAACAAATTAGAAATGAAAAAGGAGAAGTTACAACAGACACAGCAGAAATATACAGCATCCTAAGAGACTACTAAAAGCAACTCTATGTCAACAAAATGGACAACCTGGAAGAAATGGACAAATTTTTACAAAGGTATAACCTTCCAAGACTGGACCAGGAAGAAAGAGAAAATATGAACAGACCAAGCACAAGTAATGAAATTCAAACTGTGATTAAAAATCTTCCAACAAACAAAAGTCCAGGCACAAATGGCTTCACAGGTGAATTCTATCAAACATTTAGAGAAGAGCTCACACCCATCCTTCTAAACTCTTCAAAAAATCGGCAGAGGAAGGAACACTCCTAAACTCATTCTATGAAGCCACCATCACCCTGATACCAAAACCAGACAAAGATGTCACAAAGAAAGAATACTACAGGCCAATATAACTGATGAACATAGATGCAAAAATCCTCAACAAAATACAAAACAACAGAATCCAAAAGCATACTAAAAGGATCATACACCATGATCAAGTGGGATTTATCTCAGGGATGTGAGGATCCTTCAATATATGCAAATCAATCGATGTGATACACCATATTAACAAATTGAAGAAGAAAAACTATATGATCATCTCAATAGATGCAGAAAAAGCTTTTGACAAAATTCAACACCTATTTATGATAAAAACTCTACAGAAAGTGGGCATAGAGGGAACCTACCTCAACATAATAAAGGCCATATATGACAAACCCACAGCCAACATTATTCTCAATGGTGAAAAACTGAAAGCATTTCCTCTAAGATAAGGAAGAAGACAAGGATGTCCACTCTCACCACTATTATTCAACATAGTTTTGGAAGTCCTACCCATGTCCATCAGAGAAGAAAAAGAAATAAAAGGAATACAAATTGGAATAGAAGAAGTAAAACTGTCACTGTTTGCAGATGACATCATACTATACATAGAGAATCCTAAAGATGCCACCAGAAAATTACTAGAGCTAATCAGTGAATTCGGTAAAGTTTCAGGATCCAAAATTAATGCACAGAATCTCTTGCATTCCTATACATTAATGATGAAAATTCTGGAAGAGAAATTAAGGAAACACTCCCATTTACCGTTGCAACAAAAATAATAAAATACCTAGGAATAAACCTACCTAGGGAGACAAAAGACCTGTATGCAGAAAACTATGAGACACTGATGAAAGAAATTAAAGATGATACCAACAGATGGAGAGATATACCATGTTCTTGGATTGGAAGATTCAATATTGTGAAAATGACTATACTACCCAAAGCAATCTACAGATTCAGTGCAATCCCTATCAAATTACCAATGGCATTTTTTTTACAGAACTAGAACAAAAAATCTTAAAATTTGAATGGAGACACAAAAGACCCCGAATAGCCAAAACAATCTTGAAGGAAAAAAATGGAGCTGGAGGAATCAGAATCCCTGACTTCAGTCTATACTACAAAGCTACAGTAATCATGACAATAATGGTACTGGCACAAAAACAGAAATATAGATCAATGGAACAGTATAAAAAGCCGAGAGATAAACTCATGTACCTATGGTCAACTAAAATATGATAAAGGAGGCAAGGATATACAATGGAAAAAAGACAGTCTCTTCAGTAAGTGGTGCTGGGAAAACTGGGCAGCTACATGTAGGAGAATGAAAGTAGAACACTCCCTCACACCATAAAAAAAATAAACTCAAAATGGATTAGAGACCTAAATGTAAGACCAGACACTATAAAACTCTTAGAGGAAAACATAGGAAAAGCACTCTTTGACATAAATCACAGCAAGATCTCTTTTGATCCACCTCCTAGAGTAATGGAAATAAAAACAAAAATAAAAAAATGGGACCTAATGAAACTTAAAAGCTTTTGCAAAGCAAACAAGATGAAAATACAACCCTCAGAATGGGAGAAAATATTTGCAAACAAATCAACGGACAAAGGATTAATCTCCAAAATATATAAACAGCTCATGCTGCTCAATATTAAAAAAAAAAAAACGAATCCAAAAATGGGCAGAAGACCTAAAAAGGCATTTCTCCAAAGAAGACATACAGATGGTCAAGAAGCACATAAAAAGCTGCTCAACATCACTAATTATTAGAGAAATGCAAATTAAAACTACCATGAGGTATCACCTCACACCAGTTAGAATGGGCATCATCAGAAGATCTACAAACAACAAATGCTGGAGAGGGTGTGGAGAAAAAGGAACCCACTTGCACTGTTGGTGGGAATGTAAATTGATACAGCCACTATGGAGAACAGTATGGAGGTTCCTTAAAAAACTAAAAATAGAACTACCATATGACCCAGCAATGCCACTACTGGGCATATACCTAGAGAAAACCATAATTGAAAAAGACACATGCACCCCAATGTTCATTGCAGCACTCTTTACAATAGCCAGGTCATGGAAGCAACCTAAATGCCCATCAACAGGTGAATGGATAAAGAAGATGTGGTACATATATACAATGGAGTACTACTCAGCCATAGAAAGGAACGAAATTAGGTCATTTGTAGAGATGTGGATGAATCTAGAGACTGTCATACAGAGTGAAATAAGTCAGAAAGAGAAAAACAAATATTGTATATTAACTCATATATGTGGAACCTAGAAAAATGGTACAGATGAACCGTTTTGCAGGGCAGAAATTGAGACACAGATGTAGAGAGCAAATGTATGGACACCAAGGGGGGAAAGCGGCGGGAGGGTGGGTGGTGGTGTGATGAATTGGGAGATTGGGATTGACATATATACATAATATGTATAAAATGGATAACTAATAAGAACCTGCTGTATAAAAAAATAATAAAATTCAAAAAGAAAATGTAGTACAAAACACTCAGTTGTGTGGCCTATGTCTGCCACTATGCTATTCGTCTTTGAGGTATCTGATAATTTTTTTGATTAGTCATTCTGAGACAAAGTCCAAATAAATTCCTTTTTGCTTATGATAGCGGTGTTTCCAAAAATGAAGCCCCAAACCAGTAGCTTTCAGTCCACTATGTGTCAAGTGTGGAGCTGGCTGTAAATTTGTGTTTTCTAAAAGACTAAAGAATACATGGGTGAGAATTTGTAAGTCTTCAGCTAAGTTGTATTCCCCTGAGGAACTGCTGATTTGCAGCAACTGAGTTTTAAAATAAAAAAGACTGGAGTTTGAGGCCCAATCCCATTAGTTATTTGCTGTGTGTTATTTGACAAGTTATCTAACCTCCCTGTCCCTTAGTTTCCCAAATGTAAAAAGGTAATAATACCTGTTTTAGAGAGTTGTTGTGAGGACACCATGTTATAATGCAGAGTCTAAACCCAACAAGGTCCTCATAAATAACATTTGTTTCCTTTCTCTGACATTATTAACCTTCGAGTACATTTAAACACATAGCTGCACATGCCTACTGCCCACTGCTCGTAATCTGAGTTCACGCTCTTTGCTACAAAGAGCAATTAGTTCACTTACAATGTCCTAAAGACCACAGGCAAAAAGGGTGAAGTGAAGAGATCTGATCTTGTGGTTTTATAACCTCTTATATTGTGCAAGCCATAAATATCTTTACTACCTGCTCTACTAACCACCAAAGTCCCTATCTCACTAATTACCAAATGGATTGAATCTTTCTAGAATAGGGATGTTACAGAGTTTGGCTCAGTCAACCTTTAAGTGAAACCCACAGGAAAATAGCAAATAATAACAAGAGCATGATAATTCCTCTTTGTCCAGAAAACCTCCTTCAGGGCCTCAGAGCACATATTTCAAAGAATCAAAAGCAGTTTGTATTCAAGAACGCACTGAAGGTGACCTAGTTAAAACAAATGTGAACATCTCAAACTAGTATAAAGATCATAAAGATAATCATTATAAAGATACTATATAATGAGTAACTTCAAAGGAATATATACTGTAATATATAAGAATTTTACATATATTCCTATATCTTTACCATCTGATTTTCTCTTGGAACTCATTTTTTTTCCACTTATATGGTTAAATGAAAGAACCAATTATTTTTTAAAGTTAGCTTCTATTTGTGCATTTTCACTTATTTTTTCTCATTCTCTGTTCTTATGCCCAGTAGTTTGTCCTTTCTTTACTTCATATTAAATTTTGCCGCAAGTCCTATATTTAAATTCACATCACCACTCTATATTTGGTGGTCTCCAAACATCCAAGATTTTATCTCTTGCAATTTGTCTCTAGTTCTATGCAGTAAAGAGCAGGATTTTGGCCTCAGGCACAATCAGGGCTTGTGCTCTCAACCTATGGAGTTGTCAACTTCCTCATTCTTAAATTGGGGGTCCCAGTTGTGAGATTTAACAAGATAATAAATGCAAAGTTCTTATCACTATCTCTGGCACATGGTCAGTGTTCAATACGTTAGTCTGTTTTATTTTGTTAAAAAGTATAATTATAAAGTTTAAATGTAATTATAATGAGCTATATTTTATGATTATCAAAATAGTTTAGATATGAAATATGATCAAAATATTATCAAAATATCCTTGCTAGGAGAGAGAGTATATCATGATGATTAGGTAGAGACTTTGGTACCAGACTTCCAGGGCTGAATCCCCAATCTACTCTTTGACTAGCTGGGAGACGTTGTATAAGTTAGTCAACCTCTCTGTATATCTGTCGCCTGGTTTGTAAAAAAAAGAGTATTTATAGTAAACAATTATAGTTTTATTGTGAGAATTCAACTTAGGAAAGTATTTGGCACATAATCATTTCAAATGATTCCTTTCTATTTTTAATTTATTTTTATTTTTTACAGTTGGTCCCTGTTGGTTATCTATTTTAAATACAGCAGTGTGTACATGTCAATGCAGTTCCAATATCCTACATTTGTGCTCTCCTCTTCTCACAATTGCTGGTTTTGATATCATATTTGTGTGTGGATGATTTCCTACCTTTACTGTATATTTGCCTTTACCAATGAGCTTTTCCATTCTTAATTTTCCTGTTTCTAGTTGTTGCTTTTTCTCTTAGAGAAGCTCCTTAAGCATTTGTTGCAAAGCTGGTTTGGTGGTGCTGAATTCTCTTAGTTTTTGCTTGTCTGTAAAGCTTTTGATTTTTCTATCAAATCTGAATGAGGGCCTTGCTGGATAGAGTATTCTTGGTTGCAGGTTCTTCCCTTTCATGATTCCTTTCATGGAAAGAATGATGTAAATATTTATTATTATAAAGTTAAAGACAATCTTTATTTATATTTTCTAATTTAGAATTGTGTACAAAATTCAGCAAGTACCACATTACTAAACATGAACACTGTAATAATATATTTTATGGAATTTCAACATGATCTCAGAGTTCAGAAGATTTTACATGATAAATGGTATCAATATTTGAAAGCTCATTAAAATAATACTTGTAACATCTGCGACGTATGCTTTAAATTGCTCTCTCTTCTTAAGAGAGTGCTGTATAAAAGTTAGGGGAAAATGTTCCAAGATTTACTCTATACTTCTACAAAATATTTTCTCTATTTAGAAATAAAATGGCAATTCCACTCCATAATGTACTCTATTTAATATTCATTTTATGTGTATAAAGAAGCTAAAAGTACTGTCATGATATGTCACTGGTATTTAGTATTTTAAATTTAGGATCAGACAAAAGCTCTAGATGGATGAGGGGAAACAATATGATTACTAACTTGTTAATAATTCAAAGCATGCCAACACACACACACACACACACACACACACACACACTGTATTCTCTCATTTTGTATTTGTAGTTGAATTGAGAGAGATTAAGAAGTATAGAACAATATTGTCCAATAGAAATTATATGTGAGCCACAAATGCAAATCATATCTTTTAAAAATTTTCTAGTAGACACATTAAATAGGCAAGAAGAAACTTGTGAAATCATTTTAATCTTCTATTGTTGACACAATCAATGCAAAATATTATTATTTCAACATTTAATCAAATTAATCAAAACACTAAGGCTTTCCAACAGAGTCCCAGGCAGTGTTTTATAATTGAGATCCATATATCCATTTGCCTTTCAGTGTCACTGCTGGTATTTCATAAGTCCCAATATCTCAAACTCTAGTATTAAGTGCTTTCATTATTTGCAAATCTGTAATGTAACTTGCAGACCAGGGGATCAACTACAACTAGCTCTGCTGCCAACAGTGTAGAGAAAACAAGACTTTTCATGTAGTTCATTGTGACTTTTGAAATAAGGGCATCTTAGGGTTTCTTTATCTTGAAAAGTTTGCTAACCTCTCCAGAAAATCAAAATTTGCTTGATAACTGCTTCTCTTGTGTCCTAAGATACTCCTTCCATGATATTTTATTTCCTTTACTGATGCTTCTGCCTGGAATCTTTCTTAGTTAGCTGATCTTGAGAGGGTAGAAACTTCAAACACTGCATTTAACTCATACTCTTAAAGCAAGGACAGAGCCAGACCTATGGAATTTTCAGACCATTCTTCTAGCACTCACAATTCACCTACAAAGCAAAATGCATAACAAGCCTTTAAGCCTACACTCTGCACATTAGACAGGAAGATAACTGTCTCTTCCACATCGACATAATCTTGGGAAAACTCATTACCCTATTAAAATCACACTTAAATGTTTATAACTCAACAAATATTCATTCTCTGGACATATTTCTCCCAGGCACCTTGATACTAGGGTGGCCAATCATTTCAGTTTCCTAGGGACAGGTGGTAACTCTTGACATGTACATCCTTGATGGTATTATCTCTAACCCAATTCCTAAGTCTTTAGAGGTCACTAAATCCATGTAATCACACGTTATGGAAGCAACCCTAGATTTTTCTGTTCTACTTGTATTCATTCTTTCATTTAGTCAAGTCATATTTATTGACTATCAACTAGCGATTTATCCATTATTAAAACTGATAAAAATCTCTGTTTTATGGATTTCATATTTAATTGTGAAAAGACAGCAAATGAATAGAAAAATTAAATAACATATAAGGCCTCATAAATAGTGATATAAGAACAAAACAAAGCACAGAAGAGGGGGATGGTGTTGGGGAAAGCAATATGTAGGTATAGAAACTTCCTATAGTGCCTGCAGTATCAAGGTATCCACTCTTTTCCATTAAATTTGTCTGATTAATGGGAAGCTAACCCTCTTGCTAGATTCAAGAGGACACTTATTTGTTTTAGTCATTGTAATCCAACACTTCTTGCCAATGCCAATGGATCCAAAGCTAAATGCAATTAACTCATAAAATTCCCCTGGCAACTATGATGAATCCAGGTTTGGGCACAGCGCCCAATCAGTCTGAAGGATTTGCATTCCAATATTCTGTGAGAAGTATTCTTCCATTGTTACTAGACTTCAGTATAAAAACATATTTTCCAGCTGCTACGAGCAACCATCTGGTCAATCAAAGAAATAAAACACTCACAAAAAACTAAGAAAACATACAACACACTACAAAAATAGGTAAGGAATTAAGCCAGAGAGTAATTCATATCACAAATGGATGCCACTACATTTTTTAACATTCTGTTAAGTGACATAAATTATAGCTTTATTGTCAAAGCCAGTTGTCTTTTGGATTTCTGTTACAAGTTACATAAGTGGTACAGACTCTACCCCATAAATAACTATTCATGTACATTTTCTTCTACTTGGAATGTATTTCCTTCATTCTTTACTTGGGTGGCTACCAGAGCCAGCACATTGGAGATTTTTTTCCTCAAACCATGTCAGCTTATGTTAGCTGCTTCTCTCTTCTGTTCCTACAGTACCACAATACAGAACTAATCACATTGAAACTGTGTTTATGTCAATTTTATTACAACTAAATTGGAGGAAAGTGATTAAATTGTGATTAAGAAGCCTCCTATCTTTAATATTCTGATTCAGTATAAGTCATATTTTAAACTCTAAAAATTGATAGGTTATACTTCCACCATAGTCCCAGCCTATAAATTTTAGCTATGTTACTGTGCACCAAGGAAAGATAAAATTTAATCTTGCGTCACAGTTGCCACTTATCTATTTTGACAACCAAATATAAAACCTGATTTTTCTACTGAATGTGACAGTTTTCTGTTTACTGTGAACACAGATTTGAAAATATTTTCTTGTGACAGATTTGAAAAGTAAGTTAAGACATTTTTATTTCTCTTTTGGGAAATAAGTAGGTAATTTTCAAGTTTTTAATAATGTGTATTTAAATATAGAGGTTTTTCTTCCCCAAAAAGGTAAAGTTTTAAGTCCACTTAAAAATATTCCCCACAGGGCTTCCCTGGTGGCGCAGTGGTTGAGAGTCCGCCTGCCGTTGCAGGGAACACGGGTTCATGCCCCAGTCCGGGAGGATCCCGCATGCCGCGGAGCGGCTGGGCCCGTGAGCCATGGCTGCTGAGCCTGCGCGTCCGGAGCCTGTGCGCTGCAGCGGGAGAGGCCCGCGTACCGCAAAAAAAAAAAAAAAAAAATTCCCTACAGAGATCAGCTCGGTGCTTTGTGACTACCTAGAGGGGTGGGATAGAGAGGGTGGGAGGGAGATGCAAGAGGGAGGAGATATGGGGATATATGTATATGTATAGCTGATTCACTTTGTTATAAAGCAGAAACTAACACACCATTGTAAAGCAATTATACTCCAATAATGATGTTTAAAAAAATGATTTCTTTTAAGTCACATACATACATAAACAAAATTAATTGCACATTACAATTTTTATAACTGTGAGGGATACCCAAAAATATGTTTTCCCCTTTTCATATGATTTTGACACACCGTGACTCATATCTGAAACAAATTTTTTTCTTTTCCCATCAAGAGTTCATCTCTGAAATTCAGCTGGGTTCTCAAGTTCACATTGAAATTAGCATAAAAGTCAATCTGAAAATAAGAAACACATGCAAATGAACTTCTTCCTGGAACATGCCCTATAAAAAAATAGATTCTACAGTCTCATAGCAATAAAAATTAAAATGAGGAAAAAAGGCCAGGTAATTTGTGAAGGAAGCAATAAAATAATAATTCAGAGTGGAGAGAAGGAAAATACAATTCAGTTCTCATACCATTCTAGAATAATTTCAGCTGGAACTTCAAGATCTGCTTCTCCCCTTACAGGAACATATCTGCAGAAAGGTTGTGATTCCTTTGCTGTATGTATTTTGCTCTGCTTACCACAAGGCAGCTGCACTTCAACCACAGCCCACCTTCTGCATTTAGAAAGACAAATGAGACTTCCACAGGGAGGAAAGGAGATTAGAATCCCCCAAAGAATGTCAGGAACATCATTCTTATGCCTGAGAAGTGAATTGAAAGCACTTAACCCATTGAAATGATTTAGGTAACTATGAGGGTAGACAATATTTGTAATTATATTTCATATTTATGTGCATTTCTCAATTTTTATGTCTAAATGATGACTGGCAGTAATAATGGGAAAATAAAATCAGAGGCATGGAATGATTCATTTCTCTAGGAAAGCAGCTTTATATTTAATTCATAAATCTATATATTTCATTACATAATTAATATATTTAGACTTATTAAAAGTAATTCCAGGGCTTCCCTGGTGGCACAGTGGTCGAGAGTCCGCCTGCTGATGCAGGGGACATGTGTTCGTGCCCCGGTCCGGGAAGATGCCGCGGAGTGGCTGGGCCCGTGAGCCATGGCCGCTGAGCCTGCGCGTCCGGAGCCTGTGCTCCGCAACGGGAGAAGCCACAGCAGTGAGAGGGCTGCGTACCGCAAAAAAAAAGAAAAAGAAATTCCAGTGTGACGTGGTTAGTGAGCATATAGAACAGAAAATGTCTTAACAAAAAATTAATCTCTCACCCCAATCTTCCTAATCCCAATTACAATCTGCTGAATCAATTTCTTTTAAACATTTCTTTTTCTGTTTTCTAGTAGCTCAAGGCTGTATTTCCTGATTTATGCATTTCAGTAATATCTAATTACTCCCTCACAAGAGTTGACAGTGAGAGATTTGTCTTACTTAAAAAATCTAGGTAATTGTCTCTACCTTTACAGTTGTTCCATGGTTATAACCAGGGATGTGCTGGTAAAATTTTAACAGTGCGTTCACTGAGGAGAAAAAAAAAAAAAGCCCCAATTTGTAGCCTTTGCTGACTTCTATGGTGGGAATATTTCGTGAATATTCCCACCATGGCTAATTTCAAGTTACCAGAGAACTGACTTGAAAAAGTCCTGAAAATTTAGCCATTAGCTCTAGCAATCCAATGCAGACCAGCTCTAGCACATCACTAAGACAATATCTATTTACACTGTAGGTTACCATTTTAACATCCAATAACACCTTTCTATTTACTGATGAAAGCTCTTGACTCAGCCCTTTCATCCTCCCTTTCACCTTGAACGTTATCCAATGATCAATTTCTTTAAAGATAATATGTATATATAAATAGGAAATCACAATGAAGTCTTGTTTCATCTTGATTCTTAAAGTTGAAAACCCATGAACATCAGTATATAAGTAAAACCATGTGGCTACTGATTATTATAAAACCAGATGGTGTGCTAGTATCCCAATATCATAACACTGAGATACTCTAAGGAGCATGTTCTTAGCATCAAGATCACTGCAACTCCCATTTGTAACATTCCACCAATTGCTTAAAATGATGAAACACCTTACCTTGCTCCACATGTAGAACATTGTTTTCTTTAATTAGATCTTTTACTTTTGGTTTTGTGTTGGATTTTATTTTTCTCGGAGTTTTAATTATTTATATGCCACGTGTCTATGGGTAAAAGTTTAGCATGTGTTTGTCATATTTTCATGTTTATCTACCTTTAAAATCAGACTGTTTTGTAACTTCTCTTTTTATTCCAAAAGCCTCCCTCTCAGGACACTCCTTCCTCCTGTTCTCATCCCATGGCTTTCTCTCTTTTATATCACATCTGTTACCACCACATCCAACTCTCCATCTACATTATACTGCAACTGAGCATCTGGCAGTGAATGGAGAAGACTTACAAGTATGCTAACTGTTCACCCTCCAGAGTCATGACCACAAATTTAGATGAACCTCAGAGATCAGGCCTACCACATTGTCCTAAACCCACCCGCCCCCTCTATCCACACCATTGTTTCTTATGTCTTGTCAAATGTTGATACCTCTTTTATGGGAGCAACAGGATAGAAATCAAAAATCAAAGCCCAAACATTACAAAATATAAAATCTTAATAGGAAATGAGATTAAATGAAAATAACATACTCCTCCCCTGGATATAGTATAAAAATCCTAAAAAAAAAAAAGAAAAAATTAGTAAACTAAGTCACCAGTAAATACAAAAAATAATATATCATAAATAAATAGGATTTAGTTTAGAGAGTCAAGGGCATTTAATATTTAAAAATCAGTGCAACTCAACATAGAGAAAGAACAGAGAGAATACTGGGAAAATATCTCAGTGAATGCAAAGAAGCCATTTGATAATAAACTATGAAATAAAAAAACTCTTAATCAGATAAAAAGTGTCTAGAAACAAAATTTTAAAAAGCAGAAATCAGCTAACATCTTGATAGGTGATGAAACGGTGAAATACTGAACAATTTCCCCTGAAATGAAGAATGAGATAAAGATGATCTGTATCACCCCTTCTGTTCAATATTCTTCTAAGGATCACTTTGAGCATAATAAGACAAGGGATGGAAACGTATAAGGATTGTAAAGAAAGAAAAAAACCACTAAAATTAGTTATAAAAGTCATAATTTTGTACAGAGAAATACAAAAAAATGTACAGAAGAATATAATTGTAGATTTAGCAAGGGCACTCTGTATATGTTTAATATAAAAATTAAAATATAGCTCAATAGAAATTAGAAAATAAAAATTTTAAATGTATCCTTTTCATTAGTATCAAGTAATATCAAATACCCTATAGGAAAAAAATAAATGCAAAATATTAGAGAAATTAAATAAATGGAGGGATGTACCATAGTTATAAATCAAAGTCTCAGAATTGTAAATATGATAATTCTTTCCAAAGTGGCCTATAGATTAAAGAAATATCAGTAAAAATTCCTGTAGTTTTGTGTGTATGTGTGTGTGGATGTCTGCAAATTTAAAGGCTTATTCAAAAGGTTAAGAATAACCAAGGCAGGGGGCTTCCCTGGCGGTGCAGTGGTTTAGAGTCCGCCTGCCGATTCAGGGGACACGGGTTCGTGCCCCGGTTGGGGAAGATCCCACATGCCGCGGAGCGGCTGGGCCCGTGAGCCATGGCTGCTGAGCCTGCGCGTCTGGAGCCTGTGCTCCGCAACGGGAGAGGCCACAACAGTGAGAAAAAGAATAACTAAGGCAATCTTGAAAAAAAAAAAAGAAGTTTAAAGGACATAAACAGTATAGAGTAGGCTCAATAGGTAAATACTCTAATTGCACATGATAGAGTCTAGAAAGACACTAACGTGTTTGAACACTTGATTTATGATGAAAGTGGCACTAGACAACAATAGGAGAATAAACAGACTTATAAATAAATAAATAGCTTTGGGTCATTTACATACCCATATAATCTCTCAAACCATACAGAAAATCAATTCTATATGAGAATATAAAGAGTAAAACAATAAAGCTTCTAAAAGAAAACATAATATTTTCAAGACTTGGGGTAGGCAAAATTTCTTAAGTATTATACACAAAAAAGCACTAACCATAAAGACAAAGATTGATAAATTGGGTTATTCATCAAAATAAACTACTAAAGAATGAACAGGTAACTCAGAATGATATAAGCCGTTTGCAATACACATAACCTACAAAGAAGTTATATATGAGTTATATAAGTAACACATAAATCAATAAAGAGAAGACAGGTAACACACAAAAAAAGGGGCATCAGACTTGAACTGACAATTTACAATAGACAATTTCTAAATGGCCAGTAACCGTATGACAAGGGGCTCAATCTTATCAGTAATTAGGAAATGCTAATTAAAACTGCAAGAATTCTCCATTTCATACCCCATTAAGTTTTTCCACAAAATGAAGCTTAAAAGGAAAGTTAGGTTGTTACTGAAAATTAAATATCTTCCACAATTTAGTTTGGGGATTCATTTTAGGTACATGATAATATTTCTTTAATATTTTAGTGTCCTCCATTTTCTCTTTTTTTTAAAACTCCCATTGGAAAAAGTATTCTCGCTTAGATAGGTCCTCTCTGACTTTCCCTATATCCTCAGATGTTTTATGTGCAACTCTTACGTTCTTTATTCTATAAATTTTATTCAGTTTATTTTTGGATCTCATAATTTTATGGCTGAAATATCTTCTTAATTCTTTGTGCATTGCTTTTTATTTATTTAATTTCTTTTACTTTCCCCTCTATTCTCTCAATTCTCTCTTTTTCTTGCAAGGTCAGATTGTCTGTGGGTTTATCTTGGTCTTTCTTTCAGAATCCCTGTTTTCCTCAAATCATAGGCTCCTGGGAAAGTAGACCATGAAACAGAATTTAGTGGGCAAAATATGTATTAAGGGGTGCCTTTGGGATCAACACCAGCAGAAGAGAGGGGAAGAAAGCAGGATTGAGCAGAGGAAGAAGTTGATCTGCAGTGCAGCCTTAAAAGACTGCCTCAAGAACAGCTCTGGAATTGAATGAGCATTTAGAATATCCCCGGATGGGTGGAGATGGTCAGACATACATGTACTATCACATCTGGCAGTTACAGAATGTGGAACACTCCAGGAAAGGATGTGACCTTGGGTGAGACACTCTGCAGCTGGGACAATCACTGAAGAGGCTGGCAGCTAAATTCCATGTGTCCACAACCGTCCCAACATGTGAGGCCCAGGTCCTTCCTTGAAGGAGGAGTATCTGGGAAGTTCTTCAGTGTCCTCCACATCTCCTGTGTCTAATGATTCTTATTTTTTACTCTTATATTTAAAAACCAAGTCATTTATTCTACAACAAGGGTCATCAAACTACAACCCAAAGCCAAATCTGGCCTGGCGCATTGTCTTTTTTTTTTTTTTTGCGGTACGCGGGCCTGTCACTGTTGTGGCCTCTCCCGTTGCGGAGCACAGGCTCCGGATGCGCAGGCTCAGAGGCCATGGCTCACGGGCCCAGCCGCTCCACAGCAAGTGGGATCCTCCCAGACCAGGGCACGAACCCGTGTCCCCTGCATCGGCAGGCGGACTCTCAACCACTGCACCACCAGGGAAGCCCGCATTGTCTTTTTTTTTTAATAAAGATATATTCAAACAAAACCACACCCATTTCTTTTTGCATTGCCTATGGCTTCTTTTTTGCCATAAACAGAGTTGAATAATTGCAATAAAGACCTCATGGCCTACAAAGGCAAAAATATTTACTATCTGATTCTTTATAGAAAAAGTTTGCTGAACCCTGATCTAAAAATCTACTACTCTTCTTCTGTGGTTATACAAATAGGGCTAATGTCCTTTAGACATCTTCCCTAAATTTATAATAATATCAGCAGCTAATTTAACTGAGCACTTATTGAGAACTTTGTAGAACTTCAAATGTATTATTACTCTTATAAGCCCCACTGAACAACTGGCATTCTGGCCTCAGAATCTAGGCCCTTAACTACTAGAAGGTCTGTCTATATCAGCAGAATTAATTAAAGTGTAACTTCATATTGCTGAGCAGAAGTGTCCAAGAGGCTTTGAGTTCTCACATACCAAAATTTAGAAGCAAAATCATGTTTTCTAGAATTACTTTTTGTGGAGATATGCCCTGGGTTTTTAGGTCTTGGAATAAATGCCTGGCTGCTTTTAGGTCTTGGAATAAATACCTGTGTATGGAAATGATGAGCATTTTTGGGTTGGAAAGCAGCCAAAGTTGTCCTGTACCCCTCTGCTTTTGGCCCCTCTTTTTATCCCAGGTTACTCTGAATCCAATTTCTAACTTCTGGGATCCAATAGAGCATCCTCATACTTTCTTCCTCCACACCATTTCAGTACTTGTCACACATTTCCATCAGCCTTCTCCTTCCAGAAAAGCACTGTCCTCTGATAAACTTCCTACACTGTATTCTTCTATCTTTTGGCTCCTTTTCAATGTGGTACAATAGGCTTAGGAAGTAAATGCTTGTGCTTAATCGGACATTTTTATTTGAAAGTCAATACAATGTTTTCATTTTTTAATAAAGCGTAGTTGATTTACAATATTACATTAGTTTCACGTATTCAACATAGTGATTAAATATCATTATACTCAATTTAAAGTTATTAAGAAATATTGGCTATATTCCCTGTACTGTACAATATATATCCTTGTATCTTATCTATTCTATATACAGTAGTTTGTACCTCTTAATCCCCTCTCCTAGCATATCCTTCCCCCCCATACCTCTTCCCACTGGTAACTACTAGTTTGTTCTCTATATCTGTGAGTCTGTTTCCGTTTGTTATATTTATTCATTTCTTTTATTTTTTAGACTCCACATATAAGTGATGACATACAGTATTTATCTTTCTCTGTCTGACTTATTTCACTAAGCATAATACCCTCCAGGTTGATCCATGTTGTCACAAATGACAAAATGTCATTCCTTATTAAAAAATTTTATTTACTTATTTATTTTTAACATCTTTGAGTATAATTGCTTTACCATTGTGTTAGTTTCTGCTTTATAACAAAGTGAATCAGACATACATATACATATATCCCCATATCTCTTCCCTCTTGCGTCTCCCTCCCTCCCACCCTCCCTATCACACCCCTCTAGATGGTCACAAAGCACCAAGCGGATCTCCCTGTGCTATGCGGCTGCTTCCCACTAGCTATCTATTTTACATTTGGTAGTGTATATATGTCCATGCCACTCTCTCACATTGTCCCAGCTTACCGTTCCCCCTCCCCGTGTCCTCAAGTCCATTCTCTAATAGGTCTGCATCTTTATTCCCATCCAGCCCCGAGGTTCTTCATGACCATTCTTTTTTTTTTTTTTTTTAGATTCCATATATATGTGTTAGCATACGATATTTGTTTTTCTCTTTCTGACTTACTTCACTCTGTATGACATCCACCTCACTACAAATAACTCAATTTCACTTCTTTTTATGGCTGAGTAATATTCCATTGTACATATGTGCCACATCTTCTTTATCCACTCGTCTGTCGATGGACACTTAGGTTGCTTCCATGTCCTGGCTATTGTAAATAGAGCTGCAATGAACATTTTGGTACATGACTCTTTTTGGTACATGACTCTTTTTGAATTATGGTTTTCCCAGGGTATATGCCCAATAGTGGGATTGGGGGGTCGTGTGCTAATTCTATTTTTAGTTTTTTAAGGAACCTCCATACTGTTCTCCATAGTGGCTGTATCAATTTACATTCCCACCAACAGTGCAAGAGGGTTCCCTTTTCTCCACACCCTCTCTAGCATTTATTGTTTCTAGGTTTTTTGATGATGGCCTTTCTGACCAGTGTGAGATGATATCTCATTTTAGTTTTGATTTGCATTTCTCTAATGATTAATGATGTTGAGCATTCTTTCACATGTTTGTTGGCAGTCTGTATATCTTCTTTGGAGAAATGTCTATTTAGGTCTTATGCCCATTTTTGGTTTGGATTGTTTGTTTTTCTGCTGTTGAGCTGCATGAGCAGCTTGTAAATTTTGGAGATTAATCCTTTGTCAGTTGCTTCATTTGAAAATATTTTCTCCCATTCTGAGGGCTGTCTTTTGGTCTTGTTTATGGTTGCCTTTGCTGTGCAAAAGCATTGAAATTTCATTAGGTCCCATTTGTTTATTTTTGTTTTTATTTCCATTTCTCTAGGAGGTAGGTCAAAAAGGATCTTCTGTGATTTATGTCATAGAGTGTTCTGCCTATGTTTTCCTCTAAGAGTTTGATAGTTTCTGGTCTTACATTTAGGTCTTTAATCCATTTTGAGCTTATTTTTGTGTATGGTGTTAGGGAGTGTTCTAATTGCATACTTTTACATGTAGCTGTCCAGTTTTCCAAGCACCATTGATTGAAGAGGCTATCTTTTCTCCAATGTATATTATTGCCTCCTTTATCAAAGATAAGGTTACCATATGTGTGTGGGTTTCTCACTGGGCTTTCTATCGTGTTCCATTGATCTATCTGTCTATGTGCCAGTACCATACCGTCTTGATTACTGTAGCTTTGTAGTATAGTCTGAAGTCAGGGAGCCTGATTCCTCCAGCTCCATTTTTCATTCTGAAGATTGCTTTGGCTATTCGAGGTCTTTTGTGTTTCCACACAAATTGTGAAATTTTTTGTTCCAGTTCTGTGAAAACATGCCAGTGGTAGTTTGATAGGGATTGCATTGAATCTGTAGATTGCTTTGGGTAGTAGAGTCATTTTCACAATGTTGATTCTTCCCATCCAAGAACATGGTATATCCCTCCATCTATTTGTATCATCTTTAATTTCTTTCATCAGTGTCTTATAATTTTCTGTATACAGGTCTTTTGACTCCTTAGGTAGGTTTATTCCTAGGTATTTTAATCTTTTTGTTGCAATGGTAAATGGGAGTGTTTTCTTAATTTCACTTTCAGATTTTTCATCATTAGTGTATAGGAATGCCAGAGATTTCTGTGCATTAATTTTGTATCCTGCTACTTTACCAAATTCATTGATTAGCTCTAGTAGTTTTCTGGTAGCATCTTTAGGATTCTCTATGTATAGTATCATGTCATCTGCAAACAGTGACAGCTTTACTTCTTCTTTTCCGATTTGGATTCCTTTTATTTCTTTTTCTTCTCTGATTGCTGTGGCTAAAACTTGCAAAACTATGTTGAATAAGAGTGGTGAGAGTGGGCAACCTTGTCTTTTTCCTGATCTTAGTGGAAATGGTTTCAGTTTTTCATCATTGAGGACGATGTTGCCTGTGGGTTTGTCAGATATGGCCTTTATTATCTTGAGGAAAGTGCCCTCTATGCCTACTTTCCGCAGGGTTTTAATCCTAAATAGGTATTGAATTTTATCGAAAGCTTTCTCTGCATCTATTTAGATGATCATATGGTTTTTCTCCTTCAGTTTGTTAATATCGTGTATCACCTTGATTGATTTGTGTATATTGAAGAATCCTTGCATTCCTGGAATAAACCCCACTTGATCATGGTGTATGATCCTTTTAATGTGCTGTTGCATTCTGTTTGCTAGTATTTTATTGAGGATTTTTGCATCTATGTTCATTGGTGATATTGGTCTGTAGTTTTCTTTCATTGTGACATCCTTGTCTGGTTTTGGTATCAGGGTAATGATGGCCTTGTAGAATGAGTTTGGGAGTGTTCCTTTCTCTGCTATATTTTGGAAGAGTTTGAGAAGGATAGGTGTTAACTCTTCTCTAAATGTTTGATAGAGTTCTCCTGTGGAGCCATCTGGTTATGGGGCTTTTGTTTGTTGGAAGATTTTTAATCACAATTTCAATTTCAGTGGTTGTGATTGGTCTGTTCATATTTTCGATTTCTTCCTGGTTCAGTCTCAGCAGGTTGTGCCTTTCTAAGAATTTGTCCATTTCTTCCAGGTTGTCTATTTTATTGGCATAGAGTTGCCTGTAGTAATCTCTTATGATCCTTTGTGTTTCTGCAGTGTCAGTTGTTACTTCTCCTTTTTCATTTCTAATTCTATTGGTTTGAATCTTCTGCCTTTTTTTATTGATGAGTCTGGCCAATGGTTTATCAATTTTGTTTATCTGCTCAAAGAACCAGATTTTGGTTTTATTGATCTTTGCTATCGTTTCCTTCATTTCTCTTTCATGTATTTCTGATATGACCTTTATGATTTCTTTCCTTCTGCTAACTTTGGGGTTTTTTTGTTCTTCTTTCTCTAATTGCTTTAGGTGCAGCGTTATGTTGTTTATTTGAGATGTTTCCTGTTTCTTAAGGTAGGATTGTATTGCTATAAACTTCCCTCTTAGAACTGCTTTTGCTGCATCCCATAGGTTTTGGGTCATCGTGTTTTCATTGTCATTTGTTTCTAGGTGTTTTTTGATTTCCTCTTTGATTTCTTCAGTGATCTCTTGGTTAAGTAGTGTATTGTTTAGCCTCCATGTGTTTGTATTTTTTACAGATCTTTTCCTGTAATTGATACCTAGTCTCATAGCATTGTGGTTGAAAAAGATACCTCTTATGATTTCAATTTTCTTAAATTTACCAAGGCTTGATTTGTGACCCAAGATATGATCTATCCTGGAGAATGTTCTATGAGCACTTGAGAAAAATGTGTATTCTGTTGTTTTTGGATGAGATGTCCTATAAATATCAATTAAGTCCATCTTGTTTAATGTATCATTTAAATCTTGTGTTTCCTCATTTATTTTCTTTTTGGATGATCAGTCCATTGGTGAAAGTGGGGTGTTAAAGTCCCCTACTATCATTGTGTTACTGTCAATTTCCCCTTTTATGGGTGTTAGTATTTGCCTTATGTATTGAGGTGCTCCTATGTTGGGTGCATAATACTTACAATTGTTATATCTTCTTCTTGGATCGATTCCTTGATCATTATGTAGTGTCCTTCTTTGTCTCTTGTAATAGTCTTTATTTTAAAGTCTATTTTGTCTGATAGGAGAATTGCTACTCCAGCTTTCTTTTGATTTCCATTTGCATGGAATATCTTTTTCCATCCTCTCACTTTCAGTCTGTATGTGTCCCTAGGTCTGGAGTGGGTCTCTTGTAGACAGCATATATATGGGTCTTGTGTTTGTATCCATTCAGCCAGTCTGTGTTTTGGTGGGAGCATTTAATCCATTTACATTTAAGGTAATTATCGATATGTATGTTCCTATTCCCATTTTCTTGATTGTTTTGGGTTTGTTATTGTAGGTCTTTTCTTTCTCTTGTGTTTCCTGCCTAGAGAAGTTCCTTTAGCATTTGTTGTAAAGCTGGTTTGGTGGTGCTGAACTCTCTCAGCTTTTGCTTGTCTGTAAAGGTTTTAATTTCTCCATCAAATCTGAATGAGATCCTTGCTGGGTAGAGTAATCTTGGTTGTAGGTTTTTCTCCTTCATCACTTTATATATGTCCTGCCAGTCCCTTCTGGCAGAGTTTCTGCTGAAAGATCAGCTGTTAACCTTGTGGGGATTCCCTTGTGTGTTATTTGTTGTTTTTCCTAGGCTGCTTTTAATATGTTTTCTTTGTATTCAATTTTTGATAGTTTGATTAATATGTGTCTTGGTGTGTTTCTCCTTGGATTTATCCTGTATGGGACTCTCTGTGATTCCTCGACTTGATTAACTCTTTGATATTTTTTCTTATAGATTAAAATATTTCTCTTTCCAAGAGCCCTATGTTAAAGTGCAGAGCTACCACATGAGGTGTAGTGGCACATAACTCATTAAATCATTAGTAATTTATATATATAAAATTTTCTGATATGGAAACTAATTGGTGGGAAAATAAGAGAGAAGAGCTAATATAATATGAATCAGAAGAGATGGAATTCTCTTAAGCAGAAGAGGAGAGTCAGCCTTATAGATGTAGTGCTGGATGCCAAAAATCAACATGAGATCAATGACTGGCTTTAGACAGGACAATATGGAAGCCTTGAAAATGAAATTTGAGAATAATTAAGTCAAGCTTCTATTTATGCCTGCACTAATTTTTCTTGCTCTAATTACCTCCAAAGCATCAAATGTATTAGCCACAAAAAAAAGGTCTCAGTGAATGTACATTGCTCTAGCAAATGAAACACTTAAAAGGATTTGTGCACTTTATTTATATTTTAGACAACTTTTCTGAATATGTTTCAAAAGTTATATGAAAAGAGAATGCTATTGCATTTGAAATCAATAGCAATAATCATAATAAATATTGAGTAATAAGAAATGCCAAAATGATAGTCATCTTTATTCGTGATAAATGTTGGCATGATAGAAGCAGTACATTTAATAATGGAACTATCCAATCATAAAATAGTTCATGCATAAATATCCAAAATAAAATTATCATTTTCCAGGAATGAAACCACTTCAAAATTAGTATGCATAGCTCTAAGCTGATTCTATAAATGGATTCCAGAAAATCATTTATCAGATGATTATATTTATGATGTTACTCAAGCTTCCTGAGTACTTTAAAGGTTGGAGTCACCTATGCCCAAAATTCAGTTGATAATAATAAAAACAAAAGACCTACATTTCCAAAGAGGACTAAATGCTTGGTGTAACAAAAGATACAATTAAAAAATACAGTTGTTTCCAATTAAATGATACTGACACACAGAAGGCAAATTAGTGTTTTATTATTCATCAGGCTTAATTTCATAAAAGCAACTCTCAGTTATCATAATCTAAAACTTCTTCATCTATATCATGATTGAAATTTTGGTTGTCATCAGAATCACTCACTTCTGTTTCTCCTCTGAGACGCAATATAGCACATGGTTGGAAGTACAGATCCTAGTGTCAGGCTGCCTGCAGTTACAGCCTAGATTTGTAACTTTAAGCAATGTATTTAACCTCTTGAATCTCAGTTTCCCTATCTATAAAATACATAGAAAATGAAAATTATATTATAATTTTAGTGTACTTTATTAATTTTATTTAGAAAATATTTGAAGAAAAAGATCATTCATATCTTGTTTATAATCATATCACCAGAGCCATCCTTGGGTAAGTGCTCAGTAAATATTTGTTAAAGAAAAGTAGAAAGGGAAGGAAGGAATGGAGAATATGAGTGAGGCAGGAAGATGAACAAGTAGTGTCTCCTTTAATTCAACAATGGAAAAGCTGCCAGAACTCTCAAAAACAAGGGGCCATTTGATCTCAGACTCAACTGTGGCAGAAAGCTAGGGAACCTCTTTACGTTAGTCCATAAAGTCAGTTCAAGACTCTTTCCTTACATCAACCTGAATTTAGCTTTTACATTTTTTTTCATGGCAAAGCTAAATAAATTTTAGCTTTGAGAGTATGAGAAAAATAAATTTCTCATACTGGCTTACTTTGTTTGCTAGAGTTCTTTCAAGCCTGAAGATGAAAATTTCCTTAATACAATTTACTCCCTCTGAAATAATGTGGAGGAACGAAACTATATGCAGAAGCAATACAGTGATAATTAATAAACACAATGGCAATATTATCTTTGTTTCTTTTGAGAAAGCTTTTTTCCAATGAATAGTAATAAAGAAATACAGAAAGTGGTCCATCATAATCTCTAAGATGTATAACTATGTTATATATAATCTATGTTATATATTTTATGTATGTTATATATTATATATATATGAAAACTGAGGTCTTAAACTGAATCTCATTTATCATATAATCTACCACCCCTTAATAGCTGGATAAAATGAATTGAAGTTCAGTGGAGATTTGTCTTATTGCGGGGAATATGAAATTTCACCTTGGGATCCATATTGAGCTTATCATTTTGAGAAGATCAAATAAACAGATGAAAGTTTCCCCAGAAATATTTTATATTTTGTAGCACCAGTGAATGGAATAATTTTACTGTAAATTCTTTATAAGTTTATATATTCAAATTTTAGTATACCTTTTCATGATCTCTCCTAAAAGCTGAGCAGAGAAATGCTATAAGAAATAACAGAACTACCTTTTACTCTTCAAAAATAATTTTCTTCTATTTACTATTTTGTTATGAGTACAACTGTAAAATGAATTGTGTAGACTCTTCAAATATAATTATTCATGAGATTGGAAGTGTCAATGGGAAAAAACCATTCTGTCACAAATTTTCAATAGGAATATCTCCATTATCCATGTCAGTAAATAACCAGTCAATTCAAGGACAAACAAATGTTTTTTCTTATATTTCATGTTTTAAATTTTATTTTATTGACATGTAGTTAATTTATAATACTTCGTTTATTTCTGCTGTACAGTAAAGTGTTTCAATTATACATTCTTTTTCATATTCTTTTCCATTATGGTTTATCACAGGATATTGAATATAGGTTCCTGTGCTTTACCGTAGGGCCTTGTTGTTTATCCACTCTATATATAATAGTTTGCATCTGCAAATCCCAAACTCCCAATCTGTCTCTCCCTCATCTCCCTCCCCCTTGGCATCCACAAGTTCGTTCTCTATGTCTATGAGTCTGTTTTGTACGTAAGTTCATTTGTGTCATATTTTAGAATCCACATATAAGTGATATTGTATGGTATTTGTCTTTCTTTTGTGACTTACTTCACTTACTATGATAATCTCTAGGTCCCTCCATGTTGCTGCAAATGGCATTATTTCACCCTTTTTTATGGCTGAATAATATTCCATTGTACATATGTACCACATCTTCTTTATTCATTCCTCTGTCAATGGAAATTTAGGTTGTTCCTTGTCTTGGCTATTGTGAATAATGCTGCTATGAACATAGGGGTGCATGTATCTTTTTTGAATTATAGTTTTGTAGAACACACAAATTTAAGTTAAATTGACATTGTTCTGATCATTTATCATTATCACTTATTCACCAGTATCTAGTGCCTTTTGCTCCTCCATATCTATTCTCTATCCTGCTTTCTAACCCAGGAGGTTGACCTGTATGAATCATAGCCATGGTTTCTCATTCCTCTGACTTCCAGTTGAGTTCAGCCAGTAGAGAAATCTAGCAGTAGTTCAAAGGAAGAGAAAAGAGTAAGGTAAGGGTATTTATTTTTCCCTTTCGAAGTGAGCTCAAACTGGCTAATCCCTGAACCAAAAGTCACTCTAGGTAGCAGATGACACCCTACTCTCTCTCTGGGTTCCAATTACATCTCCTGGTACCCCTAGGCCTAGGGGTGGTACCAGCTCATCTGCTGCCAAGGCAACTTTATTGCAGTAGTCTTTGTGATCTACCTACGCCCACTCTTTTTTCTATGTCAATAAACACATCAAAATTATCCTGTTTTCAGTGGGCCATATATTTTCTGTTGAGATAAGATTGATACAGAAAAGATATCTCTATCAACTGTCTTCATATACATTCTTTCTAAAGCAAAATATTTAGATGACTAATAATGCTTCTCTTTATTTATAAATTCATACTTTTAGTTTATTTATCTGGAGGAAAAGAGAATCATGTTGCATATACACAGATGATTCTTCTCTTCTTAATACTTACCAATATTGTCTTAAACTACAAATTAACTTTTATACTAATCTACTTTACATCATTTATCCTGACTTGGGACATCTTAGTGGCCTACCCAAACTGTATATTCACTGTCCTGAAAGAACTCAAATCATATCCAGTAATCAACTCTATTTTTTACTCCAAAGTGGAATCCTGATTGGTCTCTATAGCATTCCTTTGGTCAAGAGGATCAAGATTTTTGGGGTTCTGAAAACTATAAAATTTGGGGGCTGTGTGTAAGAAAAATAATGCAAATTATAAATGTAAACATATGAATGATTAAATATTAAAAACAAGAAAATTAATAACAGATTTTTAAAAATTTAAAGCTGACTAAAATTAAAGCAGAAAAATACAATTTTAATGAACTGCTTGACTCATCTCTGCACTTTCCTTCCTTTTCAAAATCTATAGCCCTTCATCACCATTTCCTTTGAAATAATTTTGTAGTATTATTTTCTATAGAGAGAATAAAAATATGCTTCAATCTTTCATTCAAAAAAGTTAAAATCAAACAACTTTGATTTTACCGTTGATAATCACTTTCTCTTTTTAGTTTTGCTACTGGCATGTGTCTAAGAAATTCTGAAAAATTCTGTTTCATGTAATTTCCATCAAAAAGGAAAAAATATAATTTACTTATACTTGTTTATTCTACAATATGAAATGTATTCCAGACATGAATAATCTTCCACTTTAATAAGTTAAAGATGAGTGTTGAATCCTCAGCTAACAATTTTACTCTTCTTGTGTTGAAAGAATATTTCACAGACTATTTCTTATTTTCTACATTTAATTTTTTTCCCCATCATTATCCACACCCTTCCCACGCCAGCTATCTTAAGATATATGCATATTACAATTCAACCTACGTACAATGAGCAGTAAATTGGAAGGCTAGCAAAATGTTAACTATACCAACTAAAGGTAAAGGTGACTATAAACCACATGAATATATACCATTAACCCTAAACGATGGGAACTTCCAATCAAATTCTCCTTAGCAGGATCCTCCCAAATATTCAAAACTTGAACAACACCTGAAATGAAGGGTAGTTGTGACAGAGAAAGTCAAAGTTCAGACACAGCAGTCTTAACTAATTTGGATTAAAATATTTTATTTTGCAAAGTTTTCAAGAAAGAAAATATGAACATATGATCACATTGCTAGGGCCTCTGTCTGTGCCTTAGGAAAAGGTTATACAATTGATGGCCTAATGCTTCATTATCTTGATATTCAATCCACTTCTGTCTCTGGTGATTGTATCTGGCACAGGTTTGAGCAGACACACTACTCTCTGAACTGACCAATCAGAGTAAAGAGAAGTATTATTTTACATGCTTTGGAAAAGGTCTCTCTACCTTTTTTGTGGAGATGTGAGCAAAATTTGCAGCCATGGGGAAACTGGCCAGAGTAAAGTTCATGCTAGCCAAGTAGGTTCGGAAGGGACCTCAGCTCTTGAGTGAATGTTCAAAATATGTTCATACCATCCCTGGAGTTAACTCTATATTTGGACTTTTACTTTATCAGGAAAATACCTTTTAAGCTAGTTTGCATTAGCATTTTCAGTTGATTAGCACAGAAATCATCCTAATACAGTTAATTTGCATTATATCAGGCTTATTGTTTGAATAAGACTAATTTACATTTACAATCAGATATAATTCTTAATTCTTAAATAAGGAATTTTTTTTTTTTTTTATGGTACATGGGCCTCTCACTGTTGTGGACTCTCCCGTTGTGGAGCACAAGCTCCGGACGCGCAGGCTCAGCAGCCATGGCTCACGGGCCCAGCCGCTCTGCGGCATGTGGGATCTTACCGGACTGGGGCACGAACCCGTGTTCCCTGCATCGGCAGGTAGACTCTCAACCACTGCGCCACCAGGGAAGCCCTATGGAATTATTTTTAAATCATTATAAGCTATGTTGAATTACACATCTGTCACAGATGGCATAAATTTTTTTCTTAAATGATAGGAAAATTTTTAAGACCTGCTATTTCTCAAGTATAATAATAATACTTAGTTTTAAGGATATTCAGGTATATGAAATAGGGTTAATATATTAGAATTTACATTGATATCCTATTCAGCACTCCCCTAAGATAAACATTTTAATTTGTTGAGAGTAAAACATAGTTTTCAGAGTATTTTGTATTAATTTTCAAAGTTCAAGAATAAAGCATAAGCCTCCCAAAAGCATTGATATAAAAATACATATCAAAGCATTTTCCTATTGATGACATATGTTTTAAAAGTCTGCATATCTCAGTTAGATGTATTTCAAGGCATAAAATTGAAAAAGAAATTCCTTTTATTGTTAGTAAAACAAAACAAAACAAAACATAATCCCCTTAAGACTCAAAGCTCATTTAAAGTTGCATTCCTGAACAGCTACTTTTTTTTTTCTAACTTTTTGAATTTTATTTATTTTTTTATACAGCAGGTTCTTATTAGTTAACCATTTTATACATATTAGTGATTGGAAGATTGAGATTAGCTACTATCTTTTGATTTACAATCATTAACACTCTGGGAAGTCCCAGGCAGGAGACAATCAAGCACATAACTCAGAGTGAAAGGTAAAAGTGACTAAAGAGAAAGAAGGGGAAAAAAGAGTTTTGTTTAATAATTCCAAAAGGAATGTAACAAAACATCTTGTCAGAAAATATTAAAATTCTTTGAGAGGCAAACAAAATATCCATAAGCAGACAAGTAAATAAAGAAATACCCAGAGGTACTGACTAGTTTGAATCAGTAGACTAGACTATTTCTCTTTTATTATATGAAACAGTTTACACCTTGAAGTTCCCTGGCTGAGCAAGGAAGCACTATTAGCAAATGGAGACAAAGAAGGAGAAACTGGTTCATAACCTTTGATACTACATTTCTATTCCATATGCTTCTGACAACTAAAGAATGACACTTGCCATCTGGCTCCACAAGGATTAATCATTTGTCACAGTACTTTCTGATCCTGAGAGGAGTTCAGAGTGGTGATCAGAAATGAGGCACTCTGTGCTCTGAGAAAAACTGGCAGAGCAGGCCTTCAGATAGATATTTTCAGGAGAAAATTTTATGAACCCAATTTATTGCATCTTCTCATACCTAGAAAAGCACTAAGATCATTAATGGATACATCTGCTCCTTGTGACTAGCAGCAACCTTCTACCAAGATGTGTGCTTGATAGCACATACCCCCTTTGCCAAATCATATATATACTGACCTTCCCTGCCACCTCTTCAGAGTAGTTCCTCAGAGCTTTCTGAGAGGCTGAGTCCTCTCAGAAATGCTATAGGCTTCAGGAAGTCCCCAAATAAAACTGAACCCACAGATCTCACATTGTGTGTTTTCTTCAGTCGACTCTTCACATTTCCCAAAACATTTCCTATAGTTAGGAAATTGTTATGGCAGTTCTCATAATGGCTTCAGCCTTCATTTTTTTCCTTATTCTCACTTTGAGATCCACTTACAGAGGTCTCCCAAGTCCCAGAAAGAACAATCTAGCTTTTTGTTTCTAAAAGGATGTCATATCTATAAATGTGTTTATGTCTACTCCTTATTGAATATACAGAAATGTCTGCAAGGGACTGAATTTTACACATTTTATACAGGTGGTTGGCACCTATTCTACAAATCCATAAGGGAGGATTGTGTTTAAAATTTTTCTGGTTCTTCTAAAAATGCTGTGGTAAATGTATACAAAATGTGTTTGTCTCAATAACAAATATTTTCATGTGTTTCAGTCCTTTTATGATTATCATGTCTTTTTCTGTTAGTTATATTTGCTTGTTGTCCAAGGACCTACAATTCAATAGTTAGAAAACACAAATTATTACTGCTAAGAAAGCAGTATTTTTAGCTTACATTTCTCCAAAAATTTGTATTACCTCATTTAGGATACAAAACTTCTTTGACATTGTGCCTGAACTAGAGGGTTTTCAGTTTAGTTTGGAAGGCAATACACACTAATGTTAAGCCGTAAAGGTGATAACAAGAGTACACAAGCAGGTTGTTAGGGCACAAGGAAAATACAAATGGATAAGGGGGTGTCCGGTGATCCTTTGTTTATTTTTTTAATTATTAAATATTTCAGAGATAATGATATAACAAAAACCTATGTTTCTTCCCTTAAATTTTGTTAATTTGTAACATTTTTGTATCTTAAATTTAGATTACTCAAAATAATAAGAATACAATATTACAGATACATATTAAATCTGTTCTGTTAGTGTTTGCAATCTCTTTTCCTTACTTAGAAGTGACAACTATCCTAAATGTTTTGTGTATCATCCAAAAGCATGTTTTTATAGTTTTACTATACAGGTATGTAGACACACACACACGCACATACACAATGCATTACACACACAAACACATATATAGTACATATACATTTATATGAATATTGTACATACAATTGTGTGTACGTACATATTTATAAACTGCATAACATGCTACCATACTATACATCTTTCTACAACTCACTTTTTTTCACTTAACATTTGTTTAATCCCTATCCATGTGTTTAAACTATACGTGAAGATCTAGCTCAATAATTTTGTCTGCTATGTGGTATTCTAATAGATGATTAATATACAATCTATTTAATGTATATTTGAGCTTTTCTCATTTTTTCCTATTACAAACAAAATTACAATAAATATGTTTGTACATAATGTCCTTGTGCACATATGTGAGTTTCTCTAGGGTATATTCCCAGGATTAAGCAGAAGTATAGAGTGCTACCACATGTGCAGCTTAACTGTTATTCAATATTGCAAATTATTTTCTAAAGTTCTGTCAGTTTATAATTCTACTATTAGTATGTAAGTTATATTTTTTAACAAAAAATATAATTGAAATTAATTAAGGAAATATCCAATTCAAGAATTTAGAGAATATACATCATCATAAACTCAAGGAAGTAGCAAAGAGAAATAATAAAGAAAACAGCAGAAATTAATAAATTAATAAAATAGAAAGCATGAAAATAATGTGCATTGCCTAATCTTTTGGTGTCAGGTTTCGTATGTCTGTTAGGTAAATGTTAATAAGCATTATTCAGTGTTAATCAGCATTATTAGTTAATGGCATCATTTAAGTATTTTATAACTTTTTTCTTTTTGTCTGCTTTGTCTCTTAAATATTGAAAGAGGTATTGAAAATATTTTATTGTGATTATGGGTCATCCAATTTGTCTTTGTAATTTCATTCATTTTTACATTCCTCTATTTACCTTTAACCAAGGTAACATAAGAAAAACTTTGGCTAAGACAACAGTAGATCCTGTAATTATGGAAATCAAAACTAGGTATACTGTTATGGAAATCAAAACCACGTATACTATTAACTTTACGAGATTCTTTGAAACACATGGGTTACATAAACAAAATTGAATTTGATTCTATGTGTGAAAATCTAAAAGGGCTCTTGTGTGTGGGTTCGTGTAATCAAGTAATTCTTTACACCAACATCATTCATTGCATAGTTCTCCTTCACACTGATGTATCATAATTTATTTTGTATTTATAAATTATTCTTGATACTTCACAAATATATCTAATGCCAAAATAAACAGTCTTTATGGCCAAATATTTATATAAGAATTGTTTATTTAAATTCTTAAAAATTGTAGTACATAATCATGAAAATTGTACAATGCTTGATACACATTGCGAAGTTGCCCCTACGAAATGTTGCTTCATTTTATATTTCCACCTCCAAATTTTGAAAGTATATAATTTTCCTATATACCCTCATCAGTACTAAGAATGGTAATTTTTAACTTTTGACTACGTAAGAAGTAAAAATTTATTTCTCATGGTTGTACCATTAAATATCAGTGGTATGTAAGTACTTCTTTTTAATTGTTTATTGACCATAAACTGTTTTCTTTACTGAAATTTTTGTTCATAGCCTGTCCTCTCTTTTTCTAATATGATGGCAATTATTTCTCAGTGATTTAATGTGTTTTTATCTATGATATTAACTCATGTAAAATTGTTTCCTTATTTTCTCACTTGCCTTTTAATTTTTCTATTATATAACTTGATACATGGAGGTCCCATACATACAAATGAGTTCCATTCTGAGAGTGCATTCATAAGTCAAGTTTGTTCGTAAGTCCAACAAAGTTAGCCTAGGTACCCAACTAACACAATCGCCTATATAGTACTGTACTGTAATAGGTTTATAATACTTTTCACACAAATAATACATAAAAAATAAACAAAAAATAAACATTTTTAATCTTACAGTACAGTACCTTGAAAAGTATAGTACTACAGTACAACAGCTGACATACAGGGGCTGGTAGCAGTACCAGCTACATCACTGCTGCTTTTATGCTTGCTTCGGACATCCTGGGCTTGAAATAAAGATACTATACTACTGTACTCTATACAGTACTGTACAGTAAAGTACAGAAAAGCCCAATCACTTGTAGAAGGACACACGCACATGACACTGTATGCCAGACACATGAACTAACTTATGTGATTGGACATACAGACGTTCACATCTTTGAAAGTTCTAACTTGAAGGTTTGTATGCAGGGGACTTACTGTATTTTAGCCTTTGATTGTGATGTTAAAACTCTCAAATCTTTTAAAAATTTCTTCAGTATTCCCCAACATTTAAAAAATATACATTACATTTTTAAAAAAATTTTTATTGAAGTATAGTTGATTTACAATGTTGTATTAGTTTCAGGTGTACAGCAAAGTGAATCAGTTATACATATATCCACTTTTTTAGATTCTTTTCCTATATAAGCCATTGCAGAGTATTGAGTAGAGTTCCCTGTGCTATACAGTAGGTCCTCATTAGTTATCTTTTCTATATATAGTAGTGTTTATATGTCAATCCCAATCTCCCAATTTATCCCTTCCCCCTTACCCACCTGGTAACCATAAGTTTGTTTTCTACATCTGTAACTCTACTTCTGTTTTGTAGATAAGTTCATTTGTACCCTTTTTTGTAGATTACACATATAAGTGACATCATGTGATATTTGTTTTTCTCTGTCTGACTTACTCCACTCTGTATGACAGTCTCTAGGTCCATCCATGTTGCTGCAAATGGCCTTATTTCATTCTTCTTTATGGTTGAGTAATATTCCATTGTATATATGTACCACATCTTCTTTATCCATTCCTCTGTTGCTGGACATTTAGGTTGCTTCCATATCCTGATATGGTAAATAGTGCTGCAATGAACATTGGGGTGCATGTGGTTTTTTGAATTATGATTTTCTCTGGATATATGCCCAGGAATGGGATTGCTGGATCACATGGTAGCTCTATTTTTATTTTTTTAAGGAACGTCCGTACTGTTCTCCATAGTGGCTATACCAATTTACATTCCCATCAAGACTGTAGGAGGATTTCCTTTTCTCCACACCCTCTCCAGCATTTCTTGTTTGTAGATTTTTTGATGATGGCCATTCTGACAAGTATAAGGTATACTTGATTGTAGTTTTGATTTGCATTTCTCTAATTAGTGATGTTGGGCATCTTTTCATGTGCTTTCTGGCCGTCTGTATGTCTTCTTTGGAGAAGATCTATTTAGATCTTCCACAAATTTTTCTGATTGGGTTTTTTTGTTTGTTTGTTTTTGCTATTGACCTGCGTGAGCTGTTTGTATATTTTGGAGATTAATCCCTTGTCGGTTGCTTCATTTGAAAATATTTTTCCCATTCTGTGGGTTGTCTTTTAGTTTTGTTTATAGATTCCTTTGCTGTGCAAAAGATTTTAAGTTTTATTAGGTCCAATTTGTTTTTTTATTTTGTTTTGTTTTTATTTTCATTATTCTAGGAGGTGGATCAAAGAACATCTTGCTGCAATTTATGTCTGAGAGTGTTCTGCCTATGTTTTCCTCTAAGAGTTTTATAGTATCCAGTCTTACACTTAGGTCTTTAATCCATTTTGAGTTTATTTTTGTGTGTGGTGTTAGGGAATGTTCTAATTTCATTCTTTTACACATAGCTGTACAGGTTTCTCAGCACCACTTATTGAAGAGACTATCTTTTCTCCATTGTATATTCTTTCATCCTTTGTCATAGATTAGTTGACCATAGGTGCATGGGTTCATCTCTTGACTTTCTGTCCTGTTCCATTGATCTAGATTTCTGTTTTTGTGCCAGTATCACACTGCTTTGATGACTGTAACTTTGTAGCATAGTCTGATATCAGGGAGCCTGATTCCTCCAGCTCCATTTTCCTTTCTCAAAATTGCTTTGGCTATTCAGGGGTCTTTTGTGTTTTCATACAAATTGTAAAATTTTTTGCTACCACATGCTGGGAACTCTTCTAGGTACAAAAGACAAATAAAATAAGTACAAGTCCTGCATTATTTGAGCTAACCTTCTATTCAATTATATTTCACTTATAATCACTACATCATGTCACATGACAATAAAAAATAGAAATAATTCACTATTTTTCTCGCTATTTTCTACTTTTAATTTTATTTTTAATTAATTGGGAATTTATGTTCTTATATATTGTGAAGATATTGCTTATTTTTATATAAATGTCTAAACAATTATTCCCAAAACTCTTCATTTCCACATGGTTGAAAATGCTATATTTATCATACACAAAATGTTAGTTTTCCTAAAGTCTAGGACAGTTAGGTCTTATTGATCACTCTTTAGCTATTTCTTATTTGTTTAGATTCATCTTTTTAGAAGATTTATATTGTTTTAGTACATTGCAGTGTTCATTTAATTTTATAATAATTTTCTGTTTACTATAATGCAGTTCATTTATTAAATAATCAGAATAAAATAGTCATTAAACATTTTAAAATGTGCAAAGAGTTTGATTATGAATATCACTGTAGGTTTTTATATGTCCCCAAAAAGGTGAGAGATGAAAAGTTTAGCTGTTTCTTGGTAACCTAGTTTGAAAACTTTTGCATTCTGCCTAACACATTACTTTGCAATGTGCTTCAGATAAAAATTTGTTTAATGTTATATTACACTTGTTAACATGTTTGTATCTTAATTTTCTCATGCAAAAATGCTCAAGTGTACATTAGATATTTCCATGTCTTATGGTTTCAATTTTTCAAAACTTTCACTTTAAAAATACAATTAATCTCAACTAAAATACTTCTGGAATCATTATTATTACAGCAGCAAGAGTCATGCCAAGATGATTTATACTTTCCTTTTAGCTGACCCTTCCACATCATGTATCATACTCCTATGGCCTTCATATACATTAGACATTAATCACAAGTCATAAATGACTTAATGTTATCTACACAAGAAAATTTAACATGCTTTTCAGAACTTTTGATGGCTTCCACAGTTTTTTTCCCATTTTATTTCCCCAGCCTCACCCATTACTGTTGTCTAAAATAAGTCGTCTACTCTAGCCGGTGTGACACATATTGACTTATTCCAAGCTACCTAAATGTACCATGCCTATACCTGCCTTCTTTGAAGTTGTCTGCCTTCCTCAAGTCCATTGTTGTTTGTGAAGGAATATTTTCTTCTACAAACCATCTAAATGTACCCCTCTTTTGAGACAGCCCAAACATCACCACTAACATGACACCTGCTCTGTAATTTCTAGTATAAACTAGATTCTTTCTCTTCCAGAATATCACCATCCATCCACCCCACTTATTTAATGCCTAGCCACATGCTGCCTAATGATATACATATTTGTTAAATAAATTAATGATTGAATCATGACATATATTGTCATCTTGTATTGCTATTTCCAAAGTATTTTGGAAATAGACTTTCATTTCTTACATTCATAAATATTTTTCAAGCTATACTATGAGAGAAGAGTTCGAATATTGATGTAATTAGTCTCTGATAGTATCAATCAACTTTGTTAGATAATTGAATGAATCAGTGACACTGATAGGCTGGATCTATGCTTTCTTCGCATCAATAAGTATATTTATTTTTCTTTGCCTGAAAGCCATGCTCTACCTAATATTTACTTCTATTTTTGAGGGTTAAAATGAAATTTTAAGTTCAATAAAAACCTCTCTTGTAAGTCCCATTTCGCTTGTCAAATTGGATGAAAATTGTCTGCTTCTCTCTAAATTACCTGAGAAATCTAAACTCAGTTGACATGACCACACGATGGGTTTTCCCCTTGTAATTTTTAGTTTTTCTTCTGGTCAAGAATGTTTATGGCAGCATTTTTATATATTCAGTAGTTATACAGCTGAGTTTAAGTTCAGATTCTTGTCCAAGTTCATTTTAAATTTATTCTCCATTTTGTTTTCTTTCAGAAGAATCAACAACCTTTTTCAATTCAGTGACCCCAATTAGGAAGTTTCATGTTTGCTTAAAAGTGCATAGTGATATTTAGAACAGCAATCATAAAGTGGCTATTTATACTTTGTAAAAATATCACAATGTGTTGAAAATGCATAGAGAGTAAATATTATATAATTTCTATATCAATGAGGTGATAACATATGAGAAGAAATTTCCACTTGTGATTTTTTTTGAATTTTTAAATTATATTTTATCAATCCTTTATAAATGAGAAATAACTGCAGGTCATTCTTCCTCTCAATAATACTGTAAAAGTATTTTAAACCACTGAAATTTTATTTTCTCTTCATTGTTACTGATAATGCATGTGACAAACTGAGATTAAAGCTATGGACTAGAAACATGGATTTAAGAAAAGTAAATCTTCTTTGCTTTTAGCCAAGGAATGGAAAAAAAACCCTCAAACTGTTCTATAGTACAGTCATATAAACAGATTGTTCAAAAACATGTTTGAAGATTTTGCTTCCTCTTCCCACATCCTTGTTTTAATTCTGTCAGTTAAGAGGACTCAAATACCTTGCTGACCAGTATTTGCTGATTAAATACAATTCCCCCTATTTTTATCTCCTAGTTAATATACCTTAATTGTGTTCCTCAGGCATTTAGAAGGTAATTTACCTAGTGTTGTACCCTGAATGATCATGGATTCAGTAAGGGAAAGAGAGTTGAATATAGGAAGTTGCATTTCATTTAGCAAGTGTGTTAATATGAGTAGTAGTCTAGACTTGGTGATTAGGAAATTAAGTACTATGCAAGGAATGTACTGGTTGGCCGAAGGACAAATTCAGGTTAAATCTGGGATAACTAGAGAAAGGAGATCAACGAAATTCATCTTTTGACCATGTTGTTTACTTCTTGAGCTGTAACATTTTCCATCATGTTTCATTCTGATATTGAATTATATCTTTAGTTATTTCCTATTCGCTTTCTTTCTATTGAAATGCTTATACAAGGAAATTGTCTATCAACCACATTCTCTTTCAATGCAATCTATTTATGTAAAATTACTTTTAATTATTACAAAGTAATAATTTCATCATGGAATGTCTGGAAACAGCATAACAATAGCAAGAGGAAAACAAATCACTCATACATAATCTCTGTTAACATTTTGTCATATTTTCTTTGTGTAATTTTTATGGAATTATGATCCTATATACATTTTGTCTTGCCTCTCATTTAAAAAACATTAGCTATTTCTCTATTTTACAAACTTTTTCTAAATATATTTCAATAATGGGATGATACACATTTGTAGATGTCTCATTAGGTAATCCAATTTGGAGAGTGTAGGGTATTCTATTTTTCATCCATCCTCATAATTATCTATACTTTAAATTTCTTATCTTCCCTCTCACATAATCTTCTCAATTCTTTCTCTGTACTAAAAGGTCAAATAATATTTAACCTTATAATGAGCTAGTTAACATCAATGAGAAGATATTTATACATTCTTAACTCCTCTGTTTCTCCCAAATTTCATCCAATCTACCAACAAATTCTTTTGGCTTGATCTTCAAAATATATCCAGAGTCAGACTTCTAGTGTCTGATTAGGATGTAGAAAGTTGGAAAGAGTATTACTCTCACCATAAAATAAGAAAAAAAGGTAATCAAAAAGACTATAACTTGCTAAATCTTTCAGCTAGCTGAGGTCACAGAGTAATCAACTAGTCTGAAATCTAAGTAAAGTCAACTATCTGCATGGAGTGACAAGACACTGGCTTAGCTGGGCCAGAGAACAGGAGGCAGGAAACTCTGCCACGCTAAACTATTCAGCCAAGTGTGTGCTAACGTAAGAGTACAAAACCCCTGGGAGACTCAGACATAAGGGAAATAGTATGTCCTTGCATGTTCTACTTGCTGTACCTCACAGTGTGCATCCAGAAAGGTGTTCTTTTTTTGGAGGGAAAAGGGTAGAAAACTACAGAAAGCCTCCTTTTCTGATGCAGATAAGATAGGAAGTCTATACAGTTATCTTTCTCCTATATGGACCAAAGGAATTACCCCTCTGAAGGAAAGGTAGGAAACCCTAAAAGCACAGGTAAAGAGCCATTGTGGTTAGAGTTAGGGGACAGAAAACACAATTAAGCTCTAGGGGAAAGAGGAAAAGGGCCTGGCCCCATCAACTAGCTCCTACCAGTGGGCAGGAAAAAGAAAGTAGAGAAAGCCAACATCAAGGTAGAGGAACACACAACCTGTCTAAGACTGTGAATGGATGAGGACAAAGAGAATGTCCCACCATAAAGCCAGCAAGAAGAGAGCCACAAGTCCTAGCCATTTACCTCCAGGGGAGGGGCAAATGCAAGGATATGCAGGATCAATAGGGAAAGATGAACACTAAGAATGGAATATAAACTGTGTGAAAAATCCTCCAGGCATCCAGACTACACCTTAAGCACAAGGTGAAATCAGAATAATCTGAGGATATGGTAGAACAAAAACCAAACTAAAATTAATTTCTAATTAGGTTAACTAAATTCCCAGAGCAAAGGTTTATCAGAAGAGGCATGCTTATTCCCAAGCATAAATATAACTTCATCCTATGCACAGGGACAAACTTCCAATCACAAACTACAAGACATATCAAAGAGGAAAGGGATGGGGGCAGGGGTCAACTATCAAGAGAGAAAAGATCAACAGAACAAGACTCAGATATGATAGTCTTTTGAAAACATTAGACAGGAAAATTAAAATAGCTATTCTTAACATGTTAAAAGCTCTAATGGAAAAGGTGGGCAACATGCATGAACATATTGGGAATTTTAGCAGTGAGACGGATATTATACAAAGGAATCAAATGGAAATGATAGAAATAATAATTGTAGAAACACTGACATAAATGAATAATGTCTTTGGCAGGCTTAGTAGTCTCAGCATTGACTACAGAGGGACAAAAGAAAATTTTGAGGCAGGGGGAGTGATGGAATTGTGCAGTTACTTGTATGCATTGGTCAAAACTCTTAGAAATTTATACTAAAAAGGGCAAATTTTACTGAATTTAAAGTGTGTATGTGTGTCTTTCTGACTATTTCTTATCAGCTGTGCAGCTACCATCCTTGTCCAAACCACATCACTTCTTTCTGTAATATATAGATAACTGGACATTAATGTTACTGCTGACAAAAATAAAAATTCCAGTTCTAAACTGGGAGCTAATTTAGGTGGAATGGTTCTGAGTTTGTTTTAGGCATCTTAAATTTGAAACATTGTCAGGCACTTATAACAAGACATCTGGCCTTTCTTCATCAAGTTCATGAAGAACTAGATCTTCTCACTTAAGTGTCTCTCAGCAGGAAAAATTTTCCTCCTATTGAATTAATAATAAATGAATTTTAAATATGTAAAATTGGTTAGGGGTAAAAAACTAAGCAGTTTTCTATTCTTTTCTATGCCTCTAAGTCTGAGAAACAACTTTACTGTAAACTGCTAAGACATACATTTGAATTGAGCAGTTGGGGACCTAGATATGGTGATGTTTTAATTAGATGAATAAGGGAGCCTTATGCACATTCAATGTGTTACCAATGTTAAAGGCAGAGAACCACAAATTGGATAAATTTGTTACAGTGTACTTTCCATTTTTATAGCAATACCCACATTAGCATGGAAGACGTGAAGGCATTTATAGGCCACTTGCAACTGTGTAAAACTTCTCATAATGCTCATATATTTCTGGCTAAGCACATTTTAAACTTAAAAAAGTTTTACATGAGATGCAAGTTGTGCAAATATTTCTAATGGGAGTTTTGTCACTTGGAATTCAAATTCAACTATTGCAAATTTAGTGGCTCATTATATACAGAAAGAATTGTAGGTGTGTATTTACCACCTTGACAGAATAAGTATGTATAATGAGGAAAAAAATGCACAAATTAATGACCATTTTAAATCTTTTTGAGGAGAATGTAATTAGTTCATTTTCAGGTAACTTTTAAAATATCATTGTCAGATAAAATTGCAGCTTGTCAGTCGTAATGAAGACTTAGTTGAATGTATCTTCAGGATTTTAAATGAGTTTATCATGTTATCAAGAAAGTATATGGGTCTATAAGCTAATGAGAAATATGGTTAATATAAAAATAAAGTTATAAAAACATGTGCCACTGATTTAAAGAAGCTTAGAAATCAATAAAGCCTAGTAAATTGAAATTTCTAAACTATATAATTTGAATAATTTGCAGAAAACTTTTTTTTCAAGTACTCCAAGAGTGCTGTCAAGCCTCCTCAGAATTAAGGCATCATCCACAATATCTTGAGTTAGCTGTAAAGTTCATAAGTCTGTGCTCTTTTCCAAACACTATCAGTTAACACTGATACTCATTACTTTCTGCAGATTTTCTATAACAGATTAGAGTTCATTAAAAATCGTTTTGTACATTTCCCCCAAACAACTGTTATTGCCAAGCAAATGAGGTAAATGGCCACATTTGCCCCTAGGATTCTGAGTCATTCAATACGATGTTTCTTTGAAGTGTCCTTTCTTATCATCTCAAGAACCACAATTTCTATAATGCACCAAACAAATTCTCTTGCATTCCTTCTGACAGGAAACATCACTTGTCTTTGCCCTCACATAATTGCTGGCCGTTTTCTACCTTTGGAGAACTTCTTTTCACACCTCTTTTAACCTAAGTCCTGGCCTGACACGTTCTTTCAATACTGGTCTCAAGATCTATTTCCTCTAGAAGCATTTGCTATTTAAACTGTATTACTTTGTGGACATTCCAAATATTGTTTGAAACAACTTGTGGTAGAAAGTTTTAAAAAATCACCTGATATATGTATGTTCTCAATTCTGTTTGCAAATGTAAACCAATTATTTCAGATTAGAGTGCAGACGTATCTTGCTATTCTTTTGTTACCTTCTTAACAAATATAGACTTACTCTCTAAATAATTGAACACATAAAAATTAGCATAAGTATATAATGCATGTACATAAATGTTTTAGGTAAATTTCAGAAAAGTGATGTTCCCTCTAAATGACATTGAAAATCATTAAATATGAATTTATATTGAATTTGACATGTTGGAAGTCATACAGAGGAAAGCTAGGTGATATATAATATGTTTTTAATAGATTACTTTTGCTGTATATATGAATACATTGAGTTGAAAAAATAAGGAATTAAAGTAATGACAGTTATTTGATTCTCCACTTGATCCATTCCAATATTTAGAGTAGTATTCCATGGCATAATTGTATAAATTATTAAACTATTCCAGCAAGGTCATATAATTCTTTTCCACCCTCCCAAACTCTCCTCCCACTCATACTTTTTTCCCTTTTATGTACTTTAGTATATATATCGTCAGCGTATTTTTTAATAGTGGTAAATAGAGCTTACAAAAACTATTATACCCCCCAAAAATGATAACATATAGAAGGAATGGGAGAGATGGAGTGGGAAAGGTGTGAGAAAAAAACATAATATTGAAAGATTTAAAAATAATTTTAAATTAATCTTCCACCGTAATGAGTCTCCTTTGAGCTTGCAAAACCTTTGTTTTCTTCTTTTGTTCTTGCTAGTGTTTCTTCCATTGCTCCTCCCTAGTCTGGAGATGAGTTTGTTTGTGTAAGTTTTCTTGTGGAAGCTAACTCTGTTTACATGTTCATTCAGGGAGTTTTCTTTGGATGGTCCCCATGGTTTCATCTTTCCTTTGTGCGTGGCTCATAGTTCAGGAAACTAGACAAACTTGCTTTGAGATCAAACACAGGTTTCCTGTGGGAGACCAGAGTGTGAACTGCCTTGAATGTTTCAAAGGTAGACTCAAAGATAGATGCTCTTGATTGTCTACATGATATCTATTTCATCCTTCCTCTGCCACATTCAAATTCCTTTTTCTGTTTAAGTTCAATCTCTACCCCATGTGACTTATGGGAGAGTGATCTCCGTTCCTAACCTCGGGGAGATTTTCTCATAAATCAAAGCTAATTTGAGGGCTTCCCTGGTGGCGCAGTGGCTGGGAGTCCGCCTGCCGATGCAGAAGACATGGGTTCGTGCCCCGGTCCGGGAAGTTCCCACATGCCGCGGAGCGGCTGGGCCCGTGAGCCATGGCCGCTGAGCCTGCAGGTCCGGAGCCTGTGCTCCGCAACAGGAAAGGCCACAACAGTGAGAGGCCCGCGTACCGCAAAAAAAAAAAAAAGCTAATCCTAGAAATCTCATTTTCTTAACCACTATGTTCTTACAATTGTACATTTTACCAAATTCTGGCCAATGACCTGCAAGCAAAGTCTATGAGGAATTCTGGGAATAGTTCCCTCTATTTTTCCCTCTGGACTCATATCTGAATATGGTACCTGCAATGGCTGAAAATTCCCTAATGTAGCCTGAAATAGCCCTCTGGTGGAGGGCAGAGCCAAGTAAACCACGACTCATGGATACCACACTTCCTCTGGGCTATTTTTATGCAAAAGACTATCCTTCTCACTCTTGAAATCATGTAAAAATAGTGATTTTGTCTGTTACAAGCAGTAAAGGGCATTTTAACTGATACAAATGAACAACCCATCAATTCCAAATCTATATAGTAAATTTTCTGAGTTTTTATTCTTATCCAAATCATAATGGCAAGAATTCCCAGGAATCTAATTTCTGAAAATTAGAACCTCTCAAAGTGTCCTTATTTTTTCTGGTTGTTCCTGAATAGCTTTCTCACATGTTGGACTAACATGTCAGTCTTTCAGCTACAGTCACGACACAGCCTTTGCTCAGGACTTATTCTTCTGCTCCCCTTTCTGCTTGTCTCATTCCTCTTCCTGCTAAGTTGCACAGAGAAGCATCCACATTGATGATGCCCATCTGGAAATCAACAATATTCATGCAAAGCTTACCATCATTGAATGTTGACAAAGTTTTCAATTCTCCAGCTGCATGCTGTGTTTCATACAGAGAGGCAAAAAATCATTCTCCTCCTCAATTCTGTAACATACTTGGTTTCCTTGTTCCCATGCAGTTCTGATTTTGCCCAAAATTATTCTACATGTTTCTGCCTTTAACTTCTCCCTCAATCAGGGCTCAAAAGCTGGCCACGTAGGGAAACAGAATGCATCACATCACTGCTGCCATGATCTCACTTCTCTCCTTTCCTTATTCAAAAGGAAAAGTTGCAATGGATTCAAGCAGATACCATGAGGAGGGAAAGGGTGCTGATGCTGGCTGTTGGTTGTAGTAACTGTGAATTGATCCCATCCAAACATGCCCTGTTACAATCAAAAATTAGAAAAATAGTCTTCATGGCTGAGTGTTTTTCCCATTAAAATAGCTATTTGCTTTTTCTTGTTTTTACAAATACTGCTTGCATAAGTACTTAAGGCAATTTCCAAATCTGTCTTGAATTTAATTAGATTTTTAAAACACTCAAGATAGCAATACTTATGGAGATAATTTCAATTTAGGACACATTCTGAATTAAAAGCTGACCAAAAACTTCATGTTTATAGATCTAAAATGGCCATAACAACAGAAATATAGTCATTTCACTCATCCTACTCAATTTCTCTTTATGCCCTAAGTCAATTATTGTCATCTCAACACGATGGCAGTTGAACATCAGAATATTTATGGACTAAATCCAGATGAAAGTGTATATTGTCTAGGATGCTTGATGACAGGGAAGGTGAATTTACTATTTACAAGAGCTACGAAAATATGAGTGCACCATGTAGGGTGACCTGGGAAAAAGTGATCTACTTGGTATAGGAAACTATATGTCCTATCTAAAGGTGGCTACAACGTCTCAGCTCCAGCTCATAGCTGCTGGGTAGAACTGTTTATTATCACACCTTCTAGTTTTTCCAAAGAAGCTACAATCCTAGGTTTCCATGTAAAACCTTTAGATTTTTCAATATTGGCTACTTTTTTAAATGTTTCAAAACATTGTGTGGGAATGCAAATCAAAACCACAATTAGATAAAACTTCAAATTCATTCAGATGGCTCTTATAAAAAAATACAGAAAATAACAAGTGGTATATACATACGATGGCATATTACTCAGTCTTAAAAAGGAATGAAATTCTGATACATGCTACAACCTGGATGAACCTTGAAAACATTATGCTAATTGACATAACCAAAACACAAAAGGACAAATATTATATGATTTCACTTACATGAGGTATCTAGAGTAGTCAAATTCCTAGAGGCAGAAAAGTAAATGGTGGTCTTCAGGGGCTGTGATGGGGATAATGGGGAATTATTGTTTAATGGGTAGACTTCCCGTGTGGGATAATGAAAAAGTTTTGGAGATGGATAGTGGTGATGGTTGCACAACAATGTGAATATACCTAATACCAGTGAATAGTACATTTTAAAATGATCTAAATGGTAAACTGTATTTGCTATGTGTATTTTACCACACAGAAAAAGTTATGTGTACCTAACAAAACACATCTGCAAGTTGGATTTGGTCTAGGGTCTGTTCTTTTCAGAAACAGAATTGTAGTAAAAGATGTAACATACAGCTATTTGTTTGTGGAAGATTAAACAGTGAAAGAATAATGAGGACATAAAGAACCAAATTGTCATATACCAAATATATGGAGTATTTTCTCTATAGAAAATTTGCTTTTTTTTAAGGTATTCAATACACATTTGCAGAAATTGACTCTCTAATATTATCGGATCTTGGACAAAACTAAACTAGTTCAAAATCAGCTCCTAACTCTGATATAACATTCTTGAGGAGATATATATCATATATATATATATATATATATGATATATATATCCTCTCTTGAGGGAAACGGAGATCTGATATATGGAGCCGGCTCCAACTTCTGATGGTAGGCTCAGAATGTGCAGGGATGGGAAATGAAACAGTAAGAGGATGGGACTCCAACTTCAAGATAGTGCCCCTGTAGTTGGCACATCCCTTCTTTCAGCCTTTTCTGATGACATGGGACCTGATCCTTTGACTTTCCTAGGGCAGGAGTCTTCATGGGGAACCCAAGAAGTTATGGTCTAAAAGGTGTCACTAATATTATCTACAATATTAGTATCAGCTACATTATCTACAATATTAGTATCAGCTACATTGTTCCAGAGCTGGCATAATCAGAGTATCTCTTCTGGGAGTCGGAAATTTGGAATCAGTTACAAGCCACAGAGTGGTTGAGTCAAAATCTAATTAAAGCTTTGACTTACTTTCAGAATGGCAAGTCTGAATATATTGAGGTTGGCTTATCAACAGCTTTCCTGTGTCTTGATTGTCCAAAGCTCTGAATTCTGAGAGAGACTCTACTCAACCATTAAATTATGCATATCTTTTTCTTTCTATGAAACTCCTGTTTTTTTCTTAAAATAGCTCAGTTCTGTTTTTGCTCCTTGGAACTAAAGAAAGACTGCTAACATCAAGTTAAAATAGAATTCTTAGCTGAATTGTTTTTCACCTTGACAATGACTTCAAAATTTATTAGGGTTCAAAAAAGAGAAGTAGCATAATTTAGTGTCTTTAATGTTACACAACTAAATACAATTGGGCCTCCACATCCATGGGTTCTGCATCCTTGAATTCAGCCAACCACAGATCAAAAATAATTGGGAAAAAAATTCCGGAAAGTTTCAAAAGGCAGAAGTTGAATTTGCCATGTGCCAGCAACTATTTAATAGCATTTACAATAGCATTGTATTAGGTATTGTAAGTAATCTAGAGATAATTTAAAGTATAAGGGGGGACATGTATAGGTTATATGGAAATAATATGCCATTTTATATAAGGGACTTAAGCATCCTCGGATTTTGGTATCCTCAGGAGTCCTGGAATCTATCCCCCACAGACTCCAAGGGATGACTGTATTAACATTTGTTGGGTCACAATAACTAAAACTTAAACAGATATTACAATTATTTTCAAATTGAATAAAAATATATGAAAATATAAATTTTATGATTAATAGAAGATATGAATATACGGTTTTTTCGAACATCTCAGACAGATGTCTAAACTTAGATATTTCATAGAATAAATTAAAATCAAGTAAAATGCCCTTTTTATCCTATTACATTAACAAAGATTTAAAATATGATAATACAAATCCACACAAATGTTCAAGGAAAGAAACATACTCAAATATGTTGTAACCAGCAGAACCCTTTTGGAAGCAATTGAACAACTCCTACACAGATTCTTTTAAAATGTCTGTAATTTCTACCCATCATTTCAATTTTAAGAACTCTATCTTAAGGATATAATATAAAGTATGAAAAAAGCTGCATTCCCAAGTGTATTCATTCCCCAAACAATATAAAAAGCATCAATAAGAAAGCAGTCTAACTAATCTCTTCCCAAAATGTGTTCCATAGTATGTTAATTAATGTTATTTGAACAAAGGGTTCTATGACCAAGAATATTTAACAGATTCTCTTAAACAGGCGACTTCACTCTAAGCCTTCTAAAACATTAAATGCTAATATGCACTATAAGTCCCCAAGAGAGACGTGTCTTCAAAAATCTTATCCTTAGGGCATTAAAAGATGATGTGTATGAAGAGTAACTAATTCTGTGGAAATTGCTTATAATTAATTTTCTATTGGAAAAAGGGATGATAGAGTTGGAAAGAGAAAATGTTAAAGGTAGGACAGGAATGTTGTTTCAATAAGATAATGTTTTTCTGTTTTTCGGACTTTCTGTGTTTACAAAACTATCTGAAAAAAGCAATAAATAAAAAATTTAACTGAACCTTTATTACTAATTTTAATACAAAAATGGTAATTACTTAAAATGATCTTTCAATATAATCTTAATTCTGGAAACGGCTGAAAAAACATTCCAAATGAAACAATGTTAACTAGCACTATTTTCTTTATATACTGTGTGTGTGTATTTTGTGTATGTGTATTGTGTGTGTGTGTTTTCATGTAAGTGTGAAAGAGAGAGAAGGTAAAATATATTCATATGCATGTATCAACTAAGTAAAGGAAGACATGAGTTTTCCTGATCCTGATATATCCACCGTTTTGATTCCTTCATGAGGCAGAAAATATTTGAATTTCATTAAGGATGGCAATGTACTGTAATGAAAATAACGATCTTTTTTTGCATCAAGACGTATGAAATTTACCACAATTTAGTCCCCTCCAGGAGAAAAGATGTAAGACATTTCATATTTAAATAGATGCAAAGAAACGTGTTCTGGAGTGCATGTGAATAGACTGATTCTCAAACTGCCCATGAATCTAGACTCATTAATTGGCAGTCACACTTTCATGTTGTACTGATGACCCAGAGTTAGTTTTATCTTTTTTGTTTTTGTCTCAGTTATAAACCCACTTTGTCTCAGACTGAGAAGGAGGTAAGTCACTGGAATAGAGGATGTTTCGAACCACAAAGATTCCTCCTTCATCCGTGTTTTAGGACAGTTGCAGGAGAAAGGCTGAGGTATCATTTGAACACACTAAAATTATTAAATTAATCGCTACATTAGTGAATCATTCATTGTTATTAATTATTTAATTAATCATTAAGTTAAATTAACCATTAAAACACATCAGGTTTCTTTTTAAGGTGATGAAACGGTTCTAAAATTGACTGTGGTGACAGTTGCAAATATCTGTGAATATACTAAAATCCATTGAGTTGTACACTGTAAATGGGTGGATTTTATCTGAAAAAAGCTGTTTGAAAAAAACAACATGATTAAAGCACTGAATCTTGAGAGTCATTCCTGAAGTTTTGTAAACAGAAAAATTTCAACCTTGGAAACAAAGGCACAACAGCATTAAAACTACTTATTTTACTCACTGGCTTGTTTACTGAGAAGCTAACTCTAAAATCACCCACCAGTGAGACATCTGCTCGGAGTGGTCCTAAAGAGTTTTGTCCAAGTTTGTTGGTCTTTTATTTGAAACCAAAGAACAATTTTGTGGGTACATGTAGGCAGTCTTTAAATAAAACTTTGTCTTCTGCTCATACTAAAGTAACTTTATTATATTAAGGCATGAGATACTTTAAAAATCACTTTTAATGGAGATTGTTTAAATTTTATAATTGGCCTGTAGCATCATACTTCTCAGATACTTTTCTCTTATGTCACATACCTAAAATGCTTCAAAAAATCTCATATTCTTAGTTATCTCATTTCATGTACAACCTGCCCATCCAATCCTCAGCATACTTGGAAACAGCTACTCTGACAAATAAGTTATTATGTTGTTATCCTTCTTTTGTTATATTAAATATATCCTATATTTTTAACCCGTGTATTGATAATCTTATCAAGTAGCAATTATGTACTTCTATTAGGAGAAAACAACTTCTTATTTGTAGGAAAACCACATTCTAAAATAAAGAAAATATATTTGATGATTTAAAAATATGAATCATAGTCTATAGTTTTTGAGACTATGAGTGTTCAAATCTACTTAATAGAGACCATAGGCAGAAAATATGCTGAACTAAGATAAGTATTTTGGTTAAGAGACAGTTGGACCTCTCTAAGTCTGTCACTCCATATCCTAAATTTTATGAAATTACTACATAAAATCCTGGATTTCATAGTAATTAAATCAATTAATCTTAACTTTTTGTCAAAAGTAAATGTCTTGGTTCCCAAAGACATTAGTAACTTGGTTCCCAAATTTAGCTGCATTTTACAACTTTTAGAAATCAAATCAATCATAGGGCAAAACCAATATGTGAATGTATATTTTCAAAAGATTGTATGATTTAACACTTTTTTCTTAAAGAGATACATTCTGAATCTTTGCTAAAATAAAAAATATATATATAATTATTTATAATCTAACCTAGAGTTTTAAAATTACAGAAATGTGTGCTTTGCTGGTAGTAAAATGATTTTACAGTCAGAAGAATGTATAGCTGTCTTGATAATGGCAGTTCTCACCGAAGAAAACTTTGGGCCTCATAAATCCTAAGGAGTCATGATAGGTCTATTTCATGGATCTTCAAATTATGACAAATTCAGCTTGTTAATAACTAGACTTAACTTGAGTGTTCTAGATCCAGTCTATCCAGGGCTCACCCGTTCTTTCTGTGTCTACATTCTTAGGTGGTCTTTGGCCCTACTCAGAATTTCATGCACACTTAGAAAAAATCCATTCTATCAGCAAAATATGTGACCACCTGTGATGGTTAATTTTTATGTGTCAACTTGACTGGGCTAAGTGATGCCCAGATAGCTGGTAAACCATAATTTCTGGGTATTTCTGTGAGGGTGTTTCTGGAAGAGATTAGCATTTGAATAGGTAGACTAAGAAATAAAGGTCAACTTCACCAATGAGATTTGCCATCATCCAATCTGTTGAGGGCCCGAATAGAACAAAAAGAGAAGGATGGGTGAATTTGTTCTCTTTGCTTGAGTTGGGACATCCATCTTCTCTTGCCCTCGGACATCAACACTCATAGTTCCTGGGCTTTCAGACTCAGACTGAGACTTACATCATTGGCTTCCCTGGTTCTTAGGCCTTCAGGCTTGTACTGGAACTACACCACCAATTTTCCTGGGCCTCCAGCTTGCAGATGGTAGATTACATAATCTCAGCCTTCCATAACTGTGTGAGCCAATCCCTCATAATAAATCTCTATCTATCTCTATCGCTTTCTCTATCTCTTGATACCTTTGCTTCTGTTTCTCTGGAGAACCCTGATTAATACAGCACCTAACAGATACAAGGCATGCTAGCAGTAAACATGACCAATAGGGCATCATGAATCTTACATTCTAAGGTGGTGAAGCAAGGTGGACAAACAAGTAAACTAACACATGTACAACAGTGTGTCAGAAAAGTTGAGGAAGTTATGTGTGGAAAGAGGTGTGTTTAGATAAGGAAGATTGCTTCAGCTAGGATGTCAGGGAAGACATTTCTGAATGAAGTAAAAGTGTTATGTTAGGCAAGTCTGGGAGAATAGCTTTCCAAGGAAGAGGACAAACAGCAAAAGCTTTGAGGTAGCATTTTTTAAGAACAAGAACTGCAATCCAGGCAGAGAATAGTGAGCTAAAAAGAGAGAGTTTAGGGAATGAGGGGTATTATGGGCTGCATGTATCTTCCAAAATCCATATGTTGAAGTCCTAAACACTAGTACCACAAAATGTAATTGTTGTTGGCAGTAGGGTCTTGAAAAAGTAAGTAGTTAAAAGGAAGGAAACAAGGAAGGAAGGAAGGGAGAAAGGAAAGAAGAAAGGCAGGAAGGAAGAGAGAGAGAGAGGAAGGGAGGGAGAGAGGGAGGAAGGAAGGAAGGGAAAGAAAGAAAAAAAGAAAAGAAAAAAAAGAGGCAAAGCCATTAAAAGCATGACCTTCATATATATTTTAATGTATATTTTTAAGACATTTCAGTTCATTTTAAGTGATCCTAAATTGGGAAATCATCTTCTACTCAGTGTTTGAAATTACTGCTAGAGAAATATGAACAATCTTTCTTAAGTAGTATTTTATTTAAACCTTTTGAATGTCATTTTCATGGAAATAGATAGTTAGAGATTGTTTACAAACATTTACTAGGCATAAGAAAGCAAAATATGATTTTATGTTATTTAATATGAGCTTTCATTAATAGGCAAAGTTCTCAAAAATTACATAGAATAGGAAGTATTCTATTAAAGAAAATAAGATGACACTGAAAAAACATGCAAACAGAGGCTGGTTTTATTTTGATACATTGACAGCAATAGTAGAGAAAGCACAGATCAAGTTGGATAGCCTGCTTTGTCTTAGACAAAGAGCTTGGAGAGTTTTTGAGCTCTGGGGTGGGCTACTAAGAAGGTACTAGAGAACAGAGGTTGTTAGATGGGAGGATAATCAATAGGATATGTTGAGTACATAGAGTTATTCTTGAGTTTGCAAATTGGGGGCGGGGGGAGGTGATCAGGCTATTTGTGTTTGCTAATTGATGTTCATGGAAGTTAGGCTCCTCCCCTCTCAAAGACACCAGGAGATAGGGGCTCTCTCTTCCTTCATGATTACATTTCAAAGGAATGACTCCTAGGTCCTTGAGGAAGAGGTTTCTGGGTTATAAAACTGGCAAGAGTCTGGGAGAAGATTTATATACTTTTCAGAAAGGGCGGAGAAAGAGTTTACAGTCACAAGTTTTCTAAAGTCAATATTCTAAGAAGAAGGAGGTCAGGGGCACATAGTCAGTTAGAAACCTGTCTAAACTTAAGTCAAACTGATGGGAACATTAAGGCTGTCTTGGTCAGTTGTAAATTGAGTCAGATTAAGTGCTTTAATTGAGCTTATTATTTAAAATAATTCTATATTTAATATTCTATAACTGTATAATTTTAGGTTATGGTATGTAATTTTCCTAAAATTAGATATATCTGATAATTCTATACACTTCTCAATTCTTATATAGAACTATTCGGAAGGGAGTATCTTCAGATAAGAGTCTTCAGGTAAGGTATTCATGGGCTTCGAAGCTCAGGCTGCTTGTGACCCAAATCTGACATTTAATAGCTATGTGACCTTAAGTGAATGACTTAGTTCTTTCTTGTAAAATGGAGATAAGAATAGCCACCTTCTACAGTCTTTAGGTAGATCTGACAAGGTACTACTGTAAAATGCCTAACAGTGACTAGCACACAGAAGACTGCCACCAAATACCAGTCCCCTCCTCTTAGTATCCATGAAACTATTGTAAATAAAGATTAGAATAGAAAATATAACAATTTTCTGACAAGGAAAAAACAGCTGTATTCTCCCCCTCTTTTTCCCCTCAAACCCATATAATTATATCCTGTACAACTGAATGTTTAGAGCAAGGACCTTGGGGTCATCAGTTTGGGAATTCCATGTCTTAGCACACATCTGTGGCTGTGACTTCTTGTGACAAATGATTCCTCCATTTGTCAATTAGATATAATATTGGAAAACATCTCTCCTTCACAAGGGTGCTTTGAGCATTACTGAAAAAAAGAATATTTTTAAAGCACACGAGATGAAAGTACCGTTGTTATTAAATATGTGATGAATTGTTGATAATTCATGGTCTGTGATGTTGTAAGAGTCCGTAGCTTTAGGAAGCAAAGACTCTCTTGAGAATCTTAGCCAGAAGAAACTGTTTAATGGCAATTGAATTACCTGTAAAATTGAAAAAAATCATTGAGAAAACTCAGTATCCCTATGGAGAGAGAAGAAGCTATTATATTACACCTTAGTAGAATGCATATAACACAGGAAGGGAATTTAGATACAATCTCATTTCTTGGCCATGTCTATAAGAGGTAAGCACTACACTGGGACATAGCCAAGACATTGCCTTGTTTGAGCAATACACTGTCAAAGAAGATATTTTAAAAAGCATTTAATTTAGTGTTTGTAAAGTCAGGACCTTTACCCACATTAAGAAGTTAACCCTTGGGCTTCCCTGGTGGCGCAGTGGTTGAGAGTCCACCTGCTGATGCAGGGGACATGGGTTTGTGCCCCGGTCTGGGAGGATCCCACATGCCGCGGAGCGGCTGGGCCCGTGAGCCATGGCCGCTGGGCCTGCGCGTCCGGAGCCCCCGTGTACCGCAAAAGAAAAAGAAAAGAAGTTAACACTTACTAATTAATTGGTGGCTTGCATATTTTATACATTGATAACTTATGCAATCTATAAATGTTTTAAAATATACAAGTGGTCAACTGAATATTGAATAAAAGCTTTCCAACATTTACATGGTTCCCTTTGTAAGCTATAAAATTTCAACTTGAGAAGATATGAACTTTTTATCTAGGATGCAACAGGTTTTGATGTGAAAATTCATGTTTTAAATAAGATCAATACTTACTGAAAAGAGAATGAAGTTTAAAATCTTTTTAGCAGGTTATAGTTGAAATACTGAATGCATTAATTTTAAATGATCCTTAAAACTTCTTCATGGTGTCATAAATTTTAAAAAGCTGGATACTTTCACTTAAAAGTGATAAGGACAGTTTTTAATCTGTAATAATTATTTCGATAATTATTTATCGAATAACTATTTCGATAGAGAAAAGAGTACAACAGGAACTGAACTCAACTTCTATTTGTACAGAGTTGACTGGGTGTTCTACAGGGAGAATGTTTCTACAGGGAAGAAGTTGAACAGAAACTTAGTAGAGTTAGGCCGATTCCCCCCTAATTTTTCACTTACCTATGTGAAACACATCTGGGTTTGCTAAGTGACATTTATTGAAGTTAGGCTCCTAATATCCCACAGAAATTGGGAGATAGGGGCCCTACCTTCAGATGGTGGCTGAAACAAACAGTTAAATTATGCTGGCAGCCTTGACTTTTCTCAGGCAAGCACCTTAAGGAGGATTAGGGGCATCCTATAGATTCAGCCTTGAGATTTTAGATGTGGTTTTGCCTCTTGATCAAGGAGTCTACAATCTAGATGAAAGTAAAAGCCATAAAGAAAGAGTTAAACTAATGTAGCTGCTATGATAGAAGTCTGTACAAGGTAAACTGCAAGCATAAATAGAAGTCAACTCTACCTGGGCAGTGAATATTAATTAAAGAGGTAATATTAGAGGTGAACTTTCATGATGAGGCAGATGTTCTTCAGGTAGACAGGAACAGGAAAAGTAGTGCTTGTAAAGGAATCAGAATGAGAAAAACTACAGACGTATAAAATCTTCCAGCATATCTGAGAAATGAAAGTGGAAAAAAATAGAGTCCATGAGTGGAATGGAGGCTCAAAGGGAGGGGAGACAGTTTTTAAGTTAAGCAAATAGAAGTAGATGATGAAGAAAAAAAATATGCCACTGTGTTACAGTACCCAAATTGTGCACCAAGTCACCCCAGGGTGCCACAGAAAACTCACAGGAGTGCCATGGGACACTTTAAATTTCAGGAGGAAACACTACAATATCTGTATCATACCACACAGATTACCATTATTAAGTTGTCAGAATTAACTACTTAATAAAACATACTGTTGTATATTTATTTTACCTGAAGAGTGCTTTGAAGAAAATAACTGTGATATGAGGGGTTCCAAGAGTCAAGAAAGTTTAAGCAATAGCCATAATGAATTTTAATTTTATTTTATAAGAAATAGAAAACTAGAAGAATTTTAAGGGGAACCAAATGGATAAACTTGTATTTTGGGAAGATTGTTCTAATAGCAGTGGGAAGCATACGTTAGAGGGTTGCCATTTTGGAGGCATGGAGACAATTTTGATATTATTGTAATTAGACAAGAAAGAGACAATGAGATGTCTAGTGAACGGGGGATCCATAACTAAAGGAATAACTACTATTACTTAGGCAATTGGCTCTTTGCTTCCTTGTTGTTCCTTTAAAATGCTAGAAGTCTTTGGCAACATTCTTGTAATCATTAAATTATATTAACTATTGCTTAGCTGTTCTTTTAGTCACATTTCTTTTTTATGCTTTTTTTTAAAATTTCTATTTCATTCTCTGATAGATATTTGAACAAAATCATTTACAATCTTACACAAAGCAGTGGTCTGACACAGAGTGACATTCTTACTTGCATGTCCTAGTAAATACGGTATATTTAAGATGCTTGGTTGACATCATACTACACCTTTAGCTTACTTTACAAAGAAAGCTAACATTCTACTAATTAAGAACCACTGACCTTGGCTGATCAGCCAAATGGAAGCCAGTACCAGAAGTATTTCCTTGGTACATATGACTCATAAAATGTTTTCATTTCTGAGCACAATTCCTGGTTGCCTACACACTGAATCTTCCCTTCACTCTGAGGACAATTTTTTACAAGATCATTTTATGCCCTTAGTAACTTGAGTCCTATTTTAAAAGAGAGAGTTCAAAATATGTTATGGCCAGTATTTATTGAGTGCTTTGCATGATCCAGGCACACTTTTCCACACCTAACATGCATTGTTTTACTTAATTCCTACACCGACCCTATGATGAAGTTGTCGTCATTATTATCCCCAATTTACACATGAGGAAACTGAAACATAGATTCAAGTGCACCAGGTCACATGGGTATTATGGTGGATCTAAGATACAAACTTAGATTTTATGACTCCACAGTCTATAGTCTTAACAACTACACTATAACTCTTCCATGTGGGAGCAATAATTACTGTTTGTGTTTCTTCGTATTGATTTTTAAAGAATGTTTAGTTTTAGGTTCACAAGGTAATTGAGAGGAAGTTAGAGTTTTACCACATACCCCTGCCCTTTCCTATGCATAGACTCCTTCATTATAACATCCCCCACAAGAGTGATACATTTGTTATAACTGATGACCCCACATTGACCCATCCTAACTACCCAAAGTTCATAGTTTACCTTAGAGTTCACTCCTGGTGTTGAACATTCTATAAGTTTGGACAAATGTAGTGATGTGTATTCACCACTAGTATCATACATAGTTTCACAACCCTAAAAATCCTCTGTGGTCCTCTTCTTCATCCTTCCCTTCCCCTAAGCCCTGGCAAACAGTAATCTTTTTATTGTCTCCCTGGTTTTGCCTTTTCCAGAATGTCATATAGTTGGAATCATACAGTATGTAGCTTTTTCAAATGGGCTTTTTTTCACTTAATAATATACATTTAAGGTTCCCCCATGTCTTTTCTTGGCTCGATAACTCATTTTGTTTTAGTTCTGAATGATACTCTATTGTCTGGGTATACCAAGGTTTATTTATTCATTCACCTATTGAAGGACATCTTGGTTGCTTCCAAGTTTTGGCACTTACTAATAAAGTGGCTATAAACATTCTTATTCATGTTTTTTGTGGACATAAGTTTTCACCCCCTTTGGGTAAATACCAAGGAGCAGGATTTCTGGGTTGTATGGTTAGAGTATGCTCAGTTTTACACACACACACACACACACACACACACACACACACACACACAAAAGAGCCAAATTCTCTATCAAATTGGCTGTACCATTTTGAAATCCCGCCAACAGTGTATGAGTGTTCTTGTTGCTCCACATCCTCACTAAAATTTTGTGTCATCAGTGTTCTGGATTTTGACCATTCTAATAGGTGTATAGCAGTATCTCATTGTTACTTTAATTTGTATTTCCCTGGTGATATATGACGTGGAATATCTTTCCATATGCTTATCTGCCATCTGTATATCTTCTTTGGTGAGGTGTCTGTTAAGGTCTTTGGGCCCATTTTTTTTAATGGTGCTGTTTGTTTTCTTAGTCTTGAGTTTTAGAAATCTTCGTATATTTTGGATAACAGTCCTTTATCAGATATATCATTGGCAAATATTTTCTCCCCATCTTGTGATTTATCTTCTCATTCCCTTGAGTAATCATATATTTTAGTATCAAGTCATATGTATCAATTTACAAAGCTCTCTTTGGCCTAGGTTAATTGGATAAAACATTATTAGTTTTGTTTCAGAGAAAATGTTGTTGTGACCATGGAGAGATACATTAATAAAAACAAGCTTGATGACTGCAGTTAGAGGAAGATCACATTAGAAAGGCAGCCTCGCTAGCTGCAATGCTTTGGGTCAGTTGCACAGTCCTTAGATTTATGGATAAAAGAAACTTGAATTTCTCAGTTCTTTCATATTTATTAGGTCCTGTGGTGCTGATTGACATTAATAAAATCATGAAACACTGATGTTAACTTGGAATGTTACTGCGTAGACACTGATATACTAGCCTAGCCACCAGAACTCTAGTACCCACCATCTGGGTTCTCCTTTATTACATCAAGGTGCTCAGGACAAAGATTTGAAAAAATAAATAAAAAATAATTAGAAGATTACATGATGACCATATAATTAGATCAAAGAGAAACAGAGGGTCTTGGGATATAATTCATTCATGCCATGATAAGGCCTGAATAATTGTCACTGTCTTATAACAAAGTACATCCTTTAAGACTGAGGTGAACGGGGGTGGGGTGAGGTTCACGGGTAATTGTAAACAAAGGAGAAAATGTGGCAAATATTCAGGGATAAGAGAAAATTACTTCTTGGAAGTACGAGTATTTCAAAATATCTATCTGTGGTTAGTAGGTATACAAAGATTAGGAATGAGAAGTATAAGAAAGGTGGAAGCAGGGTCATATAATGAATGGACGTCTCACTAAAGAGTCTGGACGTCTTCCTGAAAACATCAATAGGTTTCATGTTTATTTAGCTTTATGACAGGATACAGGCCAGGAAATACAGAGCTATAGCATCTTCAACTCATCTTTTCTTTCAGCAACTCCATGTACATCGGTTCTTTAGTCTATCTCACCACAAGGATGTTTGGGTTCCACTAATGAGAGCCAAGGTGTATGTGGGTCTCATTGTCACATAGAAGCTACAAGCTGTATTTTCTGCCAATTCTTTATGCTGTATCATCCCTGTTCTCCCACCCCGGGGCTGACTTCACACAACAAACAGAAGTACCATTTCTCATTTTTTTCAGCTCCACTCCTTCCAAGGAAAGAGTGCTGTGGGCAACTGAGATCGTTCTCTGAGAGGCTGCGTCAGATCAGGCTGATGTTAAATTCTTTCTTGAAGTTTCACCCCCATGACCTCAAGTCCATATTTTCACAAAACGTATTCCTTGAATATTCTGTGATATTTTTTCTGACAGACACATCTAATGTTTTTTATGCAGGAAAAAGCAAGCTAGCACATCTACAACCACCAAGATTTGTGCTATCCAATAAAGTGTAGGTATCATTTTCCTAAACATGTTAGTCTTGAGCAATGTGCTTCATAAATCTTTAGATACTTTATCAGTTGCATGTTGCCCTCACATTCACTAGCACTTGTATCTTTCAAAAATTGTTAGAGACATTTATACGTGTGTTTAGTTTCTCTAAGGCCTAATTTACTATTTTGTCTGGACAATCAGTTTCCAAGGGGGTAATGTCAATTGAGGGTTTTAAACCAGTTTCCCAAAATATCTTTTCACCCTGGGGGTCATCATCAGTATCCATTGGATTTTCTTTGATTTCCATACGTGAGCCCATAAAATACTTTATTATGCCAAATAGCAGTAGATGAGGCATTAAAGTAATGTTTAGCACGCAAACCACTTGTTAATATTACACAAAATAGCAGTCGATAAGATATAACAGTAATACTTAGCACACCAAACATTTGTTTTTAATGCAGTGTAATTTCCCCAGCCTTTCCAGCAGAATCATCTCTTACCCATAGACTATATATTTTCAGTGACAGGGATGGTCACTAGAGTGTTCATTTAATTCAGGATTCCTTCTGGCCTGGAGACCTAATCATACTCAGCTGTGAAGGAATAGGTTTTTATTGACACTGATTCCCACATATTAATGTAGAGCGCAACTCATTTACCCTATAGAGAGAATACAGTGTTGGTCTTTTATCTACTCAATACCCACTAACTGTATAGCAAGAAATGACACCTCTTTTTAAATTCATGGCACACAGGCAATAAGGGAATGATAAAGAACACGTGTTCCAGTGACATCCTACTATAATTTAGATGGCCTTTAGCGTTTCAATAGGTGCAGCTCTCTGGCTTGGACTTTAAAACACCCTGGCATTGCCCTTTAAATACAATAGCCATCAATCACAGTAGAGAGCCCTTCCTGGGTGAAGATACAACCTCTTCCCAGAACTGTTGCTAGGCCTAACGTCCCAAGTGGCTTTTTCTTCCCTTCAGGTAACAGTAGAACCTCACCAGGTCCTTCTTTCCCCGTTTCTGGAAGTAGACAGTAGGTTTGCAGAGATAAAAGATAACAGGTCAGTCTCTACCACTGGGCAATAAGGCTTTATTTAGGGTGAGTCTTAGCTTGGTCACATTAGGCAAATTGACCATCTAATCTAGGATTACCTTAGGAATAAATATAATTAAATTCAAAGGAATACAGTATTTTAAGGAGTAATGCTCCATTCAGCTGGAAGGATAAATGCAATCCTAATCTAAACCGGTAGATCAGATAAGCCAAAAGAAAGGAAAGCCTTATGAGGTGTGAAAGACAAAGATTAGTGCCACAGCTTCATTTCCCACCACCTTATTCCCAGTACATAGTAACCTTCCCTAAGGCTGTTCTTCCCTCAGTCCTTCTCATATTCCGATGAAGCGCACACCCACTGAGCTGCTAGCCGTGCTTTCTCGTCCTTCTTATCCTTTGCACCCTCTGTCATTCAAACCTAAAAGTTTTAATTGCCTATTCTAATTTTCAATTAAGTCACTCCTGTGTAACTGATAGGAATACATGTCCATTGTATATTGTACTTTTTGGTCCCATTTTGTTAAACTGGCTACAGTGAAGTGCATTCCCTATGAGATATATCAAGGGTACCCCAAACACTTATCTATTCCTGAAAGACTCATTGGAATACTCCAGGAGCCATGAGCAGTGTTCTATGTAATCCATTTGTCACTGATGCCCTTGATCCCATGGAATTCTCCCAATGTCATTTTGGACATTTCTTTTTCTCTTGATATCATTTAGGACAGTCTGTCACCATACTGGTGACTTTTCTGGGTGACACTGGTATATGCCACTGTTTCATCCACCGTGGCATTGCTCGAGCGCTGCTGTGCCAGCTCAGCTCATGTACCCAACTGTTTTTCCCCAGGGACAGACCAGGTCCTCTGCCTTGGCTTTCCAGTGCCATAAATGGGTTCTCTTGGTGAGCATCTACAAATGCAGTTCTTCCTAGGAGTTTCTGTAGGGTCATCCACAAATTCACCCTTTCACACCAGGCTTCTCTAATGTATGTGTTCATCAAGGAACCATTTGCCTGCCTGATTACGCAGTACAGCCCTGGGCTGTATATGCATCTGTATAGTCAAACATGTCTCTGAGGCCCAGTTTTTCCTGCACTGTCACATATACAACTCTCAATTCAGCCCACTGTGTATACTTATTCTGCAACTAGGGCTTTTATAGACCACTCTCAGATAGCATCAGCCTTCCATACAAAGTTCCACCATTCAGTAGGAGAACTCCCATCATTGAATCTGACAGATGATTTGCCTCAGCAGATTTCTGACCCTATGGCAGTGAGTGGGTAGAGCTTCAGGAGGTCCACTGTAGAGGCAGAAATACTACCTGCTTGTGAATGTAACGCACTCCCTCAGAGCTGATCTCTCTAGCATATCCCAAATATACCATTTATATATTATCAGGAAGCTTGTACAGCTCCTTCTTACTGGAATCTCTTTCTGGTATCACCCATGGCATCATAGGTAACTCAAGCCTCAGTATAATCTGACGCTCTTCAGGTGTGAGGGCTGTTTCTGCTGGAGCCAAATAGTGTGCCTTAGCTCATGTCTCTCACATGAGCTGGTTTTAGACATAGTATCAGGGAGTATGTTGGTCTGGAAGTCTAGCGATCACCTTTAAGCAGCGTTCTAAGGCTTTTGTCAGGAACTCGAGTCTGTGTGTGTTTTAGTAGTGGCCTTCTCTAAAAATCCTGGCACTTGTTATGACAAGATTATAAATGCCAGAGGGGCAACTTGGGCTACCCTCTGCTCTGGACTGCATTCAAACCCATTTCTTTCACTAGTCTGTATATCAAGGCCAACAGGATTCCCAAATATGGTATATGTGTCCTCCAGAATTCAAACAACCCTTTGAGGCTTTGCACCTCTCTTTTACTAGTAAATACCAGAAGGGATAGCAGTTTGCTCTTTACTGTTTGTGAAATGCCGCTGGTAGTCCTAGCCCAGATCATGCCTAGAAAAAGGACTGACTGGGCTGGGCCCTGAATCTTACCCAGATTATTCAGGCATTCTTGGCCAGTCTCATCACAACTACAGCTTTTAAATTACCCTCCCTCCAGTCACAGCTTCCTTTCTGAGAAGGAAAGTACACTATATTATCAACTTCATGAATCAACAGATAGGGCAGTAACTGAATCCTGCAGGATGTGAGTAACCTTAAAGGAAGATAGTAAAAGTATATCTAGTGGAATCTCTCTGGTGGAGATACACATAGTGCTTGACATTTTTTTGGAGATTCTGAGTCTATGACCACATGCCATCACCATTGGCCTGCTTAACTTCCTGATAGTTTTTACCATGTCTGGCACAGTAGAAGCTTTGGGGAGAATTGTTTTCTTTATTTCGCGATTTTCTCACAGGCCAGACAGGACTAAGTTGGCAAGAACTGGTGTTCAATAAGGACACTTGATTTTAAGACTTCTTTAATCAGGACAGAGACTTCCTCTTGACCTCCTGGAAGATGGTACAGTTTAGCCTTTACTACAAAAGAAGGTTAGGGGCGTTGTAAGGGCTCCCAATTAGCTGATCCAAATAAAACCTGGCAAAGGGCAGATGTCCCCAACATTCAGCTATAGACCAGTAAGGGCAAGACCTCTGTTTATGTATCACATCCTTTCTATTTATAGATTCAAGCAAAGGGGATGGCACTACTGGATATCTCTTCCTTTATCATGTTCCTTTGTGGAGTTTACTAGGACCATGGTACCTCCTATCATAGCATCTTCATCTCCCCTTAGCTTATTTTTTGGCCTCTTAATATTGTCCTCTTGCTCCCTGGAGATTGACAGTACATTATGTAGCAATGCCCACTTATCTCAGAAAGTTTTACCAACCCTAGGATATTCTCCTTTAACCAAAGCACATGGCCTTGGAAATTCCACTGGGAGTAGGGCAAAATGTCCTAGGCTTCAAGTCAATCCTCTTCGGTTTCTACCGCTTCAATCTACAGAGTACATTTAGCAGCATGAGTCAACACACTTTGTTATTGTTCCCTAACAGCATCATTGGATTTAAATTCATCCAGGCTGGGTTAAAGAGAGCATATCTCATGGGATTTATTAAGGAAGGCAGCTGCCAGATATGGAGCAGATTTTCCTCTTTCCAAATACTGTTAATGAGCTAGTAAATCCTTTGAAAGAATACCTTAAATTTCTTCACTTTTTATCCCTTATCCTAACTGCCACCTAATAATAGGTCTATCCAGTTTACCCTTTCCTTAATTCTTTAGCTGCTACTCTCTCAACCTGTCCCATTTTGCCTTTCTTGACTATTTTACCAGTAATCCAGGAGATAAATCTATATAATTCAGCCACCCAGGCACCAAATTCTCAACAGAATCTCTTCCCCACTTGTACCCAGTTCTCTTTCCTGCATCACAGCGTTTTGACTCAAGGGCCTGAAAGCCAAACCTACTTCCAACACCATTTTCTAGCACCACAGTTGTGGTTGTGGGTATGAGTTGGCAACCAGACTCAAGAGACATAGGATTTAGCACAGTACCATGCTTGCTTGGTATTGTACAAGGAAGTAAAGGAGCACATGCAGTAAGTTCAACATCTTTATCTCACGCTCATCTCATCTCAGCAGCTACTCAAGTACACAGAAGAAGGGGTTTCATCTGCAGCCTCATGGACCTGTACAGGCCACAGATGTGAGCCAAGGTCCACGTGGGTCACCTTGACACAAGGAAACCTCAGCCTCTATTCCCACCAAACTCTAGATCATAGTTATCACATAGCCCTATGCTAACTCACAGCCCCCCTAACCCAAGGCAGATGTGTGTTCCACACAACAAATGAGGCAGACAAAATATTCCTCATTTACCTTAACACTACTGTTTCCAAGGAAACAGTGTTATGAGAATTAGAGATCTTTCTGAAACAGGCCTGATATTCAGGCCTGTTAGTAAACTTTATTCATAAAAATTACAAATATATATATGTATATATGTATAATACATATATATAATATATTGTCAATGTGTTATTCATATTTTCCTATTTCTGTGCCTACATTTAGTTTTCATTTATTACATTCATTTTATTTAAACTTTTCTAATTTGTAAAATGTAATTATCATACAGAAATACATAAAATAATAATCCACACTATAATAGATAGTAGTTATATATAAATACTCAGGCAACCACCTCCCAGATTGAGAAAACAAACACTGTCAGCACCTCAGAAGCCTCCAGATCGTCACTTCCCAAACCAACCTTCCGCAGTATTTATCTCCTGGCCCCATTGAATTCTTTGGTAGTTACAACCGTGTGTTTCCCTATGGTTTTACCACTATGTATACATCACTAAACAGTACAGTTAAGATTTCCCTGTTTTAACTTTTATATAAATATATAAATGCTGTATGTATTGTGTCTTACCTTCTTGTGTGTGAAGGGGCTCAATATTATCTTTCTAAGATTCAATCATGTTGAAGTGTGCAATTGTACTTTCCTTATTTTCATTGTTATGTAGTCTATTACATGAAAATATCAATATTGCAATTTACCTAATTCAGTCTGTTATTAATGGTTGTTTGTGTTATTTTAAGTTGAGGATAATACAAAAAATGCTTCTCTCGTAATATTCTTTGCAATCCTCTAAGGTAAGCATGATCATTTTTGTTTTCCAGACCGAAGAAGTGATGGATAGAGAGAGGAAATGTAATTTAGCTAATATCATTCACCAGGAAGAATTGAGGTTCGACCCAGCTCTCTGTGACCCCGTAGTTCATGTTATTCGTTTCTTAACTAGACTATTGTAATAAGAGATACGGGATTAAACTAAGAGTGGCAACTGAGATGAAACTGAACACATTCAACCAATTCTAAGAACACAGATTCACTATGATTGGGTGATTAATTTGAAGTGGTCACTGTAGGAGATGGAAAAATCAATGATAATATCAATTAGTTTGGACTTGAACCTACTGCCTTTGTTAACTGGCAAGATAGCCTAGTGATTAATAGTAATAGCTAACATTTATTGAGAACTTACAATATGCTAGGAACTGTTGTAAATTCTTTACATGCATTAACTCATTTAATTCCCACACAAATCTATGAGGTAGACACTATCCTTGTATCCATTTTATAGATGAGGAAGCTTCAAGAGAGAGATTCAGGGTGGTATTGTTGCAGGAAGGGGGCCCAAGAGTGGGCTCTTATCTAACACTCAAAAATGAATTACCTGAGGAGACACACGTGCTGACATAGCAAGAGACTTTATTGGGAAGGGGCACCTGGGCAGAGAGCAGTAGGGTAGGGGACCCAGGAGAACTGCTCTGCCACGTGGCTCGCAGTCTCAAGTTTTATGGTAATGATGTTAGTTTCCGGGTTGTCTCTGGCCAATCACTCTGACTCAGGGTCCTTCCTGGTGGCCCACGCATTTCTTAGCCAAGATGGATTCCAGCGAGTAGGATTCTGGGAGGTTGGTAGGACATATGGACTGGCATCTCCTCTCTCCTTTTGACCTTTCCTGAATTCTTTCAGCTGGTGGTAGCTTGTTAGTTCCATTTTCCTTACCAGGACCTCATGTTTTAAGACAACTCATGCAGGTGGTTATTATCATGCCTGTCCAGGGTGGGCAGTTTTGGTCAGTGGTTCCCTAACAGTATCCCAACATTACAAAGTGGCCAGGTGAGTCAAAGTACTTACATAAGCTGCTGCTTCCAGAGCTCACGTTCTTACACACAAAAATAAAATGTCTCCCGATAAAAGGATCCAGCCAATAGGCAGCTAATTATAGAGATTTGATGCTTAGGCCAGAGATCTGGGCTGGAAATATGAATCTGAATCTGTCAGTATATGCATGCCCATGAATGCTTGGTAATGAATGAGTTAACCCTGGAGGAGTGGGTAGCATGACCAGAGTTATGGGCATCATATGGAACTCAGTGGGATATGAGGAAGAAAAAGTGACATGTTAGAGCTGTCCAGAGAGAATTAGGATGAGTGGGTGAGGCTTTACACTCTTAGGTCACTATTTTTTAGCCAGAGGTAATTTTGCCCCCTCCTGGCCCCCCACCTGAGGACATTTGGCAGAGTCTGGAGACATTTTTGATTACCATGACTGAGAATACTACTGGTCACTAGTGGGTAGAAACCAGGGATGCTGCTAAACATCCTACAAAGCACAGAACAGACCTCCATGATAAAGAATTATCCTGTCCAAAAGGTCAATAATACATACCAAGGTTAAAAAACCCTGTGCTGGATCACAGGTCAGTGATTGGAGGTCGGCCAGCCTAGAAAGGGAGGGCCATGCAGGTGAGGAAACTCTTCAGCTGAGAGGTGCCTGCTGACAGCACTTCCAGTAGCTGGGATAAGTCATTTATTTCTAACTAGGAATGCAGCAGTGCATCACAGCGTCTGCCATGGCTGTGGAAGGGAGATAAGGAAGCCTGTTTTTGACCACCTGCTGGGATCAGCAATGTATTAATCATGCCTTTTTATTTTCTGTAGTTCCAATGCTTTGACATCTTAGAGTCTTGCTGACCCTGAAGAGATTGCCCTTTGTAGGTACTAGCCAATCCTAAGTCTGCTTACCCTGCCATGCCTGTTTCTTCCCACACACACCACAGTAAAGGCTCTTGCCCAGGTTTTCCCCTTGTAACCTCTGCATCCAGACAAACCCTGGTGCTTCCCCATGTGGCCCTGTATGTCATGGAATGTGCCCTCTTCTTAGGAACAGAGAGTAATAAACCATCTTTTCCATGGTAATCATCTCCTTTTCTGTTGGCCTCAGCATAACTAAATAATAAAACCTACATTTTAAAACAAGCAGGTGATGAGAATGATTAATGTATTTTTATTCATTTTTTTGGCTTATTTTCTTTCTTTTCCTGTTTTATTTATTTTTTTGTAGTGAAAGCATTTAAAGAACAACTTGGCTTTGGCTGCAAACAGAGTATTACAGTTTTTATTATACCCATGCACATTTTTCTCTTTTAAAATCTGCTTATTTGCCATGATAAAAGTATATTCACACCTGGTATTTGGCCATAAATATTATAGGTGAGTTGCCCTAGTGTTACTGACTGCCTGTGTAGTTGCTAATACATCCCATCTTCTGATTTTAAGCCAAAGAGTTTATGGACATAGAGCTTCTATCAAATATTTAATAACATATTCTCATTAGTATTGCCTTGTAAACAATCAGTAATCCCCCTTGATCCATGTTAATGAGCCATGCATTGTTTTTTTCCAAATAATTAATTTTCAACATTTGTTATTAATGGCCATTTTTGTATTGTGGTCTAATATCACAATATGAACAATTTCAGCTTTTCTGTAATTTAACTTTTTTGTGGCCTATTATAAGTCCAGTTTTTTGTAAATGATACATTAGCTTTTAGAAGAAAGTGTATATGCTGCTTATATGGAACATACTTGGTCTTTCATTTAAATAAATTATAAATTAAAGTATTATGTAGCCTTTATATTTTAACCTTTTTTTTCTACATGGTTCTTTAAAACCTGGAAGCTGTTTCTCCAAAGCTGCATTATTTTTTTCTTTTCCAATTTTTCCTTATAAAGTTTTATTGCATAGTTTTTACTTTAAATATTTTGTAGCTATGTATTTTTCATATAAAGGCTTATGCCTCTAATATCTTCATGGTGAATGTATCATTTTCCAATATAAAATGACAGTCAATTTTTTCTGATCCTGTGATGATTTATTTGCCTCAAAATCTAATATAGCTGATTTTAATATTATACTCTTTCTTTTGTTTGCCTTTACACAATATATCTAATATATCTTTGGCAGTGGTTTTTTTTTTTGTTCTTGTCTTTTTATTATTATTATTTTTACTTTCCTAAGTCATATTCCCTCAGGTATGTCTTTTGGAAATAACATGTAATTGGACTTTGGACTTTAATACGAGAGTTTAACCCAATCCAACTTCAAAACTTTCAAGCCTGTTTTACCTGAAAAGTTTGTCCACTTGCCCTTTCAGTTTCAATTAGTTTTTTTTCTTTTTTTAATTTATCTTTCTCTCTCTTCCTTTTCTGATTCTTCATGGACTATAACTTTATTACCCTTTTTGCTAGTTTTTTGTAAAACATCTGTTTCAAATCTAACATACATTTGAAATTAAAATACATACAAATTAAAAAATAAATTCCAATAATCAATTTAATAAATAAAATAGTGTTTTGATACTACCCGATGTAATTCTGAATATTAGTATTATTTTACTTTGCTTCCTTCATCCCTCATTCACTTCTCAGCTGGATAATAGGGGATTGTTATAATCTGGAATTTGAGGCCTAGATTATTATTATTATTTTTACATGTTATATATTTTATTGCAATAATTACTTTTGTATGTTGTCTCAACATATTTATAACATTTTATTCAACTTCTTTTGTACCAATGTTTTTTTTGTTTTTGTTTTAACATCTTTATTGGAGTATAATTGCTTTAATTGTTGTGTTAGTTGCTGCTGTATAACAAAGTGAATCAGCTTTAGTCTTTTATTTGAATTCATCTCTTAGCTGGATTTATGCATATCTTTGAGTAATTTTTTTTCATGGAGACTCTTTGTTATTGCATTTTTATTTTAAATTCTACCTTCCTACTTTCCTCTAAATTAGTGTCCCTCCCTTGTCAATCTGTTAAATTTTCACCTCATATATATATTTTTGCACCAGAGTCAATATTTTCTTAAGTTATACTAAGCACACAAAACAAATGCTTTAAAAAAAAGTGCTTTAAATTTCTGACAATAAACTTTTCCAAACATACATCCTTGCAGCTTTAATACTGTTATTTTTCTCTTATGTAGCATTTGTTACAATACACACATATTTTTATATCTGCTTATCCTGGTAAGGAAAATGTATCCAAACATGGTATTTGTCCATAAACATTGTGAACCATCTGACTCTATTACAGTCTCCCCTCAGATGTATTTTGAGCCAGAGGAATTATGTATGTGCAGAGCCAAGCCTCTATCAAAATTTCTTACGTCCAAAAGACATTTATCTTTTGTGGCTATCTTGTCTTTCGAAAAGGATCATTGAAAACATTGTCTTCCCTTGCTAGACACAGCGCAAACAACAACAGCGTGCAGCGTACAATGCTCCATGGCTTCTGATCACAATCCCTCCCCACTGGTACTTCCATATCCCTGAAGGGCACCAGCACCTTCCATGTCTGCCACTGGCTGGCATGGAATAATAATAATGTTATTTCTAGAATGAACAGAGAGAAAGAAAAATGCGAGAAATTGGAGGATTGAGTGGTCTTGTATGTTCTAGAAAGCGATTCTTTCCTTCACATTACGGGAAAAGAAGTTTAGTGTTGTAGTTGGTACAGACATTGGGCACTGAGGCCTAGAGGCTCTCTCTGGCAGAACAGCGAAGGCTAGTGACCTTTAGGTTTACGCGTTAGTTATCCCTTGTGATAGTTAATTATATGTGTCAACCTGCCTGGATCAGGGGATGCCCATTTATTTCTGGGTGTGTTTGTGAGGTTGTTTCCAGACATGATTAGCATTTGAATGTGTGAACTCAGTAGAGTAGATGGACTTCCCCACAGTGGGCATCATTCAATCCATAGAAGGCCTGAATAGAACATAAAATAGGAAAGAGAAATTTGCCCCTTCTTTTCTGCCTCAGTGCTTGAGCTGGGACATCTCATCTCATCTTTTCCTACTCTTGGACTGGGATTTACATCACCTGCTTCCCTTGAGTCTTAGGTCTTCAGACTTAGACCAAACTACACCACTTACTTTGCTGGGTCTCCACCTTGTAAGATGACTGTGAGTTTTCTCTGCCTTTGCAATCTCCTGAGTTTCCTACAATCCATCTATGTATCTACATCTATCTAACCTACTGGTACTATTTCTCTGGAGAATACTTCCCTCAAAAGGCAAAGTATCACTCATTAATTATATTTCCTATTTCAGTTCAAAGAAACCTGTAATTTGTGTGGATAATACTGGTTGTCTTGATTTGGGGGGTTATGAATGCCCATATTTTAATATTTTTTTGGATATCATACTTGGAAGCTGGGAAGACTTGATCAAGCACTGCTAACAGAGGAGATTCTGATTCTTGTACTCATCACTTTTACGTGCAGCACAAATCCTAGGCACGTTTTAGGTTTCTATAGTAACACTCCATAGTTCACATTGCACTATCATCATCGAGTGATTTAAAATGGGATGTGTTTTTTACCTGTTGATACCTACCAGCTTCTGGTCCCTGTTTTCCCACAGCTGGTGTTCCTTAACCCCCACCCACAGCACAGCAGATTCTAGGACAAGCCGGATCTAATGAATTCTAGCCCAACCTTCTGACAGTAAGCTTTGTCACCTGTGCCATGGGTCTTGCTAGAGTTTTGAAAAATTTGCCTTTGTTTCATTCTCACATGTGAGTTATGGCAACTGGGCCTCTGCCTTTTCCTCTGTGGCTTCAAATCCCTCTCTTGGTTACCTACGCAGTACTTTAAATCCTCTGGGTTTACTTATCTCCTAAAACAAGGAAGGGATTGTAATTCTGCTCTGTTCAAAGCCTGCTCCTTGGTCTAAGGAGGACATTCAGCTGCTGCCTGGACGCCCCTCTTCCTCTGCCTTCCTGCTGGAACTTCTAAACCTGGCCCTCTCAGCAAGCTTCCTCTGACACCGCAGCATCTAAAACTACCATCTATTATGATTTCTTTTCAACATTGTACTCTACTCCCAAAGTGTACTTTTTCTAATTTCTGGCAGCAAGCTATATTTCAGGATTATGGTTAGACATGGGTCAAGGTCAAGATTTTTCCAGGATTATCCAAACCCTATTTCCAGGGCCATACCTGGTCATATTAAAAAATGAGAACGTGTCACATAAACAAGACATTCTTATCTCTGGGTTACGCTTGATGTTTCCCTCCGTCTCATTCCAACCAAATCCACAGCTAATCCATCCCTAACGTGGTGGTTGCACATCTAAAATATATTTCTAATTTCACTAGAAGACCCTAGATGAAGTCACCATTACCTTTTACCTAGAATAAAATAGCCTCTAATGTACTCCCCAAGTCTACTATTATCTGTGCCCCCATATCTTCTCCATGGAGCAGACAAGAGGATGCAGTCACTCCCCTGCTTCAAACCCATCAGGCCTCCCCCAGCCCATTGTTTTAGCATATGCTTCTAAGCCTTTGTTTTGATTCATGTCTTCAGCTTCAACTTCTTTGCTAGTTTCTCTCCCTCTCTCATTCATTACATTCCAGCTATACTGGACTGCTTTCTAGATTTTGAAGATATGATTTATATCTCTGTCTGGAACCCTTTCACCTTCACTCCTGTGGACAAATGGCAGCAAATTTATCATTTAGGCAACAGTACCTCCTCAAATAGGATGCCCTCAGAGACATCCCTACTGACCTCCCCGTTAGATTACTGTTATATTCTCGGAGAGCATCCTGTGCTTTTTGTTGGTAGTATTTCTAACTTTAAACAAATGTATTAGTTTAAATACTTGTCTGATATTTGGTTCCTCCATTATCCTGTAAACTTCACCATGGTGTCTATTTGGTTCATCACTCCCTGACTAAGGCCTAGCAGTATCTTGTACAAGTAGATACTCAAACATATTTGGTCAATGAATGAAGAAAAATAGGTGAACATGAAATGTAAATGAAATATTAGCAATTTACCAATAATATTAACTATTTCTTATTAAAAATTATATGCTTAGTGACAATGCTAGGTTAAAATGTTAGTCCACAAGGAAGTCTAACAATATTTTCTTCATATACAGAAAAAAAGGGGGTGAGTGTTGGGGGTGTGACGTAGTTTAGAAACAATGATTTTTTTTTGAATATTTATTTTTAACATCTCTACTGGAGTATAATTGTTTACAATGGTGTGTTAGTTTCTGTTTTATAACAAAGTGACTCAACTATACATATACGTGTATCCCCATATCTCCTCCTTCTTGTGTCTCTATCCCACCCCTCTAGGTGGTCACAAAGCACTGAGCTGATCTCCCTGTGCTATGAGGCTCTTCCCACTAGCTATCTATTTTACATTTGGTAGTATATATAAGTCCATGCTACTCTCTCACTTCGTCCCAGCTTACCCTTCCCCCTCCCCATGTCTTCATGTCCAGTCTCTACATCTGTGTCTTTGTTCCTGTCCTTCTGTCTTCATAACCTTTTTTTTTTTTTTTAGATTTCATATATATGTGTTAGCATATGGTATTTGTTTTTCTTTTTCTGACTTACTTCACTCTGTATGACAGACTCTAGGTCCATCCACC